>NC_084749.1:24342198-24497198 GCF_033978785.1 Entelurus aequoreus
GAATGAATGATGGGCTCCCACTTCTCTGTGAGCACTTTGAGTATCTAACAACAGAAAAGTGCGATATAAAATCTAATCCATTATTATTATTATTATAAATACGTGTTATTGTGGTGTATCCCTAATAGTTTCTTAGAATTTGTAAATAACCGCAATTAAAAAGGTATTTAAAATCGATGTGATCACTTTATATTTATCAACAACACCCAGAAACGCCGCCAACTTTTCTGGGCCCGAGCTCATCTAAGATGGACTGTTGCAAAATGGAAAAGTTAGACTGATCTATAAATACATCTTCTAGATCTAAACATTTCAGCAGCAGAATATGTAAACAAAAACGGCTCCGACTCGACAGAAGCCTCATGAGTTCTAAAGACAAGCTGATCTTTTTTTTAAAATCCAAACCTTACATAACCTTTCACTTGATATTTTCAAGAGGCCTCACATTCAAATCTCGTCCAAAGTGCGTGTGTAAAAGTGTCTTCAAAGCGCGCCCAGAACAAAGATTCCCTGTGCGGGCCAACGCATCCTGATCTCGGCGGGGGTCACAAGTTGCTATGTCGCAGGAAATTTGTGGGGCCACCAAGGTCCTCCTTGCTGCATGTGTGTGGTGGAAAATAATTTTATCCACATCCTTTGTTTGTGTAAAGTGCAAAGGTTATTGTTCTGAAAATCCTCCGTTTTTTAATAAACCTTTTGGCTAAAATAATTTTGTGGATTTATTAATATAATTATTATTTTGCATTTAGCCTACATCAGTTACTGGGGGGTCGGTAAACTAACACTGGTGCGCTGTGGGTGGTATGCAGCACCGCTTTTGATGGAAAAAGTCTGTTTCCACTCATGTCAAAGTCATTTAGTAAGAGCAACCCCCCACTGCTTTCTTACAATGGGAATGCAAATACTCCCGCCGCTCGTTGTGGGCGATACTGCAAACTTGGTATCGATACGATATCAAGTAAATACTGGAATATGATACAGTTACTTTTTACTTAAAATGTGTTGGCAATGATTATGATTACATTGAAATACAAATTTAAAAAAACAACTTCCAAATATCTTAGGCCAGCGGTGTCAAACTCATTTTAGCTCAGCATGGAGGAAACTCTTAAAATCTTTTACTATTAAAAACTATTAAAACTATTAAAACCATGGCGTTAAAACTAAAAAAATAAAGACAACTTCAGATTGTTTTTGTTGTCTTACTTTGGCCAAAAATAGAACAAACACATTCTGAAAATACTACAATAAAAATGTAGGAAAAAATACGGGCAGCGGTAAAGTTTAGATCCGTGAAGGAAAGAAGAAAGTGAATGAATGTTTATAACTGAATACATTTACATATGCATAAAAAATTGTTGTCGTTTGTATTATTTATTTTAATGAATTAAGTAACGTTTATGACAACCTTTTTCCAAAACGCAATATAGAATGTGAGATATAACAGGATAATGCATACATTTATCAGTTGTTTTCAAAACACTTACAAAAAAGTGAGGCCCCAAAAATGTACTGTGCTATTTTTATGACTTGATGGGTGGGGACCCCATTTTTAAAATTCCTAGCACGAACACTGATGGGGTATTGGTGCGTGCAAAACAGCGGCAGGCGGCTGTGGCCTGTGGGCTGATTCTAATACTAGTCAAATATACACATATAATTAATTCCTTGACTTTGACACCCCTGTCTTAGGCAAACAATTTAATAATAGACACAAATACAGTACAATAAAATATTAATACAACAATGTACTGGAGGAATGTAACAATTTCTAAAAAAAAAAACAATACAGCATTTGGCTCTTATATATATCTAGTGTTCTGTTTTTAATGATATTATTGCTGAGGTGATACAACAATACATTCATACGGTCAAGCCCAAAATGATTCTACCCTTAGTAAATTCGATTTTAAGTGAATTATTTTCAGCCAGCACGTTTTTCCGAAATGAAAATGACTAAGCAGGCGTCTACCATGAGATAATAAGATGAATAATTAATTACATTTGACACAATACAAATTGGGATAAACTGAAAAATCCCTCAGAGAGTGCAGATCTCTGGAAGGACCTATCTCCCACAGAATGAAATAACGGAGTGGAGTGAACCCTCTTGTCAGTCATACACTTTTTGTCTGTGTGGGAGGAGGCGGAGGGCTATATACATGAAATAACGTAAACGTTACACTGTGCGTAGGGCCCTGCATATGAACCATTTAAAATAATAAATGCCTATAAATGTAATTTCAGTTCTTATGTGTCTTGTACATGTTAAGAATGGACAAATAAAGCTCTGATCTGATCTTATATGAAACGAATCCTATACACTCTGTTACAACAGGAATATAATGGAATATTTCCACATTTGGCACAATGTTATTCCTTATTTTGTAAACCAGTTTGAATGCATATGTTCCTTGACTGCACTTAAATGTAGAGTATATGTAGAATATATTTATATTATTTATATATTATATATATAATATGTTATATATATTATATTATTTATTATTATTCTTGTCTATTGTGAGCGAACTGTGGTGCTGAATCTCCCCCAGGGATCAATAAAGTACTTTCTATTACATTCTATTCTATTCTAATCCAAGCCATAATTGATTTAGGAAGGTTTACACATTTATGTTTTAATGATGTTAAACTTGTTATTTTGCACACAAAAAATATTATTGAACCATGTCTTTCCCATGAATTATTGTTAGTACAGTATACATGCATTAAATTAAGTTGAAGTTTGATTTAAAAAATATATAAAAATCGGTTTGCATGAATAAAAAAGCGTTAAAAATGTTGTATTGGGGCGCTTCCCAGTTTTCTCCATTTTGATTAAAATTCTGCTAAGGACCCCAGTTTAGAACACTAAAAACTAAATATACAGAACACAGCTAAAAATGTATATATATTTATATCGTCAAGCTGGTATCAACTGATGTGTGGTATCAAAGCTATCGATATTTGGTTCGATCTACCCACCCTATCATCCAATGACTGACCAAACTGCCACCAGCAGGGTTTGTTTTTATTATGGGAGGAAATTGGGAGATAAACACGCAGCAATTATACAATGTTGTCATTGCTTGGAAATTCATGTTCAAAGATGGCCCAATGTGGGCTAGGTGAGTGTTTATAGGAACTTTTACTGGTTCAAATTGGGTGTTTGGAGAGTGGCTCCGTCTTAAAAATTGATTGGCATATAGTTTGGTTGACTAATTATGAGCTAATTGCATGTAGTTTAGGATGGATTTGGAGGGAGATGGAGCTGTGGACACGATTTTAGATAGATTTGAAGTCATGCAGGGTTAAAGATGTCTGAAATAATAAATGTTCGAGCTTTGTTTGACTTGACTATAGCGCGCAAGAGGAGGCTTTTCGTGTCTCGTCCACGAAGGACTATAGATGCGCCACTTAACTCCACTGTGACACCCACTGGAATCTCGATCTGTTTGGGCTTGAAACAATAACATCGTGAACACGGTGGATGATCAGCTCCCTCCGCCTCTCCGGGCTTCCTCTTCCTCCCGGGAGCTGTGCGCACTCGTCGTGCGTCAGAGCGCGAGTCATGCGTAACAGGACTGGAGAAAGATTTGCTCCTTTTTGATTAGAACCACGCTTCTTAAGGACCACTTGTAGCGGAAGCATCACGACAAAGGACATTTAGTCATATTCGCATCAAGTGAGCAGCTCTCCTCACACATGACGTCTCCTCACCATAGATCCAGCCCGGTGTCCGGCGTTCTGCTGAACTCCCCGGCCGCCACAGAGAGCTCGTCCGCCGCCGCCGCGAAAGGAAAAAAGCCAAACTCCGGGTTACGGCGGCCGGAAAAGCCTCCTTACTCGTACATTGCTCTAATAGTGATGGCGATACAAAGCTCCCCCACTAAACGACTGACCCTAAGCGAAATATATCAGTTCCTCCAGGCCCGTTTCCCCTTCTTTAGAGGCTCGTATCAAGGCTGGAAAAATTCCGTCCGCCACAACCTCTCACTCAACGAGTGTTTCATCAAGCTTCCCAAAGGACTCGGCCGGCCCGGGAAAGGCCACTACTGGACCATCGACCCCGGGAGCGAGTTCATGTTCGAAGAGGGTTCCTTCCGGCGCAGACCGAGAGGCTTCAGAAGAAAGTGCCAAGCCTTAAAGCCCATGTACCGAATGATCAACGGCGTCGGATTCGGCGCCTCGATCCTGCCGCCGAGTTTTGACTTCCAGTCTCCGTCCTGCCACGGCAACGGCTACAACTTGGACGTGATGAGCAGTTCGATGGCGGGAGGCTACGATGGTCATCACGTCCCCCACATGTCTCCCAGCCCAGGGTCCACGTACATGGCGAGGGAGTACGAACCGGACAGCAGCAGCAGTCCCGTACCGTCGTCCCCGGCCATCGCCAGCGCTTTGGACGGCCACTCCCCGTACGCGAGTGCATCCGCGCATTGGACCACCTCCAGCGGGTCTCCCTACGTCAAACAGCAGCCTTTAACCTCCAGCAGCCCCGCGTCATCTTCTCTGTACTCCGGCATGTCACCTTACTCCCTGGAGCAGACCTACTTCACCCAAAACCCCAGGGAGAGCCACGCGAACGACATATCAGGTATCAAAATGGATCACACGTCACGATTAGCAAATGTTCATTGTGATTTCAAAGAATAATCGTCATTACATTATCTCTAAAATAGTCTTGAGCATGAACTCAGTGGAGAGTAAATAACAAACTATCATTTTCTATTTTAAAACGGTACCAGTAAATTGGGGAAAAATACCAATCAAATAATTATTAGGGGTATATTAATATTATCAATGCACAATAATGATCAATTTAATCTTTAAACTCGTGGTGTACTGCTTGAAATTAAAATATGATCACTGCTGCTTCTGGATGCACTTTACCTACACTCATGCAATCATGCTTCGTCAAACATAATCTATTTTTATCATAACAATGTAAAAGGTTAATATAATCAGCTTCCCCCCCTCCCATCTGCTTTCTTTTGTAAATTAAGTATTTCTTACATTTATGTATTGTTGCATTTGAAGCTATTGTAATGTTGATAACGGTAATTAATATTATCAATGCACAATAATTAATCAGTCTAAAGGCTGATTAATGTAAGCCTTTTGAATATAAACTTGTGGTGTACTGCTTGAAATTAAAATATGATCACTGCTGCTTCTGGGTGCAATTTACCTACACTCATGCAATCATGCTTCGTCAAACATAATCTATTTTTATCATAACAATGTAAAAGGTTAATATAATCAGCTTCCCCCCTCCCATTTGCTTTCTTTTGTAAATTAAGTATTCCTTACATGTATGTATTGTTGCATTTGAAGCGATTGTAATGCTGATAACGGTAATTAATATTATGAATGCACAATAATGATCTAATGTACTACACATTTTGAATTTAAACTTGTGGTGTACTGCTTGAAATTAAAATATGATCACTGCTGCTTCTGGATGCGCGTTACCTACACTCATGCAATCATGCTTCGTCAAACATAATCTAGTTGTATCATAACAATGTAAAAGGTTAATATAATCAGCTTCCCCCATTTGCTTTCTTTTGTAAATTAAGTATTCATTACATGTATGTATTGTTGCATTTGAAGCGATTGTAATGTTGATAACACTAATTAATATTATCAATGCACAATAATGATCAATTTAATTGATTAATGTAATGATCTTTAAACTCGTGGTGTACTGCTGGAAATTAAAATATGATCACTGCTGCTTCTGGATGCACGTTACCTATACACTCATGCAATCATACTTCGTCAAACATAATTTATTTTTATCATAACAATGTAAAAGGTTAATATAATCAGCCCCCCCCCCCACCATCTGCTTTCTTTTGTAAATTAAGTATTCATTACATTTATGTATTGTTCCATTTGAAGCGATTGTAATTGATAACGGTAATTATTTTTATTCATTGCCAATATTGTTTTTTCTATTGGTATTTTTATTGCTCCATTTCTAGTGCAAACATTGTCATTTTTGTGTTATTGCTATATACTTCACTTTTTGGCATTATGTTTGTATATATCTGATTTGCTGATGTAGTTCTGTTATTGTTGTTATTTCTTTCTGTTTTATCCCCCACAATTTCCCCGTCCGTCTTCTTCTTTTTTTCCCTTTCTATCCCCTCCTGCTCCAGTCCGGCTGTGCCAAACACTAATTATATCCTTTAATAAAATCAAATACGGTAACAAGAGAAATATATCACACTTCTCTCTACTGTACATCAACAATATGATTTGCCTGAGTGGCTGAACAGGACATATTAGAAAAAAAATAATTATCCCTGAATTTCAGACAGAATATTTCACGATTGCATTACACAAATTAGTTATTTCTAGGGTTATATAAAGCAGTTTGATTGATACCTAATTGGCCTCCCGAGTCACGCTAATTTACTTCAGCACAACACAGTGAGGCTTTAGGAAAAGTCTTGAGGATTTCAAGAAGACAAGAAGCCCACACTGGAGCCTGAAAGGGTCTCAGAGGTTAACTAAACAAAGACTGTGCAGTTCAGACCACACCGGAGAGGATTTTAACCTCCATGTATCCACATGAGACGGGAGGCCTTGTTCGACTTCGTTATTGAGCCCGTGGGAAGTGTAAATGCGTTGGTGTGTACACTACCTGGCCCGTACTGCTGTCAGTCACAAACATTCTAGTGTCTCCGCAAGGGACCGACTGGGAGTTGTGATCGAGTCGCGGGTAAAGGCCAAAGTCTTCCTCTGAAAAACAAAGTCACATCTGGAGTCCTTATGACCTTGATGAAGCCACAGGCACCCAGTTCTTTTTTTGCTGTCTTAAATGGAAGATCTCATAACTGACATTAATAACCACCAGATCTCTTGATTTAAATGATTCTTTTCAAATTAATTTCACGGGACCTGATATGTGAGGCGAGCTGAGAACCTACAGCAGCTGTAAACATTTAAACAGACTTAAACACAGCCTAAAATGTATAGTCAAAGAACATAATCCAATTATAAGTGTAATTATATAAGTGTCAAATACACACATAAACACGCACAACAGGGGTGTCCAAAATATGATCCGGGGGCCACTTCTGCCACATAGCTCATTCTTTATTTGCCGACGGTAACGATGGATAGATGTTCATAGTAAAATATGCAATTACAAAAAATAAAAAGCGCACACACATACACACACACATTTTAGTTCATAGACAGTATGCACACATGACAACTGAACTAAAACAATGAAAGGATGACTTAGAAAACATTATTTACTCACATAGAAAACAGAAAAATATACTAAAAAAGGCTTTTATTCCTTTAAATAGCATCTTAACACAGGGGTCCCCCAAACTTTTTGACCCGGCGGGCTGCATTGGGTTAACAAAAGTTGGCCACGGGTCAATATATATATATATATCCCCTTAAAATCCCCTGAAGAGCAGGGAAACCTGTGAAACAGGCTTGTAGGGATGAAATAGCCTCTGTGTTTTTTCCTGACCTAACGTATATTCCGTTCTACACCGGTATAGAGCACTGTATAACGGATAAACCACCACAGTAACCTTGACTATATATATATATATATATATATATATATATATATATATATATATATATATACAAATTGCCTTTTCCTTTTACTAAACAAACAAAAGTCATATGTCAACTGATGTTTAAAAACTCTACACTCGGAGTCTATTTTACGTTTCCCCAACGATTTTGCCATTTTTTTGTCCTCGTGCACTAATTGACTGAAAGAGCGTGAACGTGATGACGTCACGTTATCGATGGGAAAATGCATTTTTAGACAATATGATTTGCCTGAGTAACAAGCGGTAGAAAATTGATTGATGTATGGGCTAGAAAGGACAGATTAAAAAATAAATAAATAAATAAAAACATTTAAAACATATTTTTTTGGATGCTGGCGGGCCGTAGTTTGGGGACCCCTGCCTATTGGATTAATATTATTAAATACATATTTCAGTATGCCCTGCGAATTGGTGGAAAAAAAGTTTGGAAATCCCTGACATAGCCATGGGTGCCACATCTCTCTCAGAAGTCCGCTTGTAACAGTAAATATACATGAATATTAATGCGCGCATGATTTTATTATACTATTGTCTATGCTTCAGATTTAATTTTATATCAACAACAAAAAAATGTTTGGACTATATTTTGATAATATTTGTTACATGATTGGATGATATTAAAGTTAAAAGACGTGCAGCACATGCAATAGTTGTTAAAATTGCAAGAACTAACACATTCAGTATAAAAAGATTGAGTGCTCATTGAGACCAATTATTTCCAGGCTTTTGCTAACCACACAAAATGATGTGGCGGGCCAGATGTGGCCCCCGGGCCTTGAGTTTGCCAACAGTGGTATAGACCATATATAGTATGCTTCACAGCGCCTCACTTTTTCCACATTTTGTTATGTTACAGCATTATTAGAAAATGGAGTGAATTAATTTTGTCCTCAAAATTCTACACACAATAACCTATAATAACAATGTTAAAAGTTTTTTTTAAGCTTTTTAAACTAAGAAACCACATGTACATAAGTATTCACAGCCTTTGCTCGCTTTGGCAGAAATTACAAGCTTGGTACGCCTATCTTTGGGCAGCTTTGCCCATTCTTCATTGCAGCACCTCTCAAGCTCTATCAGGTTGGATGGTAAGCATTGGTGCACAACCATTTTCAGACCTCATCAGAGAGATGTTCAATGGGATTCAAGTCTGGCCTTTGAGTGGGCCACTGAAGGACATTGACAGAGTTGTCCTTAAGCCATTCCTTGTGATTAGGGTCATTGTCCTGTTGAAAGATCTGAGTTCAAGTGCGATTTGGTATTTTAATCCAGGATGTCTCTTTACTTGCTGTAGTCATCTTTCCCTTTATTCTGGCTGGTCTCCCAGTTTCTGCCTCTGAAAAACAACCCCAAAGCATGATGCTGCCACCACCATGCTTCACTGTAGGGATGGTATTGGCTTGGTGATGAGCGGTGCCTGGTTTTCTCCGAACATGATGCTTGACATTCTTGCCAAAGAGTTTAATCTTTGTCTCATCAACCAGAAACTTTTGTTTCTCATGGTCTGAGAGTCTTTCAGGTGCATTTTGGCAGACTTTTACCAAAAAATGGCTTCCGTCTGGCAGATTTTTTTGACTCTTTACGTAATTTTTTTTTTAAATATTCAAATTCATAGGCATTTCATTAATTATTTACTGTTACACGCGGCCCTCTAATGGCAGCCATGACGGTGTGGCCCTCAATGAAAACAAGGCCCGGGGGCCAGATCTGGCCTGCAACATCATTTTACCTGGCCCGCAAACACCTGGAAACATGTGTCAATAAAGTACTTAATATTTTCTAACTAAATGTAATTGATTTTTTAAATTTTGACAGAAAAAATATATGTACTGCTTGAAATTGCATACATTTTAAACTTTAATAGTATCCAGTATTGCAACAATCAATTTCAGCATGTTATCATACTATCCAAACATGTTTTTGTCCAAATACTTACATTTACAGCAAACTACCCATCAAATTCATAAAAATTACAATAAATGTTACGTTGTTCTTTACAGCATATTATTGTAAATTGACAAAAACGATTACTGTTTTTTCCGTTAAAATTCTGTTGACTGAGCTGCCAGTTAATGACTGTAAAATTTACGGTTGTTGTTTTTAACGGTGTATTACTGTAAATGGAAAGACGGTACATTTGCTTATACGGTACAAAAACTGGCAGCTAAATTGCCAGAATAAAAAAAAGAACTTGTACTGTTTTCCATTCACAATATAATGTTGTAAAAACCACTGTAAATTTAACACAAAGATTCTGGTAACTAAACTGCCAGCTTTTTCCGTAAACCCCCCCTCCCCCTCAAAATAAAAAAAACAAACAAACAAAAAAACAACACTATATTTTATAATACAATTTTGTAAATGTAAAGTTTTAAATTGACAGTCTGCTTCAAACAATTTATATAATTAATAATGAAATCCAGAGGCATATTCATACATTATTCACTGTTACAAGGTGCCCTCTGATGGCAGGCATAATTGCCATGTGGCCCTCAATGAAAACCAGTTTGACATCCCTGTTGTAGAAGGACAACCATCTCTACAGCAATCAGGCCTGAATGGTAGAGTGTTTGCGGGCCAGGTAAAATGATGTCGCGGGCCAGATCTGGCCCCCGGGTCTTGTCTACATTGAGGGCCACACAGTCGTGGCTGCCATTAGAGGGCCGTTTATAACAGTAAATAATTAATTATTTGCCTATGAATTTGAATATAAAAATAAAAAAAATATGTAAAGACTAAAAAAAAATCTGTGGATTTTACCACTGTTTTTTACAGAAAAAAAACTGGCAGCTTAGTTGCCAGACTTTTACTGTAAAATATGTTTTTTTTTATTTGTATTATTATTTTTTACAACATATCACTGTAAATAGAAATACAGTACTGCTGTTTAATTGTATTTTGCCAACTCAGATGCCAGTTTTTTACCAAATAAAATGTGGTATCTTAAAATCATCAACCGTGGATTTTACAGTAAAAAAAAAAAACAAAAAAAAAACTGACAGCTCAGTCGACTTAATTTTACTGTAAAAAAACCCAACATTGGTCTTTTTTTTTTTTCAACTTACTGTAAAAAAACTCCCTACATTTTACAGTAAAATCTATTGGTCATTTTTATAGTGTACAATTTGATGGAGAACTCGCTTCAAAATCATAAGTTAAGCAGATATTTAAGTATTTATTTGGATTTTGACAAAAAAAAGTTATATAATATAATATTTGTTGCAATATTGGACACTATTTTTTTCCCTGTCAAACAAAAAAAAAATCTAATACTTTAGTAAGAAAATAAGAAAGTAAGAAAGAAAATATAAGGTATTTTATTGACACATATTATTTCCAGGCTTTTGCGGGCCATATAAAATGACGTGGAGGACCAGATCTGGCCCGCGGGCCTTGAGTTTGACACATGTGTGCTATAACATACTATGACTATACTGTTAGATGAGCTCCTCAAACCTCATTCAATTTCTCCTGACTTTCCTTCCACAGTGGGGATTCCACGCTATCAGAGCCACTGCGACAGGAAAGATTTTGTGTTCAACATCAATGGCGTCTCGTCCTTCCACCCCACGTCTGGCGGCTCCTATTATCACCATCACCACCATCATCAACCTCAGAACGTGTGTCAGGACATCAAGCCATGTGTCATGTGAGCGCTCTTTTCGAACCGGACAAAAGACACGCTGCAGTCAAACTGCACGTCAGCTGTAACAAAGGATTCTTTTGGGATCGAGTTTGTAGCAGAATGAGTTGCACAATGACTACTTTCACATGTTGCCTCTTTGTGGACGTGACCAAATGTGCATTGAAGGAACATGAATGAAGAAACCCTTGTGGCCTTAAGTATACACATCATCCAGATTTACAACGACAAGTGTTTTCTTCTTAAATATTAAAGATTAAAGATTAAAGTACCAATGATTGTCACACACACACTAGATGTGGTGAAATTTGTCCTCTGCATTTGACCCATCCCCTTGGGGAGCAGTGAGCATCAGCGGCGCCGCGCCCGGGAATCATTTTTGGTGATTTAACCCCCAACTCCAACCCTTTGTTGCTGAGTGCAAAGCAGGGAGGTAATGGGTCCTATTTTTATAGTCTTTGGTATGACTAAAAAGAAGCACTGAAAACACATGTTTTTGTTTGTTTGTTTTGCTACTAATACAGGCCTGGGCAATTATTTTGACTCGGGGGCCAAATTTTTAGAAAATAATGTGTCTGGGTATATCTGATTTTTAGCAACACTAATACAAAACCTCACAATAATGTATGATTGAATGCTACAATGTTATGACAGACCGCCTTAAAAAACGTAATGGAATTTTTTTTTTTTTTTACTGAATGAAACACCCAGAATGTACATGAAAGTAAACAATGTGGGGTTTACAATATTAACTATGAACGATAAAACACTGAATATTGACAACATATGAACGTCACACCTCCTCTTGATCGACATATTTTACAATCAAGCGAAACGCAACAAAAATGCAACAAACACAGTGAAATATGAACGCGATGGGTAAAAAAAAAATCACCTACAATCTGATATATCTGATCACTAAGCTTTAGAACTTTGTTGTAAAAATCTCCTTGTCCCTGACACCCGCATTTCAGGCTGGCCGCTCTGGAAACACTCTGGGGAAACGCACCCCACCCACACTGCTTGGTGCCTGGTCTGAGCTGCTGTGACTTAGATTACCATAGTAACTAGCATATCATGCAAAAGCACATATTCCAACCGTTGAAATACTTTGTATAGTTCAAGACATCACTGCACATCATAATGGCAGCTAGTTTCCATCTTAAAGATCTGAAAAAAATTATTTGGGAATGTCCGGCGGGCCAGATTGAAAAGATTAACGGGACACATGCGGCCCCCGGGCCTTAATTTGCCCAGGTCTGTACAATTAAATGAACCGAATGTGTCCCCAGCAATATTTCCGTTGCTTTTTTTATATTAATTTATTCATAACAGTAAAATTATAATATTTGACATCATGATAAACCAGGAGTTCAAGTACCTCGGAGTCTTGTTCACGAGTGAGGGAAGAGTGGATCGTGAGATCGACAGGCGTCTTCAGTAATGCGGACGCTGTATCGATCCGTTGTGGTGAAGAAGGAGCTGAGCCGGAAGGCAAAGCTCTCAATTTACCGGTCGATCTACGTTCCCATCCTCACCTATGGTCATGAGCTTTGGGTTATGGACAAGATCACAGGTGCAAGCGGCCGAAATGAGTTTCCTCCGCCGGGTGGCGGGGCTCTCCCTTAGAGATAGGGTGAGAAGCTCTGCCATCCAGGGGGAGCTCAAATTAAAGCCGCTGCTCCTCCACATCGAGAGGAGCCAGATGAGGTGGTTCAGGCATTTGGTCCGGATGCCACCCGAACGCCTCCCTAGGGAGGTGTTTAGGGCATGTCTGACCGGTAGGAGGCCACGGGGAAGACCCAGGACACATTGGGAGGACTATGTCTCCCGGCTGGCCTGGGAACGCCTCGGGATCCCCCGGGAAGAGCTGGACGAAGTGGCTGGGGAGAGGAAAGTCTGGGCTTCCATGCTTAGGCTGCTGCCCCCGTGACCCGACCTCGGATAAGCGGAAGAAGATGGATGGATGGATGGATGGATAAACCATTGTTAAATTAGTTTAAAATGACATTCAATGACAAAATACAAGCTGTCGAAAATGTACTGTTGACACACCACCATTTTGGAGAAGCCATATCCTGGGATAGTCACATGACTGTCAGGTGACAAGTTAACTACACTTTCCAATGTTTTGGACTTAATGAGTAAAATAAAACACCAAGCTTATATTAGGCACATTTCAGGACATTTAAAATGTTGGGGTTCTTATGGTTGTTAAATGTTTTCTCTTTGGACAAACTATATGTTATCTATGTTTTATGATTATTATTACCCACACCAAACATTGCACTTATTCTATAGCCGTGCCTCCTGTAAAATGTTCTAATAAAAATGTTACTACATTCTTGTTGTTTATCAGTTTGCATTCATGTGTGCAATATAGTACATGTGTTCCCAGGCAAGCACCACACCTTTTATATATTATAAGTAATGCAATAATAATAACTAGATGAAGCAATTCCTGAAGGAATTGCGTGTGAATGCTCCTATGCTGTAGTTTGAACTGAAATGCTAACAGAATGTAGTATGAATGTAAGAATAGTTGGAATGTTGCATTGGTTTCGATGTTGAAGAGTTTGAATTTCCAGGAAAACCGGAATTTGGTTTGGAACTTGGTAAAACGTTAGTTTGAATATCCAGGATGAGTGGAATGTGTTGATGTTGGAATGGTTTGAATAGGTTGAAAAATGTGGGAATTGTGCAACTTGGAAAAATGTCCCATTCATTTCAACGGGAACTTCCTGGAAATTTGGGGAAAAGTGGGATTTTTTAAAAAATGATTAGGAGCATGAATGAGCTGAATTGGTTGGTGTTGGAATTGTTTGTATAGGTCAAGAAATGTTGAAGTAGTAACAGTTTTTTAATTGAAAAACGGTATTACGGAATTTAGGGAAAACCTGGATTTTTTTTTTTTTTTAAACCAACTTGGTTTTTTTTGTCCTGACTAAGAGGAATGTTTTCACAGTGGAACGGTTGAAATGGGTTGAAAAATGTGAAAGGAATCATCGCACTAAAAAAGGTTAGAAATAAGGTTAAAAAAAAAGGGAATTCCTGGAAATGTGTTGAACGTAGAAAAATGGTTGTTTAAATTTCCAGGATTAGTTGAATGTGTTAAAGTTGGAATGGTTTGAATGGTTTGAAGAATGTGGGAATTGTGGAAGTTTAAAAAATTGATAATTAATTTTGAATGGGGAAAATGTCCCTAAAAACTGTGAATTCTAGGAAATCCGGGATTTTTTTTTAGAGTTGTTGAAAGAGTGCACACAATTCCCGAACAGGCTGAATATTTGGAAGTTGTAAATTCCAGGGGCGTCACTAGACCTAATACTGGGGCACACCTGGGGTACAAATAATTTATAAGAGCGCGCAAAGTGCGCAAGAAAAAAAAACATATTCACCACTTATTTATCATAAAAAACATAAATAGTTCTTTAACATATTCAATCATATCAGACTATGTTGTTGTCTAAATCTTTGATTAACCACCTGAAATGTACTGCGGTAATGCAGTACATTTCCTTGTGACAAAAAAAGTCACCTGACCAAAAAGCATTCTGTAAGAAACTGACCGTTTTTTTGTTTTCCAAAAAATAGTTAGGTTTTTTCCTTATATAGGAGGTTTTGTATTTCTGCCATCGATATTCAAAATCAAATGACTCAGAGGCAAAAAAACAAAAAGAAACATGAGTGGGACATCATTCATCAGTCAACTCATCAACTTTCATCTCTCCCTTACCTATTCCAGCACTCTGTTGTTCCACTTTGTCAGGACAGACATGGAAATATATTTTAAAAAATCTAATTGGGGCAATAAAAACCTGATATTTTTAGCCATCTTTCTGGTGACAAATACAGAAATTGTAAAAAAAATTCTGGCAACAAAACCAGATGCTTTAGCTCTAGCCATTGTGTGACAAAACAAGATTATTTTAGTCAAAGACAAACAGATTAACAAGACAATTCTATTGTGCTATTTTTCTATGAAATAAACTTGAATGATTAAAACATTTGGCTCATGACTTGACGATAGGGAAAAAAACTGTTCTTCCTGAAGATAGACCATTTGAGAACCACTGCACCATCCATAGGCTGTATCTATCAACTCACACAAACTTATTCAAAATCATCATTGATGCAGAGGTCCCGAGCAGAACCAGCAGACAATAGCCAACATTATGTTTCATGCTCACTGCAAATTCCACCAACAGCTCGTACAGCAAATGAATATGGTTGTCTTGATACAAGGAATAACGTTAGCTAAGGGTTAACTTAAGACAAGACTTATGTTGCCTAGCTAGCTAGGACTTCACTTACCTCTCTCATTCCTCGCAGCTTTGTCCCTGCTGCCAGCGAATAACTTTCTGATATCCATCTAGGACAGTGGTTCACGTTTGCTGTCTCAACAGCAAACGTGAACGGCTGTCTCACCCTTGCTGGATATGACTCTCTTGTAGGGAAATATCCGTCGAAAGACTTTGCAAGCTCATCTAAGTGCGTGGCAATTGTTTGCTTCAGTTCCATGGGTACAGAAATGTCTCTGATTCCAGACACATCTTGTCGCTCACATGTGCTCCACTGAATGCTCAAGGAGTTTTTGCATTTGCTCACGCATATGGAAAATTAGAGGGAACAATGTTTAGGGGTATTCATAATACGCCAATAGGGAGAAGTTTTATTTACACGATGAGTCGGGTGTGTCTTGACCTCCGCGGTGGAGGCTCCGCCGAACCCCTGAGGCTGACTCACCGAACCCCCAGGGTTCGATCGAACCCAGGTTAAGAACCACTGATCTAGGAGTACAGACAAGATCAGCTGAATTCTCTACACGTGAATTAATTACCCTATTAATTAGCCATGTGCGCATTGTTTTCTGAAAAGTGAATACAGTAGCAATCAATTACCAAGTAGTATGTGCGCTGTAGTATATGATATGTAGAATTTAAACTCTGAAGTGTTTTATTTTTTTTATTGGTTAAATTTTTACTGGGGCACTGCAGATCAATACTAGGGCACGTTCCCCAGTAAAATATCTCTGGCGACGCGCTGGTTGGAACGGTTTGAATCGGATAAAAAATGTGGGAGTTGTGGAACTTTGAAAAATGTCCCATTCAATTTTAATGGGAATTTCGGGAATTTTTTTTTAAATGCTAAAATATTTGAATTTCTGAATGAGTTTAAACGGTTGGTGTTGGAATTTTTAAAATCGGTCGAGAAATGTTGAAGCATTTTTAATTGAGAAATGGTATTTCGGAATTCCTGGAATTTTGGGAAAACCGGAAATTTTTCCTGTTCAAAAAACAACTTTGTATTTTGTCCTGATTAAGAGGAATGTTTTGACGGTGGAACGGTTGAAGTGGTTTGACAAATGTGGAAGGAGTGGTCGACAGTAAAAAGGGTGAAAAAAGGGTTTGAAAAAACGGGAATTCCTGGAATTTTTTTAACTTGGAAAAATAATAGTTTGGATGTGCAAGATGAGTGGAATATGTTGAAGGTGGAATGGTTTGAATCGGTTCAAAAATGTGGAAATGGTGGAAGTTTGAAAAATGGCCAATTCATTTTGAATGGGAAAAATGTCCCGGAAAACCTGGAATTCTGGGTAATCTGGGAATTTGGGGAATTTGTCAAGGGAAAGCCCACGATTTGAATCGGATGAAAAATGTGGACGGTAGAGCGCGCCAAAAACTGGGGAAAAATATGAATTTTGGTGTAGAAAATCATGTGAGAATGTTTTGCAATAATAATTTGTTTGTTCATAAGGTGCCTTTCTTTGCACTCAGGGACACCGAACAAAAAATAGTAACCAATAAAAACATTGGAAAAAATTAAATAAAACAATAGAATTATTTAGAAATTAAAGTGAATAAGCAGTGCACAATAAGTGTGTTTTGAGTCTTGATTTGAAGAGGGTAAATGTAATGCATGTAAAATATGTTTAATACAGTATATAAATGCACGTAAGTCTGGAACACATTCAGAAAAATATGCATGTTGTGTAATTGAGATTGATGCTTTATTTTTAGATTTGACATACAATATATAAATAATATTATTCTTCATAGAGGGCAGCACGTGTGCCTCACATTAAGAATGTCCCGGGTTCAAACCCCAGGCTTGGGTCTTTCAGTGTGGAGTTTGCATGTTCTCCCCGTGACTGCGTGTGTTCCCTCAAGTTCCTCCAACTTCCTCCCAAAGACATGCACCTGGGGATAGGCTGATTGGCAACACTAAATTTGCCCTAGTGTAATTTGTTGCCTGCCATCATTTGGAAATATGACTACAAGCTACACCACACAGCGTGCAAAGATAGCGAACCAGAAAGATTGGTACAAGGTGACTAAAATGGACTTAAAAGATGACCACATTTGGAAAATAATAAATCACAGGTGTATCAGTGCCCCCCAATAGGTGGCCCATGTGCCACATTTAGCCCGTCAAAGCTTTTCTTTTGACAAACCAATACATCGTTTGAATTAATGCAGTACTTCCAATGCGCTGCAGGGGGCAACAGCTGATGACACTTTCAACTGTAAATAAAGAAAAGTAGACCTAAATCAGACTTTTAATAGTGACTGGGCTGTAAAATATGCAATGGGGAAGTCGACATGTTTACTTTGTGTTTCGAAGGAATCTCACCTGCAGAGGTGCTTTCAGACTATAGTGTTTTTAATGCTACCATCTGGCCCTTCAGTGTAGGCCGAGATACTTTTGGTTTTGGCCCTTCAATAAATGTGATTTAGGACCACTGGTAGTCACAAACAGAGAGCAAACCATATTTTATGCAAACCCCCATTGCATAAAATATGCAATGAGGAAGTCGCCACAGATATTTTACTGGGGAACGTGCCCTAGTATTGATCTGCAGTGCCCCAGTAAAATTTAACCAATAAAAAAAATAAAACACTTCAGAGTTTAAATTCTACATAGCATATACTACAGCGCACATACTACTTGGTAATTGATTGCTACTGTATTCACTTCTCAGAAAACAATGCGCACATGGCTAATTAATAGGGTAATTAATTCACGTGTAGAGAATTCAGCTGATCTTGTCTGTACTCCTAGATCAGTGGTTCTTAACCTGGGTTCCATTGAACCCCGGGGGTTCGGTGAGTCAGCCTCAGGGGTTCGGCGGAGCCTCCACCGCGGAGGTCAAGACACACCCGCAGTGTGTCTTGACAAGGAAGCAAATATAGGTGGCGGCCTTTTAACCTGACTCTCGCCAGATCCTTGTAGTTCGCTGAGCTCCACACAAGGATCTGGGACTTCTCAATAGGAGATGTATTTCAGAAGGCCGGGCCTTGTAAAAAAAATCATTGTATGTGATTGGATAAACCACTTGTCCGTTATCTTGAATGACGTGCTACTTCAACCACTCACATCGAAATCAACCCGGGACGCTGATGAAATAGCCGACATATTGGATAACGACAGAGCGAAAATTAATTAATTAAAATAATTAATATTCGATAGATTCAACAAAACAGTTGCAATAGCAGAATCAATGTCAGCACACGACTACTCGCTGCGTGCCGCCATTGTTGTTTGAATCAAACAGTCGCTTCGGTGCTACGTCACATCTATGAAATCCCGCCCGGCAATCCTGATTGGTTCATTATTTTTTGCTATCTTGAAGGAGTTTGCACTGCCCTCGATCCCAGATCTTTGTGTGGAGCTCAGCGAACTACAAGGATCTGGCGAGAGTCAGGTTAGCGGCCTTTACGAGAAGAGTCACAACTAGCAGGTCACTTTAATATGGGGTTAATTCTGTGTTTACAATTTCAGAAATCACCCATTAAAGGTTTTTTTTAATTTGTGTTGTTATGTGATTCCTAACAGTTTCTTATCATATATATGCAATAATATATACATACAATAATACAAATCTCAAATCCAGAACATCAGAAATGACGCAGAACAGTGACTGCAAACATCACAATAAGAGGGCATGGTGATCTTTTATGAAAATAGACAAGAAACTCAAACACCATGCAGTCGTTAACGATGGACAATAAGCAAAGAAAATGTATACATTATTTCAAGAAGAGTTGGAGTTTTATTTTGATGATTTTAAATGCAAAGAACCCTAATGTGGCCTCCTTGCTGTAGATCAGGGGTCACCAACCTTTTTGAAAGCAAGAGCTACTTCTTGGGTACTGATTAATGCAAAGGGCTACCAGTTTGATACACACTTCAATAAATTGCCAGAAATAGCCAATTTGCTCAATTTACCTTTAACTCTATGTTATTATTAATAATTAATGATATTTACACTTAATTGAACGGTTTAAAAGAGGAGAAAACACGAAAAAAATGACAATTAAATTTTGAAACATAGTTTATCTTCAATTTCGACTCTTTAAAATTCAAAATTCAACCGAAAAAAAGAAGAGAAAAACTAGCTAATTCGAATCTTTTTGAAAAAATAAAAATAATAATTTATGGAACATCATTAGTAATTTTTCCTGATTAAGATTCATTTTAGAATTTTGATGACATGTTTTAAATAGGTTAAAATCCAATCTGCACTTTGTTAGAATATATAACAAATTGGACCAAGCTATATTTCTAACAAAGACAAATCATTATTTCTTCTAGATTTTCCAGAACAAAAATTTTAAAAGAAATTCAAAAGACTTTGAAATAATATTTAAATTTAATTCTACAGATTTTCTAGATTTGCCAGAATATTTTTTTTGAATTTTAATCATAATAAGTTTGAAGAAATATTTCACAAATATTCTTCGTCAAAAAAACAGAAGCTAAAATGAAGAATTAAATTAAAATGTATTTATTATTCTTTACAATAAAATAAAAACATTTACTTGAACATTGATTTAAATTGTCAGGAAAGAAGAGGAAGGAATTTAAAAGGTAAAAAAGGTATATGTGTTTAAAAATCCTAAAATCATTTTTAAGGTTGTATTTTTTCTCTAAAATTGTCTTTCTGAAAGTTATAAGAAGCAAAGTTAAAAAAAAAAAGAATTTATTTGAACAAGTGAAGACCAAGTCTTTAAAATATTTTCTTGGATTTTCAAATTCTATTTGAGTTTTGTCTCTCTTAGAATTAAAAATGTCAGGCAAAGCGAGACCAGCTTGCTAGTAAATAAATACAATTTAAAAAATAGAGGCAGCTCACTGGTAAGTGCTGCTATTTGAGCTATTTTTAGAACAGGCCAGCGGGCTACTCATCTGGTCCTTACAGGCTACCTGGTGCCCGCGGGCACCGCGTTGGTGACCCCTGCTGTAGATCTTGTAGGAGTTGGCTTACCAATACAGCGGAGCACAGCGTCCTCCTGTGGCCACTAGTGCAATTGCATGACGAGACAAAACTGCTTCAACCTACGTGCTTGAAAATGGTTATGGGTTATAAAATGAGGCTAATTCTGACCTTATGTGTTTGATTTTTTTTTCTGATAAGATCTGCATATACTAAAAAAACTTTTTCACTAAATGTACCACTTTTTTATGAACGTTCCACTCCTGCCTATGTTCTACTATATATAATGGAATACACGGGTTGTCAGTCCTCATGTATCACTATGACAGTTCCTTTTAATCAATTTTAGTCACCCTGTAGCTGGGTGACTAAAATTGATTAAAAGGAACTCAAAAGATGACCCCTTTGGGAAATAACAAATCACATGTATTTAAGGTGATATCATACAGTAGGGGGGGGTCAGTGTAATTATCCTTAACGCCTCAAATAAATAACAACAATATCAATCAAATGTTTGGCACTGTGTTAATAACTAAGGCAGGGGTCGGCAACCCAAAACATTGAAAGAGCCATACTGGACCAAAAATACAAAAAAACAAATCTGTTTGGAGCCGCAAAAAATGAAAATCCGTATATAAGTCTTGTAATGAAGACAACACATGACGTAAGTATCTAAATTAGCAATAATAGCCTACTATCAAAATGACCATGTGTCGCAGGCTGAAGCAAATCTTCGTTGACAGAAATGTTGAATTTAATTTTTATTTTACACATTTTTACAACATTAGAAACCATTAGTAAATCAGAGGCTATTCAGAAGGTGAGATAACTCCTGGAAATGACTGTCTTTTAATGACCAAAAGTATAGATGTGTGTGTCCAAGTTAAAGGAAACGGCAGGCTGTCTTTTTTTAATGGATTTGTTACTATTTTTGGCAAGCTATGTTACTGTGGTCTGGAACATCATGACACATAAAGAATTATCTGAAATGCAGCCAATATACAAACCCCGTTTCCATATGAGTTGGGAAATTGTGTTAGATGTAAATATAAACGGAATACAATGATTTGCAAATCATTTTCAACCCATATTCAATTGAATGCACTACAAAGACAAGATATTTGATGTCCAAACTCAAAAAAAAATTTTTTTTTTGCAAACAATAATTAACTTAGAATTTCATGGCTGCAACACGTGCCAAAGTAGTTGGGAAAGGGCATGTTCACCACTGTGTTACATCACCTTTTCTTTTACCAACACTCAGTAAACGTTTGGGAACTGAGGAGACACATTTTTTAAGCTTCTCAGGTGGAATTTTTTCCCATTCTTGCTTGATGTACAGCTTAAGTTGTTCAACAGTCCGGGGGTCTCCGTTGTGGTATTTTAGGCTTCATAATGCGCCACACATTTTCAATGGGAGACAGGTCTGGACTACAGGCAGGCCAATCTAGTACCCGCACTCTTTTACTATGAAGCCACGTTGATGTAACACGTGGCTTGGCATTGTCTTGCTGAAATAAGCAGGGGCGTCCATGGTAACGTTGCTTGGATGGCAACATATATGTTGCTCCAAAACCTGTATGTACCTTTCAGCATTAATGGCGCCTTCACAGATGTGTAAGTTACCCATGTCTTGGGCATTAATACACCCCCATACCATCACAGATGCTGGCTTTTCAACTTTGCGCCTATAACAATCCGGATGGTTCTTTTCCTCTTTGGACACGATATCCACAGCTTCCAAAAACAATTTGAAATGTGGACTCGTCAGACCACAGAACACTTTTCCACTTTGTATCAGTCCATCTTAGATGAGCTCAGGCCCAGCGAAGCCGACGGCGTTTCTGGGTGTTGTTGATGAACGGTTTTCGCCTTGCATAGGAGAGTTTTAACTTGCACTTACAGATGTAGCGACCAACTGTAGTTACTGACACTGGGTTTCTGAAGTGTTCCTGAGCCCATGTGGTGATATCCTTTACACACTGATGTCGCTTGTTGATGCAGTACAGCCTGAGGGATCGAAGGTCACGAGCTTAGCTGCTTACGTGCAGTGATTTCTCCAGATTCTCTGAACCCTTTGATGATATTACGGACCGTAGATGGTGAAATCCCTAAATTCCTTGCAATAGCTGGTTGAGAAAGGTTTTTCTTAAACTGTTCAACAATTTGCTCACACATTTGTTGACAAAGTGGTGACACTCGCCCCATCCTTGTTTGTGAATGACTGAGCATTTCATTTTATACCCAATCATGGCACCCACCTGTTCCCAATTTGCCTGTTCACCTGTGGGATGTTCCAAAAAAGTGTTTGATGAGCATTCCTCAACTTTATCAGTATTTATTGCCACCTTTCCCAACTTCTTTGTCAAGTGTTGCTGGCATCAAATTCTAAAGTTAATGATTATTTGCAAAAAAAAAAAAGTTTATCAGTTTGAACATCAAATATGTTGTCTTTGTAGCATATTCAACTGAATATGGGTTGAAAATGATTTGCAAATCATTGTATTCCGTTTATATTTACATCTAACACAATTTCCCAACTCATATGGAAATGGGGTTTGTACATGCAGATATAATGTGTCATGAGACATGCAAAACTAAATTATATACAAAGAGGATAAAAGTAAAGGATTTTAGATTAGCTCAAATATACCTACAAATGAGGCATAATGATGCAATATGTACATACAGCTAGCCTAAATAGCATGTTAGCATTGTTTAGTTTGCAGTCATGCACTGACCAAATATGCCTGATTAGCACTCCAACAAGTCAATAACATCCACAAAGCGCACCTTTGTGCATTCACGCACAGCATAAAATGTTTGGTGGACAAAATGAGACAAAGAAGGAGTGGAAGATTTTACAAGTAAACAAACTGTTGCGTCACAGTCTGCACTACGGTGAGTTCAAGAACCGCTGTAATTAGTTGGACAAAACCATTTTCACCAAATACGCTCATCAGTGAAGCATACACACAAACATATTAAAGGTGGGCTTTCTAACAGTTGGGAAGGTTTGTGTCATGTTTGTCCTCAAACAAAAAACATACTAAAATAAAAACATATTTTTCCCCCATATTTTTCCATTTTGAATCCTTTTTTAAAAATGCTCCAGGTCCTAAAGAGTCGCATGCGGCCGCGGGTTGCTGACCCCAAACTAAGGCATCATTAGATTTGCGAAAACAGTGCAGGAGCTCCTCCAAAACCAAATCACAGTTTGAGAATTACTGAGCTAGTGATTAGATTTTGGAGGAATATTTCTACTTACGGTTACATTACGAGTTCCCACTTGTTTTTGTGTGTATGCAAGCGGCCACAGAGACAAAGAGAATGGATGACTAACAAGACTAAGATGGTTCAATCAGTTTATTTCATTGTCATTGTCATAGGTCAAAGAAACGATGGGCAATATTGTAAACGATATTGTAATAGATGGAAAGCCTTTCTTTTGGAAAAACATGCTTGAAAGAGGAATAATTTTTGTCAATGACATTATCAATGAGAATGGTAAAATTATGAAATATGATGAATTTACAACTATGTATGGTGATGCTTGTTCAAGCTTTTCATTTAATCAACTAACTGGAGTCATTGGGAAAAGATGGAAACAAATTAATTATGGAACTGCTAAATTATTAGTTTGTAAACCCTTAATAAGAAATTCTAGTTGGCAAAAAAGAACTAAAATAAATAGAAAAATATATAAGTTTTATTTAATAAAGAAATCTTTGAAGGCTGCCCCATACAACACATATGGAAAATGGGAGGACTTTTTTGACTGCCCGTTGCCGTGGGATGCAATATTCAAAATAATCTACAAAACCACTATCGATGTGCAAAATCGTTATTTTCAAATTAAAATTATTTATAACTTCCCACCCACGGGAAAAATGTTAAAAATATGGAATATGACAGAGTCAGATGATTGCCGATTTTGTTGTCAGGAGCCTGAATCCACCCTACATTTGTTTTGGTATTGTCATATTGTGTCTTCGTTTTGGGTGGAAGTTGAAAACATGTGTTTAAAGATTGGTTTGTTTATGAAGCTGGATGTGGTTTCTGTTATTTTAGGAGAGTTCATTGACAGTCATGATTTAGTCAATTTAATTATAGTACTCGGTAAAAGGTTTATTTTTAAGGCCAAAAACAGATATTCACTTAGTATTTCTTTCTTTAAAACATTTATTCAGTATTTTTTAACTTTAGAAAATTATATGGTTGAAAACGATAATGATGCCAAAAAACATAAAAAAAGATGGGAAGTCCTCAAAGGGTTATTTTGAAAATGTAATTATGTTTATATATGATATGCAATCTGTTGTTGTATTTCCTATTTTAAGTGTACATAAATGAAGGTATGTGTTGCTGAGTTCGACTTGGATGTGATCTGGACAGTACATGGGTGCTTAATTTGAAAATGTATTTTTGTTTGTGGATTGTATGCAACCTGTTGTGTTTCCTGGTTTTTGGTGTACATGGGTGAAGGTGTGTGTTGCTGAGCCTGATCTGGACGTAATCTGAACTGGACCTGGTTTTAAACCAGGTAACTTTTGAACAATCTGATTTCATTAACAACCCGGTCTGGTGAAGTTAAGGTCCTTTGTTTGTTTTGTTTGAAAGTAAAGCAATATAAAAACAATTACATAAAAAATAGTAACTAATGAAAATGTTAGTGGACCAGCACCACACACAATCATGTGTGCTCTAAAGACTGTATCCCTTGCAGACTGTATTATTCTATATTGTAGGAACCAGAAGTTTTTTAATAACAGAAAGAGACAGCCCCCTTTGTGTAAATGAGTGTGAATGGGGAGGGAGGGTTTTCTTGGGTTGATGCACTAATGGTAAGTGCATCTTGTGTCTTTTTTTTTATGTTGTTTAAAATTTTAAAAAAAGAAAAGAAAAAAAAGAAACAATGGGCAGATTTTGATTCAACTTTTAGGAAATGTTTCATAAGAAACAAGTGAAACGATGTTAGGGGTGATCCAGATTACTGTGTGGTTTCAAGATTTGTTATATGGATTCTTTATTAGCGGGAGATGTGTTTTTTGGCGGAGGTTTACATTTTTACAATTTTCTAGTTTTTAGTATATATTTCTACCAAAAATATGTGGCCTACTGTACACGACAGACATGATGTATCAAGTTTTCTGAATTAATTTGAAGTAGTGTCACTGTCACCTAACAACATTTGTTGACAGTAATGTTGCACTAATACAGTGCCATTGTGTTTACACCATTGCTCCTTGTTTTCTGTTTAAATCATGCTACAAGGTGTATTTTTTTTGTATTTGTTCCCACCTTATAACAGCCTCACCATATGAAGATATTGTCATCGTCATTAGCCATCATAGTATCATACTGTATCGTATATCGAATTCCCATGGTGAGACTGCTTCTATTGCGGCGGAAAATGGGTGGATGGATGGAGACTACTTCTACTTTCTTAAATGCTGAGACGGGAATCGCAATATTTTGAGCTGGCGTTCTGTCAAGTTGTGCTCTCCTGTAGACTTTATGCGCCACCTGCATCTGAGCATGTGTAAGAATCCAAGGAATACGTAAACCCCTCTAAACCTAGTCTGATGCTCGGTGCTGCACTCAAGCACTGTAATGCATACTTCCCTTGCCCCGACACATTTGCAAGAGCTGGATTTGAGCATGGCATAGGTCAGGGGTGCCCATTACGTCGATCGCGAGCTACCCGTCGATCGTGGAGGGTGTGTCAGTCGATCGCCAGCCAGGCATTAAAAAAAGATACCTAAAAATTAGCAATCATCAATCTTCATCAAGACGTCACTTTCGTCACTTGATTGACATTCACGGCACCCGAGGGTCTCGTGAGATGACGCTGACTGCTGCGAGATCATTATTAAGAAAAAATGACCATCAGGAAGGCGAGAAACACTTTTTGTTTCAACAGACTCTCGCGCCGTACCTGCCGTCAAGACCGACTGCACAGTTCCTATCTTCACAATAAAAGCGCTGCTTCATCCTGCCTGCACTAACAACATAAGAGTCTCAGAAAGCTGGCGTGTACAAGCTAGCAAGCCACGGAGTTTGCCACCAATGTATTTCTTGTAAAGTGTATAAAAAGGAGTATGGAAGCTGGACAAATAAGATGCCAAAAACCAACCACTTTCATGTGGTATTGGACAGAAAGGAGGACTTTATTTCTCCTCCATTTAAAAATATGGACGCTATCAGTACTACTGTCTGATTCCAATCAATGCAAGTCATCAGAATCAGGTAATACACCAACTTATATTCTTGTCTTCATGAAAGAATGGATTCTATATGTGTTAAACACGCTTGTATTACCATTAAACACATTTAACTTGTTTACAAAAACAAATCTTTCATAAATAAATAAATATAAATTATGTATATGAATGAGGTAGATCCCCTCGACTTGGTCAATTGAAACGTAGCTCGCCTGCAGAAAAAAGTGTGGGCAGCCCTGTCATAGGCTCATGCATATGCATAAATCAGCTGGGATAAGCTCCAGCTTCCAATTTGAACCCAGGACTGCACAGCAGATAGAAAATTGCCACATGGATGGATATATGAATATAGCTTATACAGCCTATACAGTGAAAAAAAATTAAGACTGACACACTCCAGTATTTGTTCATTTGTCAACCAACTACTATAACAAACCAACCAATCACAAATTGCATCCAAAATATTAGCTTGTAACATTTGCTGCCGTAGGAAAGTAATTATTTTCCCCCAATCACTTTATGGATTCTAAAAGGTATTTTCCATTCTGCTGTCTGGTCTTACTTTTCTGGGGGTAAAAAAGGTTAATGCACTACATGTCACACAACAGTGTGGCCTTGAGAGCAACTGCGCCCTCTTCAAACAAGTCTCAGTCAAACACTTCACTAATTTTCGCGTGGATGACTGGCAGCTATTTATTTGGAAACCAATTCCAAATTCCTTTTGGGGAGCACAATTTTCACGTTGTGGCATATACTGGAATTCTGTCTGTGTTTAATTAGGCCTTACTATAAACAATATCAGTGACACAGTCAGAAAAGTACTGTGACTCCGAAATGACAACACTGGCACGGCTTCTTAAAGACGGGCTCTTTACTGGGTTTATGCCGTGAAAACTACAGGACAAGACATGAAATACAATGCTTTAGACATAGTTCAGTCACAGGAAAATAAAGTGCTAAACAAAATAGCTACCTCGTGGCCGCCTGCCACTTCGGAGGTTCTTGGGCAGCAAATACTTCAGTCTTGTGCATACTAAATAAGCGTACAATAATTAAACCAATGTACTTTATAAATATACAGAACAATTCGACACAATATAACAAAATACCTTGTTCAGCTAGCGAAATGTTCTTGCTGCTGCTGATGGCTTGCTCAAAGTCTTTTTCGTGTCTGGGCGAATGCAGGTCTCGCAGTCTCTAATAGTAAACCAAACCTCGCGAGAATAGCGGTGTAACATAGGAAATAAATTGCCCCTTTTAATAGTACAAAATGTGTCTTATTTACAAAAAATGTAAAATGAATTCACAACCATAATAATTTTCAACAAAAAATATTAACCCTTAAAACAAAAATATTAAGTGTAAGTTTCAACAACACTTACAAGTACTGCTCCATATAGAAAAAAACAAATGTTTGAGTATTATAGCATTGTCGGGATTGGTGGAATAGATTACATTAATATTAGATTAAAATATTATTTTAATCCAAATGTGGTGAGCGGACAATAACATTGACGTGTGAGATAAATGCTGCCATATGAGCTTTTTAAATTTATGTGGTTTTGTATTAATTCCAGAAGGTGCAGGTGTACCTAACGTTGTGACCGATTAATCTTTTTAATGTTGATGAAGTTTATTTTTGATGGTGTCGGACTGAAAACAAAACAGCGATGATGGTTGTCTACAAGATATATATATATATATATATACACACACACACACACACACAGTTGTGGTCAAAAGTTTACATACACTTGTAAAGAACATAATGACATGGCTGTCTTGAGTTTTCAATAATTTCTACAACTCTTTATTTTTTTGTGATAGAGTGATTGGAGCACATACTTGTTGGTCACAAAAAACATTCATGAAGTTTGGTTCTTTTATGAATTTATTATGGGTCTACTGAAAATGTGACCAAATCTGCTGGGTCAAAAGCATACATACAGCAATGTTAATATTTGGCTACATGTCCCTTGGCAAGTTTCACTGCAATAAGGTGCTTTTGGTAGCCATCCAACAGCTTCTGGCAAGCTTCTGGTTGAATTTTTGACCACTTCTCCTGACAAAATTGGTGCAGTTTAGCAAAATGTGTTGGTTTTCTGACATGGACTTGTTTCTTCAGCATTGTCCACTAGGGGTGTAACGGTACACAAAAACTTTGGTTCGGTACGTACCTCGGTTTAGAGGTCACGGTTTGGTTCATTTTCGGTACAGTAAGAAAACAACAAAATATAATTGTTATATTTTTATCAACATGTGAGAGACTACACACACACACACGCACGCACACACACACGCACACCGCAAAATGAGCTAACGCTACGATCAAAGCTAATTAGCCTTCACCTCAAGCCAGGACTGCGAGCGAGCTGAGCTGCAGTTTAAGTTTCTAGAAGGTCAACGGGCTCATAGTGATGTTACTAGTAGTTGACTGGGAGGTGTTTATTATCATTTGGGGAGAGATAGCTGCCTGATGCTCACTTGCTAAACACCTATCTGCTCGACACTGAAGTGCTGACTACATGCGCTCCGAATACGTACTGCTGATTGGCTGTTACCGCTCTGAATACGCACTGCTGATTGGCTGTTACCACTCTGAATACGCACTGCTGATTGGCTGTTACCACTCTGAATACGCACTGCTGATTGGCTGTTACCACTCTGAATATGCACTGCTGATTGGCTGTTAACGCTTTGTGTGTACCAATCAGATGGTTGTGTGGGTGGGACAATGCTGGGTGCTGAGACAGAGGCAGAAAGAGCAAAGCAGCTTGTTAAGACTTTAGCTTAGAAACTCGTTCGGTACACCCCTGTACCGAACCGAAAGCCCCGTACCGAAACGGTTCAATACAAAACACGTACCGTTACACCCTTATTGTCCACACGTTTAAGTCAGGACTTTGGGAAGGCCATTCTAAAATCTTAGTTCTAGCCTGATTTAGCCATTTCTTTACCACTTTTGATGTGTGTTTGGGGTCATTGTCCTGTTGGAACATCCAACTGCGCCCGAGACCCAACCTCTGGACTGATGATTTTAGGTTGTCCTGAAGAATTTGGAGATAATCCTCCTTTTTCATTGTCCTATTTACTCTCTATAAAGCACCAGTTCCATTGGCAGCAAAACAGGCCCAGAACATAATACTACCACCGCCATGCTTGACGGTAGGGATGGTGTTCCTGGAATTAAAGGCCTCACCTTTTCTCCTACAAACATATTGCTGGGTATTGTGGTCAAACAGCTCAATTTTTGTTTCATCTGACCACAGAACTTTCCTCCAGAAGGTCTTATCTTTGTCCATGTGATGTCAGATGAAACAAAAATTAAGCTGTTTGGCCACAATACCCAGCAATATGTTTGGAGGAGAAAAGGTGAGGCCTTTAATCCCAGGAACACCATCCCTACCGTCAAGCATGGCGGTGGTAGTATTATGCTCTGGGCCTGTTTTGCTGCCAATGGAACTGGTTTCTGTACTAAAAGGAACGCCATCACAAACAAATCGTTTGCAGACATTCTCAGAAAGGGGGTTGAAAATAGAACTTTGGAGCAAAATGTACACAACATTTACACTACAGCATATCCAATACATATTGACAACATGTGTTAAATGTAGATTACAACAATTTTCTTTAATTGTATGCCTCAATAATTGTATAATATTTTTATTGTATATTGTATTTTCAAGTTGCCTCCCTGTTGTCCAGAAAGGTTTAGTTCCAACAAAATAATAGACAAAAAAAATAAGATTTGCAAACAAAAATCATGTTTGCAAACTCTAATTAAAATACCTTTTTTTGTTTATATATTTTAAAATTTTTAATTGAAAAACTAAGTTTTCTTTGAATTTCCTTAAGTTTTAGTTTCCTTTTTTTGATTATAAAACCTTTTTTGGCTGAAATCAACCTAAATCTTGCACAATCTGAGCAATATTTTTTATTGTTCAGTCCCAAATAATGGTGTGACAACTGTTTACCTCCGCCCTCACAATATTGTGAGGGTATTTTTCCTCCTATGGGTATTACCACAAATTGAATTGAAGTACAGTTTACATCTTTTATCTTCTTAGTTTTACTAAGTCAGTCAGTGCAGATGTGTAACGATCTGTACTACAAAGATGGATAATAACTTGATAAATTAAGTCAGGAAATGTGTAATCATGTCATGAGCGTGTTCGTGTAAAACGGGTTTGTACAAAGCTTGCGTACACACACAAACCTGCCGGCAAAGGGGAAATGTATCAAAACTGACATCGACGTGGAAATGTGCACTGACTCACTGCTACTTCATAGCTGGTGTAGGCACATTTCTACCGGCTGTGGACACTTTAGCTACCCACATAAGTGATGCTGGGTAACAGTTCACATAAAAAGGTGGTAACTTTTACTCCTCAGATTGATTGATGTGCCCATTAGAGAGTCAAAGACACATGAACAACCATTTGGATTGTTTTTAACAATGAAAAAAAAAAGTTGAACAAAACAACAAAAGAACAAAATGTATTTTTTTCCGCCAATGCATTTAATGTTATTCATATATTTGAGAACGTCTATTCAATTTATACAGGCGATCATTTTGCCACAATGTCTTCATGCCAGGGACAACGTACCCCTGTCAGATGTTGCACGGCAGCGACCGTCCTCGCTGTCATAACGTGGACTATGGGTTGTTTGTTTTCCCGAGATGCAACAAAAGCTGGACCGGACTTTGCATGAAGGTAGATACATATTCATTTTAACACTAACAAACTACAAAAAGGGGTACAAACAAAAGGCGCGCTCACGGGCGGAGATAAACTTGGCTAAGAAAACAAAACTAGCACAAAGGCAAAACTATGGACGTGAAACTAATAAACACTTACTGTGACAAGAGCAGAACAAAAACTTACGTGGCATGGCACGAAGCAAACACTATGGAATAAGCAGGGCATGAAAATGACAGAGGTAAACAGAGTTCATGTCGCCAGGCCGACCAACAGAAAAAGACAGGCTTTAAATAACAGTGACATGATTGGTGACAGGTGTGTGAGTCCAAATGTGGAACAGGTGAAACTAATGGGTAACCATGGAAACAAGACAAGGGAGTGAAAAAGCAGGAACTAAAAAGAGTCCAAAAACCAAACAGAACATAACTTAAACAAAACATGATCACAGACATGACACTCGCCTGTATATTGTAATAATGTTTACATTGAGTTAGCTGACAAGAGTCAAAGTCTTTCGTATCCTTTTTTATAGCCCTGGCATAAATATAAAATAATTTTCAGTAAACTATAATCTCGCCGGGACCAGGAGTCATACTGTATAAACACATTTTGTTTTAAGTTACACAAATTATGATTGTATGGGGCGAGAATCAGAGTCACCCACGCTTCTAAAATTATACAAATGGGGCTGGGATCAGCAATCCGCGGCTCTTAGCGCCACCCTCGTGGCTCCCTGGACCTCTTTCAGAGATGTGTGAAAATGGAAAAAAATTACAAAAAATATATATTTTTGGTTTTAATATATTTTCTGTAGGTGAACAACCGTGACACAAACCTTCCTGATTGTTAGAAATCCCCAATGTTTATATTAAACATACTTCACTGATGAGAGTATTTGGCAAGCACCGTTCTGTCCTACTAATTTCAGCGATCCTTGAACTCATCGTAGTTTGTTTACATGTACAACTTTCTCTGATGCTGCCACAGAAAGACGTGTTTTATGCCACTCCTTTTTCGTCTCATTTTGTCCACCAAACGTTTTATGCTGTGCGTGAATGCACAAAGGTGAGCTCTGTTGATTTTATTGATTTGCTGGAGTGCTTATCAGGCATATTGTTGTGTCTCCAAGAACTGAAGGCAGGCGGGAATGAAAAAGTAAACTGCTGTGTCTGGAAGAAAGTGAAGAGGAAGATAAATGTGCGTGGTCAAAACTGACGCCGGGAAATTAGTGCTGCAACATGTTACCCATTTAGTTTTACGCTAAAATGATGCGTAAAACTTTACCGCAATGTAAAATCATTGTTGTAACTTATAACAACATGAAAAAAAATGATAGGCTGCTCACATGAGTCAGATTAGAGTTTCATCCAGAGAGGGACAATTGTGGGAGAAAATGGATGGATGGATTTGTTTTTAATCTTTGCCAGCATATCACACAGGATACTAAAGACTGATTTGATTACTCAATATAATAATACAATACAAGAGAGGTTCTTACGTGACATCTTCCCAATTGGTCATATGTCTCTGATGGGCACATTAATCAGTCTGAGGAGTAAAATTTGGCACTTTTTTATGTGAACTGTTACCCAGCATCACTTATGTGTGTAGCTAAAGTATCAACAGCTTGTGGAAATGCGCATACCTCAGCTATGAAGTTGCCGTGAGGCAGCACACGTTTCATTTTTTCCCCATGTTGTAGTTTTTAAGGCTTCCATATCGAGTCTACTGGCTGATTAAATTTGAACTACACGCTACTATGCATTAGAAATGGCAACAGCAGAGGAGGCATGAGCATGTGCGAGCCAGTCTGCCCCACAACAAGAGGATAGTGGAAAAAAAGAGCTTATTAACTACAGCGTAAAATACGATGGCGGACTCCCCAAAAGCACTTTGCTCGTTTAGAGGAAGTATGAAGGAAGGCAAGATTGTTTATTTAAGTATCTCCGCAATGACTCCACGGTTTGATTTCAAAATTTCGGGTCCCAAATACACAACAGCAGGCACCAATAGGTAAGAAAAGTTGCCTTTGCATAATAAGGTCCTTTTAGGCTAATAATATTCACCTACATTTTGGCAAAAAAACCTGTGTTTTTAGTGTTTTAACTATCATTATCAAGTACACTGGAGGACCAGGCTAAACATGTTACACGCCGAGAGCAAGCCTGGAACATGCATGCTAATAGCTAAGCTACCGCTATGGTAGCTTTATTCCTATTTAATCATTTATTTTTTGTCCTGTCCAGCCACTCAGGCAAATTATGTTGTTGATGCCCATATCTGCTGTAGAGATTTACTTTACAAAAGAGAAGTGTGGGACAGTTCTCTTGTTGCCTTATTTGTATTTGACTTTATTAAAAGGATTTATATTATTGTTTGGCGCAGCAGGACCGCAGCAGGACGGGATGGAAAGAAGAGAATAAAAAGAAGACAGAGGGGGAAATTGCGGGGACAAGAGTGAGATAAGACAGACAGACGACAACAACAGCAAATACAATGTGTACAAATATGATATGAGAAGTGATAGCAAAGAAGCAGTTAAAGAAGTAAATACTAATAACACAGAAATGACAATGAACATTATTGCACTACAAAGGGAACAATACAAATACCAATAGAAATAGCACCCTTAATAATTAATAATAATAATAATTATAGTGATGACTATGACTGGTTTAATATGGATTAACAATCACTTCAGGATGTCGGGTCAGGACAGCAATCATGCATTCAGGTGAGTGCAGGAGAAATAATAGATTGTCCAAGTCCAGATTTGTAGTTTCAACTGTCTATTGAAGACAAGCATGAGTTGTTTGTTTGTGTGTGTGTGGTTTCCTCTACAAAACAATTACAATCATTATAAATCAACTAAAGTGACCACAATGCTATGAAATATAGGCACAAGCCTGCTACATGTCTGTTGAAATATACAAAACCCAAAACCAGTGAAGTTGGCACGTTGTGTAAATCGTAAATAAAAACAGAATACAATGATTTGCAAATGCGTTTCAACCTATATTTAATTGAATAGACTGCAAGACAAGATATTTAACATTTTAAACTGGTAAACTTAAAGGCCTACTGAAATGTTTTTTTTTTATTTAAACGGGAATAGCAGATCCATTCTATGTGTCATACTTGATCATTTCGCGATATTGCCATATTTTTGCTGAAAGGATTTAGTAGAGAAAATCGACGATAAAGTTCGCAACTTTTGCTCGCTGATAAAAAAAAGCCTTGCCTGTACCGGAAGTAGCGTGACGTCACAGGAGCTAGTATTCCTCACAATTCCCCATTGTTTACAATGGAGCGAGAGAGATTCGGACCGAGAAAGTGATGATTACCCCATTAATTTGAGCGAGGATGAAAGATTCGTATATGAGGAACGTTACATTGAAGGACTTGAGAGACAGTGATGGACGTATCTTTTTTCGCTCTGACCGTAACTTAGGTACAAGCTGGCTCATTGGATTCCACACTCTCCTTTTTTTTTTGTGGATCACGGATTTGTATTTTAAACCACCTCGGATACTATATCCTCTTGAAAATGAGAGTCGAGAACGCGAAATGGACATTCAGTGCCTTTTATCTCCACGACAATACATCGGCGAAATGCTTTAGCTACGAGCTAACGTGATAGCATCGTGCTTTAACTGCATATAGAAACAAAAAAATAAACCCCTGACTGGAAGGATAGATAGAAAATCAACAATACTATTAAACCGTGGACATGTAAATACACGGTTAATGCTTTCCAGGCTGGCGAAGGTTAACAATGCTGTGCTAACGACGCCATTGAAGCTAACTTATAAACTTAGCAACGGGACCTCACAGAGCTATGCTAAAAACATTAGCTCTCCACCTACGCCAGCCAGCCCTCATCTACTCATCAACACCCGTGCTCACCTGCGTTCCAGCGATCGGCAGAAGGACGAAGGACTTCACCCGATGCGTTTGGCGGCCCGGAGGTGAGGTCGGCTGCTAGCGCGGCTTGCGTGGCTAGCGCGGCTAGCGCTCCAACAAAGTCCTCCTGGTTGTGTTGCTTTAGTCCGCTGCTAATACACCGATCCCACCTACAACTGTCTTCTTTGCAGCCTTCATTGTTCATTAAACAAATTGCAAAAGATGTCCAGAATACTGTGGAATTATGAAATGAAAACAGAGCTTTTTGTATAGGATTCTACGGGTACCATAACTTCCGTTACTCTGACTTCGTAACGCGCATACGTCATCATACCGCGACGTTTCAGCCGGATATTTCCCGGGAAGTTTTAAATGTCACTTTATAAGTTAACCCGGCCGTATTGGCATGTGTTGCAATGTTAAGATTTCATCATTGATATATAAACTATCAGACTGCGTGGTCGGTAGTAGTGGGTTTCAGTAGGCCTTTAATTTTTTGCAAATATTAACTCATTTGGAATTTGATGCCTGCAACATGTTTCAAAAAAGCTGGCACAAGTGGCAAAAAAGACTGAGAAAGTTGAGGAATGCTCATCAAACACTTATTTGGAACATCCCACAGGTGAACAGTCTAATTGGGAACAGGTGGGTGCCATGATTGGGTATAAAAGCAGCGTCCATGAAATGCTCAGTCATTCACAAACAAGGATGAGGCGAGGGTCACCACTTTGTGAACAAATGCTTGAGCAAATTGTTAAACGGTTTAAGAACAACATTTCTCAACGAGCTATTGCAAGGAACTTATGGATTTCACCATCTACGGTCTGTAATATCATCAAAAGGTTCAGAGAATCTGGAGAAATCACGGCAAGGCCGAAAACCAACATTGAATGCCCGTGATCTTCGATTCCTCAGGCGGTACTGCATCAAAAAGCGATATCAGTGTGTAAAGGATATCACCACATGGGCTCAGGAACACTTCAGAAAACCATTGTCAGTAACTACAGTTTGTCGCTAAATCTGTAAGTGCAAGTTAAAACTCTACTATGCAAAGCGAAAGCCATTTATCAACAACACCCAGAAACGCAGCCGGCTTCGCTGGCCCGAGCTCATCTAAGATGGACTGATGCAAAGTGGAAAAATGTTCTGTGGTCTGACGAGTCCACATTTCAAATTGTTTTTGGAAACTGTGGACGTCGTGTCCTCCGGAACAAAGAGGAAAATAACTTTTAGCAACTGCTATGCAAAGGAAAAAGGGTAGGATTAAATAAGCTCTGCTTCTTCCTACTCCTTTTCGGACATGTTGAATAGAGAAACTGGAAATTGTGATTCATCATGTTGTATGCATGCATGTTCGAAATAAACACAAACTCAACTCAACTCAACTCAACCATCCGGACTGTTGTAGGCACAAAGTTAAAAAGCCAGCATCTGTGATGGTATGGGGGTGTATTAATGCTAAAGGCATGGGTAACTTACACATCTGTGAAGGCACCATTAATGCTGAAAGGTACATACCGGTTTTGGAGCAATATATGTTGCCATCCAAGCAACGTCTTATTTCAGCAAGAAAATCCCAAGCCACATTCTGCACATGTTACAACAGCGTGGCTTTGTAGTAAAAGAGTGTGGGTACTAGATTGGCCTGCCTGTAGTCCAGACCTGTCTCCCATTGAAAATGTGTGGCACATTATGAAGCGTAAAATACGACAACGGCGACCCCGGACTGTTGAACAACTTAAGCTGTACATCAAGCAAGAATGGGAAAGAATTCCACCTGAAAAGCTTCAAATATTGGTCTCCTCAGTTCCCAAACGTTTACTGAGTGTTGTTAAAAGGAAAGGCCTTGTAACACAGTGGTAAAAATGCCCCTTTGCCAACTTTTTTGTAATGTGTTGCTGACATTAAATTGTTAAGTTATTTATTTTTGAAAAAAAATAAGTTTCTCAGTTCGAATATTAAATATCTTGTCTTTGCAGTCTATTCAACTGAATATAAGTTGAAAGGGATTTGCAAATCATTGTATTCTGTTTTTATTTACAATTTACACAACATGCCAACTTCATTGGTTTTGGGTTTTGTACATCATTTGGCTATGTATACACATGTACATAAATGCACAGAATTTTAACACCCCAGCCCTAAGTAATGTAATGATTAATAGAATGTAAAAAGCATCACAACAATAATTCAGAATTGGAAATTGGGGCTAACAAACATGTCCAATGCTACAAACAGGCCCCAACCAGGCCTGGTTGGGGCCTGTTTGTATGATATTCAGCTAGCAGGTAGCTTGTGAACTTGATGCCAAACAGCCATTTGACTACAATAAAACAGACAAAATGAGTTGCAATACAGTTTTAAGCACATAGCAAGTGAGATTAAAGTGTATATAAAGTAACTCACTCTGTACTTACAACGAAGTTCACGTCACTTTCAGAGCTTCCTGATGCAATGATGCGTCCAATGCCCCCTCCAGTGTCGTAAAAGTGAACTACACTCAAGCAACCCAATGACCCAAAAAGAAAACAAGCGTTACAGAGACAGTCTTTTGTACAATAATAATTACCGTATTATTCGGACTATAAGTCGCAGTTTTTTTCATAGTTTGGCCGGGGATGCGACTTATACTCATAAGCGACTAATGTGTGAAATTATTAACACATTACCGTAAAATATCAAATAATATTATTTAGCTCATTCACGTAAGAGACTAGACGTATAAGATTTCATCGGATTTAGCGATTAGGAGTGACAGATTGTTTGGTAAACGTATAGCATGTTCTATATGTTATAGCAGGGGCGTCACTAGCTTTTAAGGACAGGGGGGATTAGCCCCCAGGAGATGCAAAGCATGCGAGCGAACGTAGCGCACGAGCACAAAACTTCACAAACGGCTATCAAAGACTTAGAAATGATTCATTGTTATTATTATTATTTCAGTCGGTTTATTTTCAATCTGTGTTCAGTACAACAACAAACATGGGTTTGCACAGTGACATTTTGTTTACAGCATCAACAAGAAACAAATACTTGCATGATCCTTCAAGATACACTGAAACACAATGAAAGTCATGGCATTAGCCTATATGTTATTAATTCACAACATAGAGGCTAATGCCACGACTTTAGCTCACAATACAATAATTGTTTGTTCCCAAATATTTTGAAGTTGCACATATTACATTTAAATGTAATATGTGCAACTTCAAAATATTTGGGCACATATGTGACTAAAATGGTTGTAAATTCAAGCCCTGGAAATATTACTTAATTACTTGAATTAAAGTAATATCTGGATCGGGATAATTTGGCTTATATATAATATATATATATATATATATATATATATATATATATATATATATATATATATATATATATATATATATATATATATATATATATATATATATATATATATATATATATATATATATATATTATGGCAAGCCGTTAAGGAAATGAAATATATATGGAAGTCTGAATAGAAATGAGAAACTGTAAATACTGTAAATAAGAAAGACCTAGAGTCCGTCTGCTGATCTGAAAAAGAGCCAAAGCTGTCAAAGAGCTGAGGGACCATCTATCAAAGTGCAATGCTGAAACAAATAATGCAAACAATAAAATGTAACTTCCAGGGCTTGAGATAAACGTAGTCCCGTCGTCCCGGGGTTCGGTAAAAAAAAATGCACGGGACTAAATTAAATGCTCTTCGGGGCGTCTGCTATCCGAGTCAAAGTCTTCCTGGTTATGTTGCTGTAGTCCGCCGCTAATACACCGATCCCACCTACAACTTTCTTCTTTGCAGTCTTCATTGTTCATTAAACAAATTGCAAAAGATTCACCAACACAGATGTCCAGAATACAGTGGAATTATGAGATGAAAACAGAGCTATTTTGTATTGTATTCAATGGGGTACCGATACTTCTGTTTCACTGGTTACGTCACGCGCATACGTCATCATCCAAAGACGTTTTCAACCGGAAGTTTAGTGGGAAATTTAAAATTGCACTTTATAAGTTAACCCTGCCGTATTGGCATGTGTTGCAATGTTAAGATTTCATCATTGATATATAAACTATCAGACTGCGTGGTCGGTAGTAGTGGGTTTCAGTAGGCCTTTAAAGTGCCATTAGGTTGCATCCATCCATCCATCCATTTTCTACCGCTTATTCCCTTTGGGGTCGCGGGGGGCGCTGGAGCCTATCTCAGCTACAATCGGGCGGAAGGCGGGGTACACCCTGGACAAGTCGCCACCTCATCACAGGGCCAACACAGATAGACAGACAACATTCACACTCACATTCACACACTAGGGCCAATTTAGTGTTGCCAATCAACCTATCCCCAGGTGCATGTCTTTGGAGGGGAGATGAAGCCGGAGTACCCGGAGGGAACCCACGCAGTCACAGGGATAACATGCAAACTCCACACAGAAAGATCCCTTGCCCGGGATTGAACCCAGGACTACTCAGGACCTTCTAATTGTGAGGCAGACGCACGCTATTTAAAATAGTTTTGTCAATTTGTTCTGGCCTGAAATAAATTGGCCCTTTGAAACTTATCTTTGTCTTTATGTGTTGTATGTAGACCACATTGCTTAGCAGAGTTTATGTGTTGTATGTAGAGCACATTGCTTAGCAGAGTTCAGTGATGCAAATGCATGTCAACAGATTGTATTATTCTCCAGTGCAATAACAGTACTGAAATGAAGGCTAAAAGGGCATTAAGGGGAGCCTTAAAAAAAAATAAGGGAAAAAAAAGAAGTAACTAAATAGTTACTTTTCACAGTAACGCATTACTTTTTGGTGTAAGTAACTGAGTTAGTAACTGAGTTACTTTTGAAATAAAGTAACTAGTAACTGTAACTAGTTACTGGTTTTCAGTAACTAACCCAACACTGTATATATATATATATATATATATACATATATATATATATATATATATATATATATATATATATATATATATATATATATATATATATATATATATATGTATATATATATATATATATATATGAAAGACTTAAAGGCCTACTGAAACCCACTACTACCGACCACACAGTCTGATAGTTTATATATCAATGATGAAATCTTAACATTGCAACACATGCCAATACGGCCGGGTTAACTTATAAAGTGCAATTTTAAATTTCCCGCTAAACTTCCGTTTAAAAAACGCCTTCGGATGATGACGTATGCGCGTGACGTAGCCAGTGAAACAGAAGTATCGGTAGCCCATTGAAGCCAATACAAAATAGCTCTGTTTTCTTCTCATAATTCCACAGTATTCTGGACATCTGTGTTGGTGAATCTGTTGCAATTTGTTCATTGCATTACGGAGAAAGAAGCTGAGCAAGCAAAGAAGAAAGTTGTCGGTGCGAGGCGAAGTATTTTGCGAGGGAAGTCAGCAACACAACAGCCGGTGTTTCACTGTTTACATTCCCGAAAGATGCAGTCACAACAGAGACTCTTACCAGGAGGACTTTGACTTCGATACACAGACGCCTGTAGAGAACTGGGACAACACAGACTCTTACCAGGATTACTTTGATTTGGATGCACAGACGCAAACGTGGTACCGTGAGTACGCAGCTGCGCTTCCAAACATTTGATCGCTTGCCAGTACGTGCGTGTCACGTACGTAACTTTGGGTAAATATATAAGCTTTATGAACCTTGGGTTAGGTGAACGGTCCTTTGGGCTGAGTGATTGTGTGTGTTGTGCAGGTGTTTGAATTGTATTGGCGGGTTATATGGACGGGAGCTAGGAGCTAGGAGCTAGGAGCTAGGAGCTAGGAGCTAGCATAACAAACACCTAGGTGTTTGTTATGCGGGATTAATTTGTGGAATATTAAATATAAGCCTGGTTGTGTTGTGGCTAATAGAGTATATATATATGTCTTGTATTTATTTACTGTTGTAGTCATTCTCAGCTAAATATCAGGTCCCACCCGCCTCTCACAGCATCTTCCCTATCTGAATCGCTTCCACTCCCCACTAGTCCTTTTCTTGCACTTTCCTCATCCACAAATCATCCTTGCTAGAACTTGAATACACCTCACGGTGATGCTTGGACACGTCATCAGTGATAAACCCGGGGTCATAGGGTGTTTCGGGTCTTTAATCATCAGACACCCTCGCCCGGGCGACCCAGCCGGGGGTGATCAGACCCCGGCCTATGTCCACGTAGCGCACCACGGATCCCCCCTACGGATCCACAGCCACCGGGAGGCCTTTTCTGCGGCCTCTAGGATGTTCTTGGTGGCTTTTCTCGACTGCAGTCCTCTAATGCCAAGGATTCTGAACACACGCTGTAGTGAGTGACCAGCAAAACCTCTGCACCCAATCTCGACTGGTTCACAGCGGGCTCTCCAGCCGTTACTCCGACACTCTACAGTGAGCTCAGCGTATTTGGCCCTCTTTCGCTCATTTGCTTCGTCAATTCGCTCCTCCCAGGGAACAGTCAGCTCCAGTAGCACCACTTGCTTGGTTGACTCCGATGTTAACACCATGTCTGGGCGGAGTGACGTGGAAGCGATATTGGCCGGGAACTTGAGTTGCCTTCCCAGGTCAACATGGAGCTGCCAGTCACGAGCGGTGGCCAGGAGCCCTCCGAGAAGTTGGGCTGGCGGCTTGCCTTCTGTCCTGCTCTGATGAAGGTGATTGACTGCTTCGGGGCGGCCTGGGACTTGCTGTTTTGTATCGCTGCGCAGATAGAATCCGCCAGGGCTTTTAAAACTTGGTCGTGGCGCCAGCGATACCGCCCCTCCCCTAGTGCCTTTGGGCAACAGCTCAGGATGTGCTCCAAGGTGCCCCTCCTCTGGCACAGTTTACACTCCGGAGTGTCTGCTAGGCCCCAGATGTGCAGGTTGGCGGGGCATGGGAGGACATCGTACACAGACTGTATGAGGAATTTTGTGCGCAGAGGTTCAGCTCTCCAGAGCTCTGCCCAGGTGAGTTTTCGAGGTTCTGCATGCTCCCACCTTGTCCACGCCCCTTGTTTGGACATGCTGACCATCCGGCAGGAACGTTCTTCCTCCACCTCTGCACGGATCTCCTCTTGGACCAGTTGGCGCTTCTCCTTGCCACGGGCCCGGTCCCAACGTGGCTTTGGAAAGCTGCCGAGGCCTGCCCTTCCCCTTGCCACAGTACCCAACAAGGTTTTGTGCCTCAGCCGCGCCTCTGCTCTGCTTATGGCTTCTTGTGCCTGCCACTTCCTCCCGGTCTTAACAACGATTCCTGCCGAGGCGACCTTGACATCTGCGGAGTCTCTGTACATCATTACCTCTCTGGAGCGGGTGACTTTGAATTCCTCCAACAGTCCCCTGAGAGGGAGCTGCAGCTTGGTGGAATGGCCATAAAGAGCAATGCTGCTTAAGGACCGAGGGAGCCCCAGCCATCTCCTCAGGAACTGGCTGATGGTCTTCTCTAGTACCTCAACCGTTGTCATTGGTACCTCGTAGATTAACAGAGGCCAGAGTATTCTAGGCAAGACTCTGTGTTGGTACATCCAGGCTTTAAACTTTCCTGGGAGACCAGATTTGTCGATGGCTGTGAGCCATGAGGTCAGGTCGCTCTTTGTCTGCTGCAAGGCCACTGCGTCCTTCAGGGAGCTATCAAAGATCTTGCCCAGGCTCTTAACAGGTCTTTCGGTCACCGTTGGAATCAAGTACCCTCCAACTGTAAAGCGGAAATGGTCGGCCACTTTACCTTTCTTTAGGACCAGAGACCTGGACTTTGCTGGCTTGAAGCTCATCTTTGCCCATGTGATGAGCCGTTGAAGCCCCTGGAGGAGCCACCTGCACCCAGGCACAGATGTGGTCATCACTGTCAAGTCATCCATAAAAGCTCTTATGGGGGGCTGCCGGGTCCCAGATCTTGATTTTGGCCCTCTGCATTCAACCTCCGCAGACTTGACAATCATGTTCATTGCCAAGGAGAAGAGTGACACTGAGATTGCACAACCAGTGATTATGCCCTTCTCTAGGCGGTGTCAGGCAGATGTTACTTGGCTTGAGGAGACTCTTGCTTCGAAGTTGTTGTAGTAGTCCATGATGAGGTTACAGATTTTCCCAGGAACATGGTGTCTTGTCAGTGCTATTTCAACAAGTTTGTGCGGGATAGATCCGTAGGCGTTGGTTAAGTCAAGCCAGAGAGTTGCCAAATCTCCTTTGTTCTCCCTTGCCTCCCGGATCAACTGTGTCACCACTCCTGTATGCTCCAGGCACCCAGGCACTCCAGGTACTCCCCCCTTCTGGACAGAGGTGTCTATGTAGGCGTTCTTCAAGAGGAACTCGGTAAGTCGTTGGGACAGGATCTTAAAGAAAATCTTGCTCTCAACGCTGAGCAGCGAGATTATACGAAACTGCTCGATGTTGCTGGAGTTCTCTTCCTTCGGGATCCAGACGCCCTCCGCGTATCTCCACTGAGCAGAGACTTTCCCTCTCCGCCAAATCACCTTCAAGATCTTCCACAGACGCTTGAGGAGCCGTGGACACTGCTTGTAGACCTTGTAGGGTACACCGCTGGGGCCGGGGACCGAACCAGATCTAGCAGCTTTCACAACTTCCTTAACCTCTGCCAGGGTGGGTTCATCACTGTTGAATTGGGACACTGGATCTGCTGGAGTCACCAGTGCCTCAGAAGGGCCAAGCTCTTGATCTCTTGAAGAGTCACTGAAGGTGGCATTGAGATGATGGTCAATCTCTTCTACAGGGCAAGCGAGGTGACCACTTCGCTTCTGGCCCAAAAGCCTCTTAGTGAAGGTGAAGGGGTTGCCTATGAAGGCGCTTCGCTTCCGTGCCTTTTCCTTTCCCCTCCTTCGGTGCCATTCGGCCCTCCTCAACGTGATGAGCTTCTTTCTTACGATGTTAGTGAGTTCCGACAGAGGAGTTCTCTCCTCTTCCTTGGCTGCCTTAAACTGACGTCTTAAGGATTTGAGTTCTTGCCTCAACTCGCTTATCTTGACTTTGCGCCGATTGAGTTTTGCTGGGTTTCTAGCTGCTCCTTGCTTCTGTTCCACTCCAAAACGCTCACCTCCTATGCTCATTATGAGGGAGCACATGGTTTGAAGTTTCTGGTCAGCGTCACCCTTCGAAATGGATTCCAGGGCTTCATCTACGTCCTCATCCAGCTTGGTCCACTCCTTGCTGTTAGCGACAGGCCACTTTACCCGGCGGTGTTCCGATTTTCTGCTTGGTGGGGGGAAACGTGTTGCTTGGAGGTTCCGGGTACTGTGGGGAGACTCCGGACCTGGCTCCTCCTCCGTCTGACCAGGTTCTGCAGCAGGCACAACAGGAACTGTTGCATCTGCTGCCGTTTCTGAGCGTCGCTTCACTTGTTCCCTCCCAAGGCAGGCCATCTTAGTCTGGTGGATCTTCAGACCTCTCGAGTTCTTGCAGACCTTGCCGCATATGCAGACTGCGCTCGTAATCCGTTGTCCATTTGCTTGGGTCATAACCATTAAATCCGTCCTGTTGGGATGCTCATCCTCCCCCCCTCTCGGGCATCCCTGGGGGTATTTTCCTGTAGGGTTCTTCGTAGCAAGATTTGGGTGCCCCCTCGCGGGAGCTGTAGGTCAGGGGGCTGGCCTTCCCTACCCCGGTTGCCGTCTCTCCGGGCTGTCCACTGTCTCTCCACTGTCTCTCCAGTTGTCACCACTCTTTTCGTGGACGTCATCCAGCCTTTCCTGGAGGTCACTGGCTCAGCCAGATGTGATTGCTCAAATTAATGGGGAAATCGTCGCTTTCTCGTTCCGAATCGCTCTCACTTCTGGCCGCCATCACTGTAAACAATAGGGAACTTTGCGGAAATGTTCAACTGACTACGTCACGCTACTTAGGGGCAAGGCTTTTTTTTTGTCAGATACCAAAAGTTGCGATCTTTATCGTCGTTCTCTACTAAATCTTTTCAGCAAAAATATGGCAATATCGCGAAATGATCAAGTATGACACATAGAATAGATCTGCTATCCCCGTTTAAATAAAAAAAATTCATTTCAGTAGGCCTTTAAAGGTATACTAGAGGATGTTGTGGATCATGTTGACTATTGGTCCTCCTAATTGTCAATCATTCTGGTGATGTTACGTAAGGACATATATATATATATATATATATATATATATATATATATATATATATATATATATATATATATATATATATATATATATATATATATATATATATATATATATATATATATATATATACCGTATATTACCAAATAGTAGCTCGGGCGTTTATTTCACAAAATCGATTTTGGGGACAGGCGTTTAAAAGAAGCAGGTGGTTATTTGCACAAGGCTTTTATTTATTTTTGCACCAACCTGCACCAGGCCATTATTTGGTTACAATGGTTACTGTCCAGTATTTTTTTTCCGCACAAAAAACTTTAAATGTAAAAGCTATTGTAAACATACAAACAAAAAAACAAGAGATCAACATGAGGTAGGATATCAAAAGACACAATACTAAAAATAAATAAACTTCCATCACGGCACAGATTTCGTTAAGCCTTTGATTGTCATGTAACTCTCTGGACTCCACGCGTCTGCTGTTACCGTAATTACCAGAATTACTGCACCTTTGCTTTTCCTTTTAGCTTAAAAATTGGGCTTAATGAAGTCAATATGATTTTAATCTAAATTATGAAAATAACAGCCCATGGGCGGCTATTTGGACATAGGCGGTTATTAGGAAGAGGCAGTTAATTCACAAAATGGGGTCAGACCCCGGGCGGCTATTAGGACATGGGCGGATATTTGCCCAAGGGCATTTATTTGGTAATATACGGTATATATAAATCAATAAAACAAATGGCTTATCGATAAGCCATTTTTTATTTATTTATTTATTACAACGCCAAAATAGGCCTAACAACGCCAATGGTTGTCATTCTGTAGCACTTTGAGATTTAAGATCAAATGTAAAGTAAATTACAAATGCAATCTATTATATAAATAAATTATATATATGTCCTTACGTAACATCACCAGAATGATTGACAATTAGGAGGACCAATAGTCAACATGATCCACCCAGAAATAAATAAAAAAATGGCTTATCGATAAGTCATTTAAAAAAAAAAAATGGTTTTAATATTTATTTATATGTATCATTATTCTCCAATCACATTTCCAGTAGAGACCTCTCTCCTCTCACTTCCTGTGCTCCTCTGCCCTAACTCCTACAGGTCAATAGGGGTTGTGAAGTGATTATTATTATTATCAACTGATGATAGTCATAGTAGTATATATCTGTATCATGAATCAATTTAAGTGGACCCCGACTTAAACAAGTTGAAAAAACGTATTCGGGTGTTACCATTTAGTGGTCAACTGTACGGAATATGTACTTCACTGTGCAACCTACTAATAAAAGTCTCAATCAATCAATCAATACGTGAATGAGCTCAGCTCCTGTTCTCCTCCATATGTAAAGTGAGAAACACAGCTGATGCTCCACAAGGAAGTAACCCCAAAGATAGCAAATGGTAAAAAAGAGTGCACATTTAACTTTATAAATAACCAGGACCTTCATGATGCTTTTCAGGCTAACTAGCTAACTAAGTAGCAGCATTGTTTTAGAGCTGGAATGTAAGTTTTTGTCAAACACAGACCTGGTGTAAAGAGGAGCTAATACATTTTACTACAAGCAGTGATGAATACTTACTTTCTTGAAAAAGTTTCTATGTCCATTTTGCATCCGTTCACATTCTTGATCTGCAGTGCTGTGTGGTAATGTGCTTTGTACACCTGTAGGACCGCAAGCAAGGTCGCAGAGAAAATGCAGACTGGATTTTGAGTGACGTTGGCATTTTCTATATGAACAAGTCCAAGGACCGCAACAAGGTCGCAGAGAAAATGCAGACTGGATTTTGAGTGATGTGGGCATTTTCTATATGAACAAGTGGAATGGATTATATACCGACACACTAAAGGGGCTCTCTGCCTTACGCTATGAAGTTAGGGGAAACTGAGTGAATTGTCAAGACTAGGTCTTTGGCGTGGTTTGCTCTCCCGTGGTGCCAAAGAATTGGAACGGACGTGGCGTGCAGGTAAAGACATAGTTTAATTATTACTATAAACTCAAACAAAAGGTACAAACAAAAGGCGCTCACAGCGGAGGTAAAAAAACTTGACTAGGAAAACAAAAGGCGCGCACAATGGCGGAGAACTATGAACATTAAACAAACAAAAACTTACGTGACAAGGAACTGTGAACATAGCATGAATGTGTGATGTCGCCAGGACGAACAACAGAAACAGAAAAGCCTATATAGTGACATGATAAGTAAAAACAGGTGCGTGACTAACTGTGAACAGGTGCGTGACATGACTGTGAAAACGTGAGACAGGTGTGTGTGAGTCCAAACGTGGAACAGGTGAAACTAATGGTTGCTATGGTGACAAACAAAACCAGGAAGTGAAACAAGGAACTAAGGAAGTGTCCAAAAAACAAAACAGCACATGGCCAAACAAAAACATGAACACAGACATGACAGAACCCCCCCCTTACGGACAGATCCCAGATGTCCAAAAACAAAAAACAAAACACAAAACAGGATCAAGAGTCATGGGAGGGGGGGAGGGGGACATGGCGGTGGATCGCCAGACCAGGTGTCCCCGAATCCACCGGGGCAGAGTCAGGTGGCGACGGCGGGTAGACCGCCGCTGAACCTGACGAGGTGGGCGACCTGGGAATGGCCACATTCGTGGCAGACGAGGAGGTCGGCGCACCTGGCGTGGCGGACGCCCATGGAATGGCCACATCCTTGGCCGACGAGGAGGTGGGCGCGTTGTCGTGGCAGGCGGCGAAGCTTGGCGTGGTGCGTCAGGCGGCGAAGCTTGGCGTGGCGGGTCTTGACGAGGGTCTTGGTCTTGGCGTGGGTCTTTGTCTTGGTCTTGGCGAGGGTCTGGGTCTTGGTCTTGGACTTGGTCTTGGACTTGGCGTGGTTGGTCTTGGTCTTGGCCTTGGCGTGGTTGGTCTTGGTCTTGGACTTGGCGTGGTTGGACTTGGTCTTGGTGTGGCGGTGCTTGGACTTGGTCTTGGTTTGGGTCACTTGGCGGGTCTTGGTCTTGGTCACTTGGCGGGTCTTGGTCTTGGTCACTTGGCGGGTCTTGGTCTTGGTCACTTGGCGGGTCTTGGTCTTGGCTTTGGTCTTGGCGTGGGGAAGCCACGGGCGGCACTTGGCGGCGTGGGGAAGCCACGGGCGGCACTTGGCGGCGTGGGGAAGCCACGGGCGGCACTTGGCGGCGTGGGGAAGCCACGGGCGGCACTTGGCGGCGTGGGGCAGCCACGGGCGGCACTTGGCGGCATGGGGCAGCCACGGGCGGCACTTGGCGGCGTGGGGCAGCCACGGGCGGCACTTGGCGGCGTGGGGCAGCCACGGGCGGCGCTTGGCGTGGGGCAGGTACTGGTGGCGCTTGGCGTGGGGCAGGTACTGGTGGCGCTTGGCGTGGAGCAGGTACTGGTGGCGCTTGGCGTGGAGCTGGGCGTGGAGCAGGTGGATCTTGGCATGGTCGAAAGACAGGTGGTTGTGGTCGTGCTGGAGGCTGTGGCTTGGCGTGACGATGCTGAGCCACCCCACCTGAACAATTCCCAGCCCTAGCCCCCCCCTCAAGGAGCGGATACCAGACGCGCTCCCCGCGGTCTGGAACCGTCTTTTGGGGTGGGCGGAGGGGGTTCAGGAGGAGGGCAGAATCCTCCCCTCTAAATTGTCCAAAATGTCTTTCTTTCCCCCCCACCTGGGCTTTTGTGGGTGAAAAAAAAAATTCTGACTTGGGCGTGGCATGAGTCCTGGGGGGCGGGGCATGGAATTTGGGTGGCTTGGATTGAACCGGTAAAGAATTTGGGAAAACAATCTCCAGGTCTGTGGAGTGCTCCTTGAGCTGCCAGGCTGGCTGATTTCCATTTCCGCCCGGAGGGGGAAGAGCCTGCAGGAGCGCAGCGTGCTGTCCGCTCACCTTCCCTGACGTCCTCGGTCTGGAGCGCCGCTTCCGGGACAGGGATGACGTGCCAACGTCCCCGGGCCAAAGGGAGCTGATCGGCACCAGTTTGCCGGTCGGACCCCACATGAGATCCCTGCGCTCCATGGGGGAATGGCGGAGTGTCTCTTCCTCCATCGCGCGGAGGACCTCCCACGTTGCCTCGTCAAAATTGTCCAAATTTTTTGCGGGAGAGCTCTTACGCTGGCGACATCTGTCATAACTGGGTCTTTGGCGTGGTTTGCTCTCCCGTGGTGCCAAAGAATTGGAACGGACGTGGCGTGCAGGTAAAGACATAGTTTAATTATTACTATAAACTCAAACAAAAGGTACAAACAAAAGGCGCTCACAGCGGAGGTAAAAAAACTTGACTAGGAAAACAAAAGGCGCGCACAATGGCGGAGAACTATGAACATTAAACAAACAAAAACTTACGTGACAAGGAACTGTGAACATAGCATGAATGTGTGATGTCGCCAGGACGAACAACAGAAACAGAAAAGCCTATATAGTGACATGATAAGTAAAAACAGGTGCGTGACTAACTGTGAACAGGTGCGTGACATGACTGTGAAAACGTGAGACAGGTGTGTGTGAGTCCAAACGTGGAACAGGTGAAACTAATGGTTGCTATGGTGACAAACAAAACCAGGAAGTGAAACAAGGAACTAAGGAAGTGTCCAAAAAACAAAACAGCACATGGCCAAACAAAAACATGAACACAGACATGACATGAATAATGACAGGTTATATGAATATTTATTTAAACTCATATTCGGGCCACTTTATAATGAATATGTCGGCATTTTTACACCAATTTATTTAGGGGGGCTTAAGAATATTTAAGGGGGGCTTGAGCCCCCCTAAAATAGGCCTAACAACGCCAATGTGTTATAGTTATTGGAATGACTCTTACCATAATATGTTACGTTAACATACCAGGCACGTTCTCAGCTGTTTATGCGTCATATAACGTACACTTATTCAGCCTGTTGTTCACTATTCTTTATTTATTTTAAATTGCCTTTCAAATGTCTTGGTGTTGGGTTTTATCAAATAAATTTCCCCCAAAAATGCGACTTATACTCCAGTGCGACTTCTATGTTTTTTTCTTTCTTTATTATGCATTTTCGGCCGGTGCGACTTATACTCAGAAAATTACGGTACCTCTTGTTTTAATAATATAGTTGTTTCAAATGCAACAATACATATATGTAATCCATCCATCCATACATCTTCTTCCGCTTATCCGAGTTCGGGTCGCGTGGGCAGCAGCCTAAGCAGGGAAGCCCAGACTTCCCTCTCCCCAGCCACTTCGTCCAGCTCCTCCCGGGGGTACCCGAGGCGTTCCTAGGCCAGCCGGGAGAGATAGTCTTCCCAACGTGTCCTGGGTCTTCCCCGTGGCCTCCTACCGGTCGGACGTGCCCGAAACACCTCCCGAGGGAGGCGTTCGGGTGGCATCATGACCAGATGCCCGAACCACCTCATCTGGCTCCTCTCGATGTGGAGGAGCAGCGGCTTTAGTTTGCGCTCCTCCCGGATGACAGAGCTTCTCACCCTATTTCTAAGAGAGAGCCCCGCCACCCGGCGGAGGAAGCTCATTACGGTCGCTTGTACCCGTAATCTTGTCCTTTTGGTCATAACCCAAAGCTCATGACCATAGGTGACGATGGGAACGTAGATCGACCGGTAAATTGAGAGTTTTGCCTGCTGGCTCAGCTCATTCTTCACCACAACGGATCGATTCAGCGTTTGCATTACTTAAGACGCCGCACCGATCCGCCTGTCGATCTCACGATCCACACTTCCCTCACTCGTGAACAAGACTCTGAGGTACTTGAACTCCTCCACTTGGGGCAAGATCTCCTCCCCAACCCGGAAATGGTACTCCACCCATTTCCGGGCGAGAACCATGGACTCTGGCTTAGAGGTGCTGACTCCCATCCCAGTGGCTTCACACTCGGCTGCAAACCGATCCAGTGAGAGCTGAAGATCTTGGCCGGATGAAGCCTTCAGGACCACATAATCTGCAAAAAGCAGAGACCTAATCCTGCAGCCACCAACCAGATACCCTCAACGCCCTGACTGCCACTAGAAATTCTGTCCATAAAAGTTATGAACAGAATCGGTCACAAAGGGCAGCCTTGGCGGAGTCCAACACTCACTTGAAACGGGTCCGAATTACTGCCGGCAATACGGACCAAACTCTGACACTGATCATACAGGGAGTGGACCGCCACAATCAGACAGTCCGTTACCCCATACTCTCTGAGCACTCCCCACAGGACTTCCCGGGGTACACGGTCGAATGCCTTCTCCAAGTCTAGAAAGCACATGTAGACTGGTTGGGCAAACTCCCATGCACCCTCAAGGACCCTGCCAAGAGTATAGAGCTGGTCCACAATTCCACGACCAGGACGAAAACCACACTGTTCCTCCTGAATCCGAGGTTCGACTAAACGGCGTAGCCTCCTCTCCAGTAAACCTGAATAGACCTTACCGGGAAGGCTGACGAGTGTGATCCCACGATAGTTGGAACACGCCCTCCGGTTCCGCTTCTTAAAGAGAGGAACCACCACCCCGGTCTGCCAATCCAGAGGTACCGCCCCCGATGTCCACGCGATGTTGCAGAGTCATGTCAACGAAGACAGCCCCACAGCCTCCAGAACCTAAAAGAACTCTGGGCGGATTTCATCCACCCCCGGGGCCGTGCCACCGAGGAGCTTTTTAACTACCTCTGCAACCTCATCCCCAGAAATAGGAGAGCCCACCCCATATTCCCCAGGCACTGCTTCCTCATAGGAATACGTGTTGGTAGGATTGAGGAGGTCTTCAAAGTATTCCCCCCACCGATCCACAACATCCGCAGTCGAGGTCAGCAGAACACTATCCCCACCATACACGGTGTTGACGTTGCACTGCTTCCCCTTCCTGAGGCGGCGGATGGTGGTCCAGAATAGCTTCGAAGCCGTCTGGAAGTCGTTTTCCATGGATTCCCTGAACTCTTCCCATGTCCGAGTTTTTGCCTCCGCGGCCGCTGAAGCCGCACACCGCTTGGCCTGTCGGTACCTGTCTGCTGCCTCCGAGTCCCATGAGCCAAAAGAGCCTGATAGGACTCTTTCTTCAGCTTGATGGCATGCCTCACCAGCGGGTTCTAGGATTACCGCCACGACAGGCACCAACCACCATGCGGCCACAGCTCCAATCGGCCGCCTCGACAATAGAGGTATGGAACATCATCCACTCGGACTCAATGTCCAGCGCCTCCCTCGTGACAAAGTTCTTCCGGAGGCGGGAATTGAAACTCTCTCTGACAGGAGACTCTGCAAGGCGTTCCCAGCAGACCCTCACAATGCGTTTGGGCCTGCCAGGTCTGTCCGGCATCCTCCTTCACCATCGCAGCCAACTCACCACCAGGTGGTGATCGGTAGAAAGCTCCCCCCGCTCTTCACCCGAGTGTCCAAAACATGTGGCCGCAAATCCGATGACACAACTACAGAGTCGATCATGGAACTGCGGCCTAGGGTGTCCTGGTGCCAAGTGCACATATGGACACCCTTATGTTTGAACATAAGGGTTCACGCCTCTCCAGGTTTCCCTATCGTTTCCAATATGAGCATTGAAGTCCCCCAGTAGAATGAGGGAATCACCCAGGGTAGCACTCTCAAGTATTCCCTCGAGTAAATCCAAAAAGGGTGGGTACTCTGAGCTGCCGTTTGGCGCAGAAGCGCATACAACAGTCAGGACCCCCACCCAAAGGCGGAGGGAAGCTACCCTCTCGTCCACTGGGTTGAATTCCAACGTGCAGGCTCTGAGCCGGGGGGCAACGCCAGAGTGAAAGAGAGTCCAGCCCCTCTCGAGAGAACTGGTTCCAGAGCCCTTGCTGTGCGTCGAAGTGAGTCCGACTATATCTAGCCGGAACTTCTCCACCTTGCGCACTAGCTCAGGCTCCTCCCCCCCCCAGCGAGGTGATGTTCCACGTCCCAAGAGCTAGCTTATGTAGCCGAGGATCGGACCACCAAGTGCCCTGCTTTCGGCTTCCGCCCAGCTCACATTGCACCCGACCTCTATGGCCCCTGCTATGGGTGGTGAGCCCATTGGAGGGGGGGACCCACGTTGCCTCTTCGGGCTGTGCCCAGCCAGGCCCCATGGGGACAGGCCCGGCCACCAGGCGATCCCCATCGTGCCCCACCTCCGGGCCTGGCTCCAGAGGGGGGCCCCGGTGACCCGCGTCCGGGCGAGGGAAATCTGGGTCCTTCGTTTTTATTTTTCATAGAGGTTTTCGAGCTACTCTTTGTCTGATCCCTCACCTAGGACCAGTTTGTCTTGGGAGACCCTACCAGGGGGCATAAAACCCCCGGACAACATAGCTCCTAGGATCATTGGGATACGCAAAAACTCCTCTACCACGATAAGGTGGCAGCTCAGAGAGGAGACATATATTAAAGATTAAAGTACCAATGATTGTCATGTAATGATAACCTGAATTACAAAAGAAAGCAGATAAATGGAGGGGAAGAAAGTGAAGCAAACTCTATTCCATCCATCCATTTCTACCACTTGTCCCGTTCGGGGTCGCGGGGGTTGCTGGAGCCTATCTAAGCTGTAGATTGTAAAAAAAGGTTAAGCGTTACCACTGTGCCAATGCACAGTGGTAACGCTTACCCAGTTGCCCCTAAGGGAATAACGTTAATATATGCCTGACGAAACGTAATTATATGTATGCATATGTGCTTGTCTATGTACAATGCGCATTTCCACAACAACGTCATCCCAACTTTGCTGTGAAAAAGGACGTACGACAGGTTTTTGTGCATACGCAAGCTTTGGTCATGAGGGCCCATGGGTGTTCAAAAGTGTTTTTTCATTGGCCCGTGACTAGGGTTGGGTATCGTTTGAATTCGAACGATTCCGATACCGATTCCGGTTCTTTGTTTCGATTCCGATTCCTGACGATCCTCGATTCCGATTCTTTCAAGAGGCAGGGTCAAAAAAAAGTTTAGGATATTTTAAATGAGCTAGCTAACCTACGGTCTTTCTGAATGAAATAGTCTGACATTCTCCATCAATCTTAATTCTATTAACTTTTTATGAACTTTACTATAAATTCCTCACAGGGCTGTTTTCAACTAGAATAAAAATATCAAATCTATGAACTTGAATATAAATATTATAAATTATGAATACATTTTCCCAGGGGTACACTTTCCTCAAGAGAGCTTTATTTTTGAAAACCTCATGAAAACACATTTACACACAAGTGTATGATGCTGCAGGAAACCTCATGAAAACACATTTACACACACACAAGTGTATGATGCTGCAGGTACTTAAAAATGTTACCGTGCTCCCACTGATGGGCTAACCTGGTGCAGAAAAGCAAATAAACAATAAGAAACAACTTGCAAAACCCAGTCCAGATTAGCAGCAGGTACAGTATAAAATCAGAGACAGTTCTTGTTTAGGAAAATGACCATACGGATATGGAACAGGCAGCGTTCTGGACAGATAGTGTCTCCTGCTGTGGAAAATACACGTTCGCTGGGTGTGGAAGAAGCTTGAACGCATAAATAGGAGAAAGCGCGATCTGACAGCAAAGGATAAGTCTTTTGTTGGTTCCACCGGACCACCACCATGCAGCAGGGTCGTCAGACATAAGTATCGGTGGAACGTCCTGGTACATCTGCAGCTCTCTCTCCACTCGTTTCTTGATGGACATGGAGCTCTGTTATTTCGCAGTTATTTCTTCTTTTTTTTTGTAAAGTAAAGCCACACGGACTTCCGGTTGGCGACAAGATGGAGTAGTCGCACTTTTTTCACGCTCCCGCAAATTTTATTCCTACCATTCTGTATAGCTCGACTGAATGCAGTAACTGCTACTAACGTTTTAATAGTACTAATACCTTTTCGCGCTAAATGAGAAAATGTCTAAAAGAGCCAAAAAGGAGGAGCAAAGGAAGGAGGATCTGGCGGCCAGTACCATCATGGCTACGCTAACTACAATGCTAGCGGACCACAAGACTCCTCTTTGTCGGAGTTTAACTCCGCCTTTTCCAAACTCAACAACACGCTGGACTGTATTCAGACCACACTTCTGGAAAACCAGAAGCGTCTCTCCTCACTAGAACTGTTTGCCGACACGACCAGCCAGGATATGCTGGCTATGAACACCAAGCTAACATTCGTAACCGAGGAGAACGCGAGGCTAAAAGCTAAGCTAATAGACTTGGAGAGCAGAAGTCGTCGGAACAACATAAGAATTGTCGGCGTACCTGAAAACATCGAAGGTCCAAACCCAACAACGTTCTTCTCTCAACTGCTGGTCGAAGTCTTGGGTGAACACACGCTGTCGTCGACCCCGGAGCTGGACCGTGCCCACCGCTCGCTAACAGCAAAGCCAGGCCCCGGTGAGAGACCGCGTGCTATCGTGATATGCTTCCACCGATTCCAGACGAGGGAGCTGGTGGTGCGGGAAGCTCGGAAACGCAGGGGCAAACTAAAGTACAAGGACTCACCGATACACATCTTCGAAGACTACTGCCCTGAAATACTGGAACAGCGGGCCGTGTACCGGGACGTCATGAGGGATCTCTACAATCTGGGCCTCAAACCAGCACTCCACTATCCGGCTAAGCTAATGGTTTCAACCGAGGGTGGAAAGAGACGACGACTCGCATCTCTCAAAGACGCCCAAGATTTTGTCAAATCCCACAATCAACGCAGCCAAGAACATGCAAAAGAGTAATCTCAGTTGGTATGACTTTATTGAAACTTTGTTTGGTACGATGTGACTACCCCACAGTGCATGGCAGGACGGCGCTAGCTTGGCTAACTGCAGCCATGTCTGGAGGCCACACTGCCGGCACCAACCTTAACAACCATCGCCTGCTTTATCACGGTTAACCATCCTAACATATCGCCAACTCCAGGCCTGACCGTGAATATTACATCTGTGTGGTCACTCATTGGATCCACTTTCATTCACTCTTTGTTTAACCTTTCAGCTAATATATTATACTGACATTCTAGAGCTAACCTGGTAAATATACAATTATCATCATTGTTTAAACAACCCGCAATATTGGTAATTATGTTTTATTTTGCTACATGGACACGCAAATTATTTAGTCTCCCCTTTACATTTATTTAACATGTTCTAATAGATATATATTTCTACACTGTGGTTTACTTTTTCTGTTGGTATTTGACCTAACTGCTGACCTACTTATCTCTTGGTTGGTTACTGTTATTCCTTACCCACACACCCATGATGGTATACACGTTCATGCATGGGTGTGTGTGTATGTGTGTATACATATATATATATATGTGTGTGTATATATGTATATGTACATGGCACCACTTGTACTTTAGGTTACTATATGTTTTTTGAGTTGTTTACACTTTTATAATTTATTTTTCTCGCTTTCTGAAGTTAACTTAGTACTGGGTACTATGTTTCCTGAGGGAATATATTGCAGTTTTGATGCACTTTAAAATGTTCTGACTCAGTTGGAGCCAATCTATTGTTCTCGGGAGGTGGAAAAAACCGGAAGCCGATATGGATACGTCCACGCAGGCGCAAGGACAGCGCACTGCTGTGAAAAGGACACTTAAGGTTCAGTTTCGACAATGGGGTTCTCAGGTCCTGGGACGATGGCCCTGTAGGTGGTTCCCAGGTTTAACCCACCTGGCATTGTTGTATGTTGTTGTGTCTGCGAGTATGTGTTTGAGTCTGTTGTGTTTTCTATATGTATGTGTTTTTATGGGTTTGTTTATCTCCTCATTCCTTCCTCTCACGCTTCTGTTTCATCCCCTCCTCTTACCAGTACTCTCTGCAGTTTCCAGTTATCATGCATCAGCCCCCCTCCTGACCTGCTTCTATACATCAGCCCTCACCATGTCCTAGTTGGACATGGTGAGGTATGACAAGCGCCAGTAATACACTTAGATTTGTTTCATGGAATGTGAGGGGAGTGGGGAGCGCCACTAAAATAGGGAGGGTCTTGACCCATTTGCAACACCTCAAAGGAGATATATTTTTCATTCAGGAGACCCACCTTCGCAACAGAGAGATTTCACGACTTAAAATAGGCTGGATCGGCCATATTTTCCATTCAAAATTCAACGAAAGGGCCAGGGGCACAGCTATCCTTATTCGTAAAAATATTTCGTTCGAACTCAATCAAATTGTAGCAGACCCGGCTGGTCGTTATATTATTGTGTCCGGAAAGCTGCAAGGCACCCCAGTCATACTCGCTAGCGTTTATGGACCCAACTGGGATGACAGTTCTTATGTGACTAAATTGTTTACATCATTTCCGAACATTGGAAACCATTTTATCATTATGGGCGGGGACTTTAACCTGGTGCAGGATCCTGTACTGGATCGATCATCTAACAAACTGGCTCCCTTATCTAATTCAGCTAAAACACTTGATACTTTCGCTAAACAGTTAGGTCTTACAGACCCGTGGAGACATGCCTCCCCTACCATTAAACAATTTTCCTATTTCTCCCATGTACATCACACTTACACTCGGATAGACTTCTTTCTTCTCGACAATAGACTACTTTCCAAAACCAAAACATGTAATTACCATAGTATTGTAATCTCGGATCATGCCCCCACCTCAGTAGACATCAATATGGACACTCAACCTAGACCCCTTAAACAATGGCGATTCAACTCAGCCTTATTAGCAGAAGACCGTTATAAGAATTTCCTACAAGATCAAATTAAGTGTTTTTTCGAACTGAACGACTCACCAGAAATCGGAAGAGGTATACTATGGGAGGCATCTAAAGCCTATATTAGAGGTCAACTTATATCTTTTGTTTCAAACCTAAATAAGACAGAGACCATTCAAATCACTGAGCTGCTCCGCAAGATTAAGGATCTTGACGATAAATACGCTTCAAACCCAGACCCGACACTATATAAAGAACGCCTTCGCCTACAAACTGACTTTGACCTTATGTCTGTCAATAGAGCGAAATTACAACTGCTCAAATCCAGACAACGATTTTTTGAATCTGGGGAAAAAGCTGGCAGGCTCTTAGCCCACCGGGTCAGGGAGGAAGCATCTTCGAGACTAATCACGTCTATTCGCTCTAACACAGGAGAACTACATACTGATCCAGCTAAGATTAATGAAACATTTGCTGCATTTTATACAACATTATATACCTCAGACTGCCCCCCTTCCTCAGATGAACTGTTTAGCGATAAAACATTCCCCCAGATAGAATGTGGGGCTGCGGTTGGCCTGGGCCAGCCCATTAGTGTCATTGAGATTACAGAAGCCATCAAATCATTACAGAGCAATAAGTCACCCGGCCCGGATGGCTTTGGTGCAGAATATTACAAAACATTCTCCAGTGTTCTTGCTCCGGCTCTAAGAGACATGTATAATGAAGCTTTTCTGCAGCATCGCCTCCCAGAAACCTTATCGAGGGCCACCATTTCTCTCATCCTAAAAAAAGAAAAAGACCCCCTGCTTTGCAGCAGCTATAGACCAATTTCGCTCTTAAATGTAGATCTAAAAATTCTATCCAAGGTTCTCGCTTTCCGTCTCCAAGGGGTGATGCCTTCCATCATCTCGTTGGATCAAACAGGTTTTATGCTAGGCCGGCAATCCTCACACAACACTCGGCGCCTCCTAAACATTATCCATTCGCCAAACCCCTCGACCCCGGAGGTGGTAGTATCCCTCGATGCGGAGAAAGCCTTTGACAGGGTTGAATGGGAATATCTATTTGAAGTGATGGGTCGGTTTGGTTTTAATGAGGATTTCATTCTCTGGGTTAAACTTTTGTACTCGTCCCCAGTAGCTTCGGTACGTACAAATAATACACTATCCGCCCCAATTTTTCTTAAAAGAGGCACTAGACAAGGTTGCCCGTTGTCTCCATTACTGTTTGCTATTGCGATAGAACCCCTTGCTCTTTGGCTGCGCGCGGAGGCAGGCTTTAAAGGTATCACCCGGTTGGACACGCTGCACAAAGTCTCGCTTTATGCGGATGACCTGCTCTTGTACATCTCGGACCCTGCTAGCTCGCTCCCGGGAATATTTGACATTCTGGAGCGGTTTGGCACACACTCGGGCTACAAACTTAACTACAAAAAAAATGAGCTGTTTCCCATTAATTCCTTAGCTAAACAGTTACCACAATCTTTAGCGGCATTCAAATGGGCACATGACGGGATTCATTACTTGGGAATCCTTATTACTCCGGCTATGTCTGATATGCTCCGGGCAAATTTTTTACCTCTAATTGAAAAGATGGAGAAGAACTTTGCCCGCTGGTCTGTTTTACCACTATCTCTCGCTGGCCGGATCAATCTGATCAAGATGATCACTCTGCCTAAATTCCTCTACCTTTTTCAACATATCCCCATATTTATTACTAAATCATTTTTCGATAAATTAGACAAATCAATATCCAAATTTTTATGGGGGGCCGGATCGGCCCGAATCCGCAAGTCGGTCCTACAATCCCCCAAATCTGAAGGAGGGCTTGCACTCCCCAATTTTAGACAATACTATTGGGCGGCTAACGTACAGAAACTCCTATACTGGATGGATGGAGGCTCTCAGACCCTCCCGGCCTGGGTATCCCTCGAAACGTCGATCCCACACTCCTCATTGCATTCTTGCTTATGCTCATCACTCCCTTTCCCATTTAAAATTGAAGGCGCAAACACCATTGTATCGATCTCCATTAAAATATGGAACCAGCTACATAAACACTTGGGTTTTCAGGGCCCATCTATATTGACCCCGCTACTTAAAAACCAATTATTTAAACCTTCCCGTACTGACCCCGCATTCATGACTTGGCACGATCATGGCATCACCACTGTGAAAGACCTCTATGCAGACGGAGTGTTCTCATCCTTCACTGAACTCTCTTCCAAATACGATTTGCCGAACTCCCACCTTTTTCGTTTTTTTCAGGCGAGGGACTTCGTAAAGAAACAGTTCCCATACTTTCCGAATCGTCCTCCGGAAACTCTTATAGATACATTGTTATCCTTGAGCCCTAATCATAAAAAATGTATCTCTGTGTTATATACCTCTTTAAGTTCAGTTGCTCCAAACTCTCTATGAGTGATAAGAGCCTCGTGGGAGAGCGATCTTAATGCCAACATATCCGACCAACACTGGGACTCTGCCCTGAAACTGGTTCACTCCTCCTCAATATGTGCCCGCCATAGTCTCATCCAATGCAAAGTAATCCATAAAATTCATTACACTAACTCAAAACTATCCAAAATCTACCCCACTGTTAGCAATACCTGCAATAGATGCAAACAATCTCCGGCCGACCATGTCCATATGTTCTGGTCCTGCTCTAAACTATGTTCCTTTTGGGAGGACATTTTTGACACGATCGGGAAAGCATACGGTCAAAACTTTCCCCCCAACCCATTATCAGCCATTTTTGGCGTATGCCCCGATAACATATGCCCGGTATCATTAAAACGCGCTGTTGCTTTTACGACCTTGCTGGCCAGGCGATTGATTTTGTTTAATTGGAAGCTGGCTCGTCCCCCATCACACGGCCGTTGGATTAGAGAGGTTCTCTACAATCTAAAACTAGAAAAACTTAGGTTTTCGCTAAAAGGCTCGGCTCAAGCGTTTGAAAGCTCATGGAGTCCTTTCTTGCTGTATGTCAACTCTCTTGATTTATCCCCAGACGCAGATGAGGAATAATCTCCCTTTTATTTATTATTATTATTTTAATTTTATTTTATTTTATTTTTATTTTATTTTCTCCCTTTCTCTCCTTTCAGCCTGTTTGTCTGTCTCTGGCCTCGTATGTGTGTGTGTATGTGAGGATGTCTGTCTTTGTCGTCTTACTTGTTATATGATTGTGCCATATGTCCCTTGTTGGTGTGACCTGAGTGGGGTGGGAGGGTGGGTGGGGATTTGGGTTTTAAGGGAAGGGTGTGAAGAATTTTCTGACTTTAAAATTGTACTGTTTCGACTTGCACTTTTTTCTGTATTTGAAAATGCCAATAAAAAAAGTTGGATTAAAGTAAAGCCACACTTTCGACCGCCGACGCCCGCTATCCATGCTTGAGCTTGACTGACTCGCTCGGCTATGCTAACACTTGGTGGGCGCTTCTTCGTTGGTGCTCAGCGGCTTCTTCTTCCGGTTCGGCGGACATTTTTTAATTTTTTTTTATTTTATTTTTTTTTTCCGGTCGGCGGACTGGGTATCGAAAATAGGAATCGAAATTTAAACTTTTGAACGATACCAGGAGAATCGGAAAGTTAGTCCCGGTTCCAATCGATACTCAATACTCGATACCCAACCCTACCCGTGACACAATCTTCAGACAAAATCAACACATCCTGAATTACAACATTAGACAAAAAACTATGAAAAATATGGAACTGGCCCAAATACCCCATAAATAAGACCAGACCGCCAAAACGGTCTACGACTTGTGCATCTTCTTGTATAATGTTGTTGACGATTGGAGGTGATGAATCTACTCTCTCTTTATTAACACGCCAAAACAACAACAACAAGCTTAACTGTGCTATATGCGCACCTATGCCAATACGTGTACACACAAAGGGCCCCTTTTGGTGCCCTCAAAAACGATCACCAAATCAGTAACTATAGCATCCATATTGTTACAATAGTAAACATTTTAAAAAGTAAAATCCACTTACAGTACAATAACATGGGCAAAGCAGCAGATATTTTCAAGATGAGGACTTTTCCTCATCTTGTGTGTTGTGCTTCACGGAGACATGGCTGAGCGCAAGTGTCCCGGACAGTGTGGTTCAACTGGAGGGCTTTCATCTTCTCCGCGCGGACAGAGACGCGGAGCTCTCTGGCAAAAAAAGAGGCGGTGGAGTCTGCTTCTTTATCAACAGCAACTGGTGTACAGACGTGACGGTGATATCCAAACACTTTTCTCCTTCTCTGGAATATATTTTCATTCACTGTAAGCCCTTTTACTCACCGCGTGAGATCATTTCATTCATTCTGGTGGCTGTTTACATCCCACCCGGCGCGGATGTGCGTGACACTCAGCGCACGCTTGCAGGACAGATCTTACATGTGGAACGGTCTTTCCGGACTCTTTTGTTATTGTGCTTTGTGACTTTAACAAGGGAAATTTGAGCCAGGAATTACCAAAGTATAGACAGTTTATTAAATGCCCGACCAGAGAGGAGAACACTTTGGATCACTGCTACACTACATTAAGCAAGGCTTTTCATGCAGTACCGCGCGCTGCTCTTGGACTATCAGATCACATGATGTTGTACTTAATCCCTTCATACAGACAGAGACTGAAACTGGCTAAACCTGTTATGAGGACCATTAAGTGTTTCACCGCCGAGTCTGTGGACGAGTTGCGTGCATGTTGGGAGACGACAGACTGGGAGGCAATTGGAGCGGCCACGGACAATCTGGACGAGTATACGGACACTGTGACCTCATACATACAGTTCAATGAGGCGCACATCATTCCAACGCGCACCAGGGCTTGTTACAACAACGACAAGACCTGGTTCACACCCAAGCTCCGACAGCTGCGCAAGAAGAAGGAGGCTGCGTGGAGAAGCGGGGACCGGAGTACCTACAGAGAAGCGAAGTACCACTTCAACAGGGAAGTGGAGAAAGCTAAATCTGTGTACTCCAACCGTCTACAGGAACAGTTCAGCTCCATTGATTCTGCGGCCGTTTGGAGAGGGCTAAGAGCCCTTACGAACTATAAGCCCAAATCCCCCAGGCCCTGAATGACCGGACTCTCGCTCAGGGCCTCAACACACAATACTGTCGTCATGAACGGCCCTCAGCTCATCAAAGCCCTGCTACCCCCCCCCCCCCCCGCCCACCCACCCCCACCAATGCCAGCATTTCATTAAAGGAGTTAAAGGACTCAAAGGACTCCAAGCACATCACAGGACTCCAAGAACATCATAGGACTGTAAAGGCCCTCTCCATCCGAGAAGAGGATGTACGCCGGCAGTTCTTGAAGCTGAATATGCGGAAGGCCCGCGGGCCGGATGGTGTCTCCCCCTCCACTCTCAGACACTGTGCGGATCAGCTGGCTCCTGTCTTCACTGACATTTTTAACACCTCTCTGGAGCTATGCCGCGTGCCGTCCTGCTTTAAAACCTCCACCATTGTCCCTGTCCCCAAGAAAGCACGGATCATCGGCCTAAATGACTACAGGCCGGTTGCGCTGACGTCTGTGGTCATGAAGTCCTTTGAGCGCTTGGTCCTTCCCCACCTCAAGGGCATTACCGCCCCCCTCCTGGACCCACTGCAGTTCGCCTACAGAGCCAACAGGTCTGTGGATGATGCAGTGAATCTGGCCCTCCACTTAATCCTGGAGCATCTGGACTCCCCAGGAACTTACGCTAGGATCCTGTTTGTGGACTTCAGCTGTGCCTTCAACACCATCCTCCCTGGACTGCTACGAGACAAGCTCTACCAGCTCAGCGTGCCCGACTCCCTCTGCAGTTGGATAAATGACTTCCTGACCGACCGAAGACAGCACGTGCGCCTGGGGAAGATTGTCTCGGACAGTCGAACCACGAACACTGGTACTCCTCAGGGCTGTGTACTCTCCCCCCGGCTCTTCTCCCTGTATACAAACTGCTGCACCTCCAGTCACCAGTCCGTAAAACTGCTCAAGTTTGCGGATGACACCACCCTCATCGGGCTCATCTCGGATGGCGATGAGTCCGCCTACAGGAGAGAGGTGGACCGGCTGGCGTCCTGGTGCAGCCTCAACAATCTGGAGCTGAAAGCCCAGAAAACAGTGGAGATGATCATGGACTTCAGGAAAGTCACAGCCTCACCACCCCCCCTCACCCTGATTGACTCTCCCACCCCCGTCTCCATTGTGGACTCCTTCCGTTTTTTGGGCACCACCATCACCCAAGACCTCAAGTGGGAGCCATCAGCTCCCTTATCGAGAAGGCCCAGCAGAGGAGTTACTTCCTGCGGCAGCTGAGGAAACTTAAAGTGCCGACCGAGATGCTGGTGCAGTTTTACTCAGCCATCATAGAGTCCATCCTGACCTCCTCCATCACCATGTGGTTCCCCGGCGCCACAGTCCAGGATAAGCATAGACTGCAGCGCATCGTACATGCTGCTGAGAAGGTGATTGGCTGCAAGCTCCCATCCCTCCAGGACTTGTTCTCCTCCAGGACCAGGAGGCGTGTGGGTCGGATCATAGCTGACTCTTCTCACCCTGGACACAAACTATTCTCCTCCCCTCAGGCAGGAGACTACGCTCCATCCAGACCCACACCTCCCGCCACCTGAACAGTTTTTTCCCCTAGGCCATCAGGCACATGAACAATAACTCCTAACAGTAGCTCCTTGAATTCCTTGAATCCCTTCTAAGTCTATAACAAGATCTGATAGCTCAGTTACAGCTCTTTTTATTACCAAATATGTGTTATATGTGTTTTATGTTGCACGATTGCACCAAGAAAAATTCTTAGTTTGTGAACCCGTTCTCAAACAATGGCAATAAAACTATTCTGATTCTGATTCTGATTCTGATCAAGAGAGGAGAGAAAGGGGCTGAGGAAGACAAGGGAGTGGATTGGGGGAGGGTCCGTGTGCGTGCTGTTGATTGACATGCACTGTAAAATTTAACTAGTAGACTTTATTTTTAAAAAATTAAAAACTCTTTGCCTCAAAAAAACTAAGTAACGGTCAACGTGTATCATCATACTATAGATTGTAAAATACAAAAGCCAAAACCAGTGAAGTTGGCACGTTGTGTAATTTGTAAATAAAAACAGAATACAATGATTTGCAGATTCTTTTCAACTTATATTCAATTGAATAGAATGCAAATTTTGCATATTTAATGTGCAAACTGAGAAACTTAATTTTTGTTTGCAAATAATCATTAACTTAGAATTTAATGGCAGCAACACATTGCAAAAAAGTTGGCAGAGGGGCATTTTACTCAGTAAATGTTTGGGAACTGAGGAGAACAATTTTTGAAGCTTTTCAGGTGGAATTCTTTCCCATTCTTGCTTGATGTACAGCTTAAGTTGTTCAACAGTCCGGGGTCTCCGTTGTCGTATTTTAGGCTTCATATTGCGGCACACATTTTCAATGGGAGACAGGTCTGAAATACAGGCAGGCCAGTCTAGTACCCGCACTCTTTTACTACGAAGTCACGCTGTTGTAACACGTGCAGAATGTGGCTTGGGATTGTCTTGCTGAAATAAGTAGGGGCGTTCATGAAAAAGACGTTGCTTGTATGGCAACATATGTTGCTCCAAAACCTGCGTGTACCTTTCAGCATTAATGGTGCCTTTACAGATGTGTAAGTTACCCATGCCTTGGGCACTAATACACCCCCATACCATCACAGATGCTGGCTTTTGAACTTTGTGCCTATAACAGTCCGGATGGTTCTTTTCCTCTCTAGTCCAAAGAACAAGATGTCCACAGTTTCCAAAAACAATTTGAAATGTGGACTCGTCAGACCACAGAACACTTTTCCACTTTGCATCAGTCCGTCTTAGAGTAGCTCGGGCCTAGCAAAGCCGGCGGCGTTTCTGGGTGTTGTTGATAAATGGCTTTCGCTTTGTATAGCAGAGTTTTAACTTGCACTTTTACAGATGTAGCAACAAACTGTAGTTACTGACAATGGTTTTCTGAAGTGATCCTGAGCCCATGTGGTGATATCCTTTACACGCTGACGTCGCTTTTTGATGCAGTACCGCCTGAGGGATCAAAGGTCACAGCCTTGCCACTAAAGTGCAGTGATTTCTCCAGATTCTCTGAACCTTTTGATGATATTATGGACCGTTGATGGTGAAATCCCTAAATTCCTTGCAATAGCTCTGAGAAATGTTGTTCTTAAACTGTAGGACAATTTGCTCATGCATTTGTTCACAAAGTGGTGACCCTCGCCCCTTCGTTGTTTGTGAATGACTTAGCATTTCATGGAAGCTGCTTTTATACCCAATCATGGCACCCACCTGTTCCCAATTAGCCTGTTCACCTGTGGGATGTTCCAAATAAGTGTTTGATGAGCATTCCTCAACTTTGTCAGTCTTTTTTGTCGCTTGTGCCAGCTTTTTTTAAACATGTTGCAGGCATCAAATTCCAAATGAGCAAAAAATAACAAAGTTTACCAGTTCAAACATTAAGTATCTTGTCTTTGCAGTCTATTCAATTTAATATAGGTTGAAAAGAATTTGCAAATCATTGTATTCTGTTTTTATTTACGATTTACACAACGTGTCAACTTCACTGGTGTTGGGTTTTGTAGATGTAAACAACTTACTTTTTCAGAGTGGGCTGTACTTAAAGGTCTAGGTCGTACCGCTTGTCATTTGCAGGTCACAGGGGGGCTGGAGCCTATCCCAGCTGCATTCAGGCAAAAGGCAGGGTAAACTCTGGACAAATCGCCAACTCATCACAGGACCAACACAGATAGAAAGACAACCATTTACACTCACATTCACACACTACGGCCAATTTGGTGTTGCCAATCAACCTATCCCCAGGTGCATGTCTTTAGAGGTGGGAGGAAGCCGGAGTACCTAGAGAGAACCCACGCAGTCATGGGGAGAACATGCAAACTTTATCTCAAAGTTAATTTAACTTAAGTTAACTAAACAACAAACAATTCAGTTCAAAGCAAGCCTTTTCCAGCTCAGAACTCTTGTTAAGCTAAAGCCATACACCCGGAATCCAGTTTCAAAGGGTCCTAAATATACTAATTTCCTCACGCTTGGGTCATAGTAATTGTATTTATTTTGGCCTTGATCAGCCTTCTATTCACAGACCTCAACTGGCCCAAATTGCTGCTGCTTGCTTGCTCACATGGGAAGAAAGATTACAAACATATTACCCCTGCTTGCTGCACTCCACTGATTACTTGTTGCTTTTAAGATCCAATTCAAGGTTGCATTGGGTTTTTTCTAAATATTTAAATGGCTTCGTAAGGCTTATTTGAGGGGGGTAATTTCCTTAAACCATCCTAAATTAATTGGTGTGATTTTTTTTTTTTTTTACAAAAAAAATTGCAAAAAAAATACAATATAAATACACAGGAATATGAGTTTGCTGAAATAATAATATAACCTGTCATGAAGACCCTTTGTCAGCGCTTATTATCCAATTAAATCTGTTTCTGTCAGAGTTTGTAGTTGACGAACCCCAAGATGCAGAGATGATGGCAGGCATTGAATGGGAAAACATGATTTAATTCAGATACTATAGCAAAAAACAAACAAAAGGGAACAAACAAAAGGCGCGCACAACGCGGAGAACAAACTAGGCTATAAACTAAAATAGCACAAAGGCTAACTGTGGACAATAAACAAAAACACTTACTGTCACACGAAGGAACTATGACTAAAGCGGAGTGGACAAAAGTAGACGGAGCTACAACGACAAATAGGTAGAAGCTACAGGTAGAAGTGACAAGTGACAGGTAGACACTACAATGACAATGATCCAGCCAGTGACTGGAGGGCAGGACAGGTTTAAATAGCAGCTGGCTGACTGGCACCAGGTGTGGCCAGGTGCCAATCAGCCACAGCTGAGGGGACAAAACACTCAGGGAACATAATCAGGAAATGAAGACAAATTAAAAGCACTGACAGGAAACTAAGATAAACGCAGAGGAAAAACTAAAACATAGCCAAACTGTCAGGGACAAGCCTGACAGTTCCATCAGTAACGCCCGCAGTACTTATACTGAAAATCCAGTTCACATTTTCACTGTTACCTTAGCTAGGTCGAGCAAGACAGCATTAAGGCTACGTTCAGTGCCTTTTAAGCAAATATGGATCGGACATAGAATGTCCGATCCATATTTTTTTGGTCGAATCTGATCTTTTAATGTAGTCGTTAACATTACAAAAAAAATGTGTCCAGACTCCAATGTGAATGCAAACTGACCCGAAAACGGACATGACGTAAACCCGAAAGTAAACATGCTTTGATTCTAGTCGTGTCAGTACTGGCGCATTTGTGGCAATTTCAAGGATTGTGTGCAATCAAAGTCCACATTTTGTAAACCGCGGAGAAGATTGTGAAAGACGATGTCTCTTGTAGTTTTGGGGACATTTGCCTCGATGTCTGCTTTGAAGAGTGTGTAGGCGATCAGTTGTGGAGTCGCATCACACTGAAGTCACAAAATAACACTATCTGATTGATTTGTAATATACAACTTATAATAATAATGTCCATAATATTGCTGAAAGAAAAATAACTTCCATACCGTATGATAAGCAAAGCACACTACTACAGCTTTGCAGTATAGGTGTGCTACTTAAACTTAACTGATGTAGTTTAATAGCCTTGGTGTTATTTAGGGTTGTGTTTCGGGAGCTCTAAAGACTGGATGTACTGACAGACTCATAGTCAGAAAGGTGAAGTTCTATGAGTGTTTTTATCTTTACTTTTATCGTTTTCACCATAAATAGGAGGTTATTGTGATAGTCCATATCACCCATCCCTACTGGCCAGGTGTGGCCTGTGGGCCTTGAATTTGACACCTGTGGTCTAAATGCCTTAAATTACCATTACAGTAATAACAGGAAACTAACAATATTGCTTTCCAACCATTTCGATTTCTACAGTATCTGCTGTGTAATTATAATACAGTGCCAACAAGCTGTGAGCGAAAAGATCGTGCAAGTGCAAAAATGTTTTGCTCGCATTACAGGAATATATATATATATATATATATATATATATATATATATATATATATATATATATATATATATATATATATATATATATATATATATATATATATATATATATATATTCCTGTGATGCGAGCAAAAAATTGGTTTATATATATATATATATATATATATATATATATATATATATATATATATATATATATATATATATATATATATATATATATATATATATATATATATATATATATATATATATATATATATATATATATGGAATCACATTTTTGGCCTGCGCCAATGACATTGCAGGTATGTAATATTGTCAGCAGGGGTCGCCACTTCTCCGCTGTTGTGTCGTACATCACATGACCTCCCATGCACTGGCTGTTTCATCATGGATATTGACAAATTGTCCAACAAACCACTGAAAATGATATCTTCTTCCCTAAATAAACCAGTCAGTCTCTACTATTTTCTGATTTAACCTATCTAACTTCGGAATTTGAAAGAGTTGCCTTTGAGAAGTTAGATACAGTATGTGACGCATACAGTAATTATGTAGGTTCCACCCAGTATTTATGTTTGTGTATCACACCATGTGGGCATCTTCCCTTTGCTCTGTGGCAAGATAACCAAAGGGGCTCTTTTTGGTCATGAAAACACTGATGCAACTGGGTTTGTAGGGATTTTTAAATACTGTTGCTGCTCTTCTTTATGTCCATCTTAATTAAATAATAGACACAGAAGAGTTGATTCCTGACCATGCACTCAAAACGGTGGTCCATTATGATCTCCAAGCAGCGTGGTCCACAAATACCAAACAGTTGCAAAGGTTTTCCATATTGTTACTGAATTTAATTTTCACTTTAGGTATTAGTTTTTACACATAATTTACAAATTAACATATTTTATTACACAACACAAAATATACATAATGGTAATAGGAATATTATCATACTGAATGTATTGCCCATAAGAGCAGGACACATCTATTTTAAATAAAGTTATGGGAGATATACCATAAACCATGCATGTAAGTGGAACACAGAACACAGTTCTGATGTTTTCTGAAATACAATGCTGCATTGGGTCATAAAAGTATTCCTTATTTGTAAATAAGTCCACTTTACAGATAGCTACAACCACAAATATGCATTGAATTGAACAAAATAAAAATATATAAATTCAAGACAATTGATGTTGTAAAAATATTTATATTGTGACAGCAGGATTTCCATAGCAAAGCCTAATATTATGTGCAGTTCATATGTGGCTATTTAAATAAATTCTTCCAGGAGACACATTTCCAGAAAGGTAAGGACCAGGGTGCAGGACTACTCCCTCCATTATTATTCCTATTTAGAAGGGCCGCTACTAACAGTGAATAATATTATTACACAATTATTTAATGCATTTTATTAGTAGATTTTTTTTTAAACTAAAATGTAAAAACAATATGGTAAGTTGCAATAATTTCACCTCAAAATTTAGTGTATAGTACTGTAAATGGAAGAACAGTACTGCTGTTTTTATGGTGAAAAAAGGCAGCTCAGTTGCCAGAATTTGTACATTTGTTTTTTACTGTAAATACAAAAAACTGCAATTTTACAGTACAATTTTGGCTGCCAGTTTGTTTGGTTTTGGTTTTTTACCGCAAATCAACCACTGTAGATTTGTCCGTGTATTACTGTAAATGCCAAAACAGCACCACAGTTTATTACAGTAAAAAAGTACAGTTTTTTTTTTCATTTAGACAAAAATGCAGTAAAAACTACAGTAAATTTCACAATTGTTCCATAAAATCTATTGCTACTTTTACATTGCTCAATTTGATGGATAATTTTCTTTGAAATCATATGTATTTCTATTTAAAATTGGTTTGAATGTTTGATAACATATTTTTCTCCCAAGTTTTAAAATGAACCCAGGGGAACACATTCCAGGGCCACATTTTGCCCTTGGGCCACCAGTTGAATAGCCCATGCTTTAAAGGCTCTAGTGTCAAACTCATTTTCATTGAGGGCTACATCGCAGTTATGGGTGCCCTCAGAGGGCCGTTTGTAACTGAGTAATATATGAATATAGATTTATGAGTTTGCTTCATGATATTATTACACAATTGCAATTGCATTTGATTACAGAATTATACCTGTATATATATGTGTTTTCTGAGATGGTACTCGATGAAAAAAGTTTGAGAACCACTGACCTAATACATAAATATTAAACAACTATACACTAAAAAATTTTGGGTTAAAAAATAACCCAATTTTAACCCAAGCCCCTCATTTGAGTTATTTTAACTCAACATTTTGGGTTAATTTTTTCAACCCAACTTTTGCGTTGAATTATATATATATATATATATATATATATATATATATATATATATATATATATATATATATATATATATATATATATATATATATATATATATATATATATATATATATATATATATATATATATATATATATATATAGCCCCTGCTCACAATACATTTTTTGTGTTATAAGGGTATTATTTTAACTCAATTGCTGGGTTTTCAAAATTATGAACCATTTTTGGGTTGTTTTTCAACAAGTAACACATTTTTGGGTAAAATGCATTTTTTTAATTAAAAAGTGTCAAGACTTGGACTATGGGTTGTTTGTTTTCCCGAGATGCAAGTAAAGCTGGATCGGACATGGCTTGGAGGTGAGTACATATCTATTTAAACACTAACAAACTACAAAAAGGAAGCAAACAAAAGGCGCTGTTGGCGGAGAACAAACTTGACTAATGAAACAAAAACTTTGCACAAAGGCAAAAACTATAAGCATGAAATATACAACACTTACTGTGGCCTGAAAAAACGTGCAGGGAACAAGAGCTTGGAATGAAAGGTAGCAGAGGTAGAAAGGATATGTCGCCAGACCGACCAACAAAAAATCACATGCTTAAATAACACAGACATGATTAACAACAGGTGCGTGAGTGAAAACGAGAAGCAGGTGTGTGACATGAGGACAAGTGAAAACGAAAACTAATGGGTTGTCATGGAAACAAAACAGGGAGTGAAAAAACAGGAACTGACAAAATCCAAAACCGAAACAGAACATAGCCAAACTAAACATGATCACCAAGACATGACAAAAAGTAACTTTTTTCTTGAAAGGAATTTTATCATGGACATTAAAGGCCTACTGAAACCCACTACTACCGACCACACAGTCTGATAGTTTATATATCAATGATGAAATCTTAACATTGCAACACATGCCAATACGGCCAGGTTAACTAATAAAGTGCAATTTTAAATTTCCCGCTAAACTTCCGGTTGAAAACGTCTATGTATGATGACGTATGCGCGTGACGTCACGGAGTGAACGAAAGTATTGGCACACCATTGTGTCCCAATACAAACTGCTCTGTTTTCATCGAAAAATTCCACAGTATTCTGGACATCTGTGTTGGTGAATCTTATGCAATTTGTTTAATGAACAATGAAGACTGCAAAGAAGAAAGCTGTAGGTGGGATCAGTGTATTAGCGGCGGACTACAGCAACACAACCAGGAGGACTTTGAGATGGATAGCAGACGCGCTACCGTGAGTACAGCTTTGGCTTCCAAACATTTGATCGCTTGCCTGTACGTGCGTGGCGCTATGTGCATGTCACGTACGTAACTTTGGGGAAATATATGTGTTTCTTGCCGACTCTGATGGCGGCCGGGGTGTCGTCGAAAGCTACAACGCCCGCCGCCGCACCGCTGTCCTCACCTTGGCTTTCTCCGTCTCCGGGCCGCCGATCGCATCGGTGATCGGGTGAAGTCCTTCGTCGCGCCGTCGATCGCTGGAACGCAGGTGAGCACGGGTCGTGATGAGCAGATGAGAGCTGGCGTAGGTGCAGAGATAATGTTTTTAGGATAGCTCTGTCGAGGTCCCGTAGCCAAGTTAGCTTCAATGGCGTCGTTAGCAACAGCATTGTTAAGCTTTGCCAGGCTGGAAAGCATTAACCGTGTAGTTACATGTCCAAGGTTTAATAGTATTGTTGATTTTCTGTCTATCCTTCCAGTCAGGGGCTTATTTCTTTTGTTTCTATCTGCATTTAAGCATGATGCTATCACGTTAGCTACGTAGCTAAAGTGCTTCACCGATGTATTGTCGTGGAGATAAAAGTCACCGTGAATGTCCATTTCGCGTTCTCGACTCTCATTTTCAAGAGGATATAGTATCCGAGGTGGTTTAAAATACAAATCTGTGATCCACAATAGAAAAAGGTGAAAGTGTGGAATCCAATGAGCCCTTGTACCTAAGTTACGGTCAGAGCGAAAAAAGATACATCCCGCACTGCACTCTCACGTTCCTCATCCACGAATCTTTCATCCTCGCTCAAATTAATGGGGTAATCGTCGCTTTCTCGGTCCGAATCGCTCTCGCTGCATTGTAAACAATGGGGAAATGTGAGGAGCCCTTCAACCTGCGACGTCACGCTACTTCCGGTACAGGCAAGGCTTTTTTTATCAGCGACCAAAAGTTGCGAACTTTATCGTCGATGTTCTCTACTAAATCCTTTCAGCAAAAATATGGCAATATCGCGAAATGATCAAGTATGACACAAAGAATGGGTCTGCTATCCCCGTTTAAATAAAACATTTCATTTCAGTAGGCCTTTAACGTTATTTACAATCACACAACATTGAGCTATAGCATAACTCAATTTTGGGTTAAATAATTCAACCCAATAGTTTGGTTGGGAATAACCCAAAATTAAGTTATCATAACTCAACTTTTTGGTTAAATAATTTAACACAAAAGTTGGGTTGAAAAAATTCATCCAAAATGTTGAGTTTAAACAATCTAATTTCATTGGTCTGGTGAAGATACGGTCCTTTTTTTGTTGTTGAATAAATTAAAGATTAAAGATTAAAGTACCAATGATTGTCACACACACACTAGATGTGGCGAAATTTGTCCTCTGCATTTGTCCCATCCCCTTGGGGAGCAGTGGGCAGCAGTGGCGCCGCGCCCGAGAATCATTTTGGTGATTTAACCCCCAACTCCAACCCTTTGTTGCTGAGTGCCAAGCAGGGAGGTTATGGGTCCCATTTTTATAGTCTTTGGTATGACTCGGCTGGGATTTGAACTCCAACCTACCGATCTCAGGGCGGACACTCTAACCTAATAAAATAAGATAAAGAAATACAAAACATTTTCTTGAATAAAAAAGAAAGTAAAACAATATAAAAACAATTACATAAAAAATAGTAATTAATGAAAATGTTAGTGGATCAGCAGCACACACAATTATGTGTGCTTCAAGGACTGTATCCCTTGCAGACTGTATTGTTCTATATTGTAGGAACCAGAATATTAATAACAAAAAGAAACAACCCCTTTTGTGTGAATGAGTGTAAATGGGGGAGGGAGTTTTTTTTGGGTTGGTGCACTATATATAAGTGTATCTTGTGTTTTTTTTATGTTGATTTGATTTAAAAAAAAAATAAATAAATAAAATAATAAAAATGGTGAGTTTAAAATAACTCAAATAAGGGGTTTTCTGAACCAGCAGTTGAGTTAAAATTGGGTTATTTTTTAAAACAACATTGTTTAGTGTGTGGCCACATTTTTTTTTAACACAATGCTGCCTCCGGGTTCAAAAGTTTGGCCACCCCTGCTTTAAATTAAATCTATGTATAGCCTTTTATCAAAAATATCGTTCATGGAGGAATTCAGGAATGCTTCACTGACATCTCAACAACGTCTTTTAGGGAGTGTGGGATAGGAAGAGGGCAACTTTTTTTTTCATGACCAAGTAGGTTGTTTTTTTTTTTAGCCAGATGTTGACTCTGTCCTCCAATGGGATGATGGAGTGCACATTCGGGGAGGCGGAGCAGAAGTCAAAAGGAAAAGTGTTCAAAGTGTACGTGCGTTTTAAAAGCTGTGTGGTCCTGTTTTGAGCCGTTTTAAATGTTGCGCTGTCTCCGGTTCTCTGAGGGCAAACTGCGGTTTGAACAAGCGGACGATAGCGAGAAGAAGAACAGACGGTAAAAAAAAAAAATCGGTGACGTTTGGACGCAGCATGCAGGCGAGCTACTCCGTGTCCAGCCCGAACTCTTTGGGGGTGGCGCCCTTCATCGGCAGCGAACAGAGCTTCTACCGGACAGGAGCCGGTTACGCCGGGGTGTACTCCCACGCAGCCCACGAGCAGTACCACCGCGCGTACAACCTCCAGCAGCAGTCTAGAGACATGGTGAAGCCGCCTTACAGTTACATCGCTCTCATCACCATGGCCATCCAAAGTGCACCCGAGAAAAAGGTGACCCTGAACGGCATTTATCAGTTCATCATGCAGCGCTTTCCGTTTTACCGGGACAACAAGCAGGGCTGGCAGAACAGCATAAGGCACAATCTGTCCCTCAACGAGTGCTTCGTCAAAGTGGCCCGCGATGACAAGAAGCCCGGCAAGGGCAGCTACTGGACCTTGGATCCGGACTCTTACAACATGTTCGAAAACGGCAGCTTCCTACGGCGCAGGAGAAGGTTCAAAAAGAAAAACAAGGAGGACCCTGTGAGTCCTGCTGTGCGCATCCAGGACATTAAGACCGAGAGCGGGACCTCCACGCCGCCTCAAGCCGCGTCGCCGGCATTGAACGCGGTTCCTAAAATGGAAAGTCCCGATAGGAGCAGTATGTCGAGCAGCAGCCCGCGGAGTGCGCATCACCACGGCTTCACAGTGGACAACATAGTGACGTCCCCGCGGGGGTCTCCTCAGGTCGAGCTCTCCCCGTCTCTTATCGCCTCCCTCCCGACCCAGACTCCGTCCTACACGTCCCCGGCCTCCGGCCACAACTCCTGCACGGTGTACCACTGTGACAACTTCTACAGACCCTCGCACGTTACGTCACCCAACGCCGTGGACGACGCGTTGCCCGAGTATTGCGTCACCGCTGCGGGCCACGGAAACCTGAGCCACGTGGGCCAAGGGGGCTACCAAGGCAGGATCGCGTCGTGGGGCGGCGACGTGAGCCACCTGAGCGCAGGATACCCCACCCAGCAGCAGAACTTTCACTCAGCACGGGAGATGTTCGAGTCCCAGCGGGTCGGATTTAACAGCTCGGACAATGGGAGTAATAATAATAATAATAATAACGCCTGCCAGATGACCTTTCCGTCCATCTACCGCACATCCGGGACCTTTGTTTATGATTGCAGTAAACTCTGAGAGTGTCTTTATATGATAATAACTCCAATATAGTCCTCCTTGTATTTGTATATTTTTTTCTTCAAATGCATCCTTAATGGACTGTAATGATTCACATATTTAAATTAAACTTTAAATTATACTAATTTATTTTTGTTTTCGTAGGAGTGATTGATAGGCAGCTCGACGACCACGGTTTTTTATACCACACTTTTTATAAAAATCATATTGGTCAAAACCCTTTTTTATTTAAAAAGAAGACATTACATCAGGGGTCCCCAAACTTTTTGTCGGGGGCCGTGACGTATATATGTAGAGGAGTTACAGGAATATATATATATATATATATATATATATATATATATATATATATATATATATATATATATATATATATATATATATATATATATATATATATATATGTATGTATATATATATATATATATATATATATATGTATGTATATATATATATATATATATATATATATATATATATATATATATATATATATATATATATATATATATATATATATATATATATATATACATACATACATATATATATATATATATATATATATATATATATATATATATATATATATATATATATATATATATATATATATATATATATATATATATATATATATATATATGTATGTATATATATATATATATATATATATATATATATATATATATATATATATATATATATATATATATATATATATATATATATATATATACGAATTTTGGACACTCGCAGGCCGGATCCGTAGTTTGAGGACCCCTGCATTACATGTTGTGTAATAAAGTGCCATGCTTATAATTGGAGTGATTTATTAGTGCTATCAAAGTGGAGAAAAAATATCACAACAATTACTACAAATTAAATGAGGCAACTCATGAGTGTTTTATACCTGCATGAAACAAATCAAATATGTGATTCAGGGTCACAATTATCAAGGAATTACATTTGAAAAATATTACTTTGAGATCAGTATGGCTCTCCCCTAAAAATGATACATATCAAGCTGAGTAGCAAAAATGGTAAATAAACACGCGTGCGCAATGGAGGCACTAAAATGCCTTGTCAGCGAAACAAATAGGTCGTTGCAAACTGCTCATGGCTGCACAACTGCCACCAAAACAGACGTGATTGGACATTAGAACGTAAATGATAGCTGCTTTTTTTTTATAGTTTATACGCCCCATCGTTCATATTACATTTTAATTTAAAAAATATATATAATAATAAAAGCATTTCGAAGATACCATCTTATTATACATTTACCAGCCACAAAACATGGAGAAAAGCTGCACTGAGATACAATAGAACAGGTGCGTCCCAGTAATTAAGAATATATTTGAAAAGTGTATTTATTTCATATAGTTCCATTTAAAAAATATGCGCACAGAGTGAAATAGTTCAAGAATCTATGCAAAAAAAACAAGTAAATTGATCACTTAGTCTGAACTGAAGTTCTGACATCGTTTGCTTTGGTACGATTTATTGAGACGCACCTTGAAACGACACAGGATTCGTTATTAATCTTGTGATTGTTTTTACAATGCAATATTTATAGTCCTCCTGGTGTTGCACTCCACTGCAAATTACAACAACAATAAAATAAATGGCATGGATTATTAATGCATCTAATACGATTGCTCATTATGTGCATTAACTCATATCCTAAATTACCATACTAATGAAATAGTGATAAAAAGTACAAAGATAACATTTGCAATGGTAACACATTAAAAATATGTTTGATATGTACGCTAATTATTGGCTGGCGTTAAAGTTCAGAGAAAAAAGTAGCCTACTTGTAAATATCACATGGAGATTTAAAAGGAATTGTCAATTTTTTTGGGAGCAAAAGGCAGCACTTTAAGTGTTTTGTGTTTGATTGTTTTATTATGTAATTTAATGTATTTGACCTTAACCCATGAAACTCTACATAGACTTAGAAATGATACCCATAAATAAAATGAATGAAGGAGGAGGGCCACAGTGAAAGAAGAAATTGTTAAAATACTGAATGTTTGAAAAAGATGCGCATATTTGAATATTGACTAGTTTAGCATATATCTTCACAGCTGACTATATAAATAAATAAATAAAGTAAGTCAAATATATCAAGATGGCCCTTGGCTTGCTGCAAAATAAATCTATTTTTTAGCCCGATTCAAGTCAAACAAGGTGCATTATGACACTTAGAATTGCTATCTATGATTTGTTTGCATTTATTGAAAAAATTGATGAATCGATGTTTAATGTAACCAACCTTAACCCATGAAATTGTTAAAATACTGAATGTTTGAAAAAGATGCGCATATTCAAATATTGACTAGTTTAGCATATATCTTTACAGCAGACTATATAAATAAATAAATAAATAAAATAAGTCAAATATATCAGGGTGGCCCTTGGCTTGCTGCAAAATAAATCTTTTTTTTTTTTTTTAGCCCAAATCAAGTCAAACAACGTGCATTATGACATTATGATTATTTTTTTGCATTTATTGAAAAAAAATCGATGAATTGATGTTTAATGTAATTAACATTAACCCATGAAACACTACACATATCTTAGAAATTACACCCATAAATACAATTGAACATTATTAAGGAGGAGTAGGGCCTCAGTGGGGGAAAAAACTGTTAAAATAAAAAAAGATGCATATATTCAAATATCGACCAGTTTAGCATATATCTTCACTATATAAATAAATAAATAAATACATTAATAAAGTCAAATATATGAGTGTGGCCCTTGGCTTGCTGCAAAATAAATTGTATTTTTTTATAGCCCGAATCAAGTCAAACAAGGTGCATTATGACACTTAAAATTGCTATCGATTATTTTTTGCATTTATTGCATTTATTGAAAAAATCGATCATATACTTAGAAAATATACCCATAAATAAGATGGAAAATTATGAAGGAGCAGTATAGGGCCACAGTGAAAACTTAAATATTGCATTGCAAAAACAATCACAAGATTAATAACGAATCCCACGTCGTTTCAAGGTGCGTCTCAATAAATGCACTTTTATTGAGAAAATAAATAAAATACATTTTTTTGAAAAATTATTCTTTTCTTTCATCTACATTTTGAACATTTGAACTAATTGAACTGAAACGTCAAGTATTTTATTTTATTTTTTTAAGATTAAAGATTAAAGTACCAATGATTGTCACACACACACTAGATATAGTGAAATTTGTCCTCTGCATTTGACCTTTCTAAACTTGGTTCATGTGGATCTTTTATCTACTTTCTGCAAGAGGCTGATCTAACAAAAACATGCAGTTTTAATAATATTTCATGAATAGAGTTGTTATATTTTCGATCATTGTAAAGAATAAAATGAAAACAAATTGCACCACATGGATTATTATTTCTTCAACTGATATCATTTGGATCAAATTATTTATTATTTTGAAAAAAGAGCAATGCAGTCAAATCATTTCGAGAGGACTCGATTGAGATTAATGTAGTTGCATGGTATATTTTGCATATTTGTTTGCCAGATTTTGAACGGCAAAACGTTGTTTTCTCTCCAACAAAACAAACACGTTTTGTTCAAGTTCTGTGGAAGTATTGAGGCACCTGTGCGCTTTCTGCAGCCCATAGTCACCGCAGCACATTCGGTTCTTATTCGCACCAGGCCCGATCCAGCGTGGCCGTCACCATCAGACACACACACACACACACACACACACACACACACACACACACACACACACACACACACACACACACACACACACACACACACACACACACACACACACACACACACACACACACACACACACACACACACACACACACACACACACATGGGGCGGTATAGCTCGGTTGGTAGAGCGACCGTGCCAACAACTTAAGGGTTCCAGGTTCGATCCCCGCTTCCGCCATCCTAGTCACTGCTGTTGTGTCCTTGGGCAAGACACTTTACCCACCTGCTCCCAGTGCCACCCACACTGGTTTAAATGTAACTTAGACATTGGGTTTCACTATGTAAAGCGCTTTGAGTCACTAGAGAAAAGCGTTATATAAATATAATTCACTTCACTTCACACACACACACACACGTGCGCGAAAAATCCCGAAACGGTTGTCCTAAAAGTACAATAATGCCACCATTCTTAGCACACATTTCAACTTCATTACACTTACTATGCCTTGCACTTGTTGGATTATTTTAATTCAATACACTGCAAAACAAATGTTCTTGTAAATTCCACAGTGAATTACTGGTTAATAACTGCATTACTTTTACATTTTGAGTAATCTACGGTGAAGGTAAATGCTGTGAAATATAAGAGTACTAAACTTAATATAAAGGTTGGCATTCCTAAATGCAAGGTTTTCTTTTTTCTAGTATCGACAAAATCAATGTTGAGCACAGATGGATACATACTCGCCGATCCCGTGGGTGCAACGGGGACCCAGCAGCCACGTCGGAATGACAGCAATTTACAGTCTTTTCAATGATCTTCTAAAAGATACTTTTTATATTTGTTATCATTGTGGTGTGTATGGTCCGTTCTACGTTATTGTGAAGAAACATACCACATACTCTAAGATTAACAAATAGTAAACAAGTTTCCATTATATCCTATCAAAACCTGTTTACACATTTATTTTGACTTTGACCACACTGCGCACAAACTTAATGAAGTGCATAATTATTTAACAGTCATACATGTCACACTAAGGGTGGCAGTATGAACAATGCCAACACTGTCATACATATGTGCCATATAGTGAAACCATACTAAACAACAACAACAAACACATGTTGGAAGAATATTTGCATCGCAACACAACATAAACACTACAGAACAAATTCCCAGAATTCTCTGCAGCACCAACTCTTCCGGGATGCTACAATATAAACAAACGCCATTGGTGGATCTACACCTAACGTCCACTGTAATGATACCACGTACAATAGCGTATCTAGTCGATACTGCTATGATTACATCGATATTTTTTAACATCACAGAATCAACTTTCGTTTTTAAAAAAATGTATATTATGTTTATGAACTCAGGAAATATGTCCCTGGACACATGAGGACTTTGAATATGACCAATGTATGATCCTGTAACTACCTGGTATCGGATTGATACCCGAATTTGTGGGGTCATCCAAAACTAATGTGAAGTATCAAACAACAGAAGAATAAGAGATTATTACATTTTAACAGAAGTGTAGATAGAACATGTTGAAACAGAAAGTAAGCAGATGTTAACAGTAAATGAACAAGTAGATTAATAATACATTTTCTACCATTTGTCCTTAATAATTTTGATAAAATAATAGAATGATAAATGACACAATATGTTACTGTATACGTCAGCGGCTAAATTAGGAGCCTTTGTTTGTTTACTTACTACTAAAAGACAAGTTGTCTTGTATGTTCACTATTTTATTTAAGGGCAAAAGTGTAATAAGAAACATATGTTTAATGCACCGTAAGATTTGTTTATTAAAATAAAGCCAAAAATGACATTTTTTGTGGTACCCTTTATTTAGAAAAGTACCGAAAAGTACCAAAATAATTATTGGTATCGGGAGAACACTAATACACACACACAGAGCACCCACCGGCAGAAATGTAGATCGGCGTCTATGGATGGATATACATAAAATTTAGGTTAATTGATCTATCTGCCAATTGTCACACCCCTACTAAACACTCCAGTATAGATCAATATTTGGTAAGCCTGGTGTGCCCAAAGTGTGGCACTTCCTGCAGCATATTGTCAAAACAAAATCAAAGAAACAAAAAAAAAGTACTATTTAAAAAATGAAAAGCAGACATTTTGATATTCATAGCTAATAATAATACACTTTGTCACTTGCAGTACAACACAAAGCTGACACGAATGTTGGTCTGATTTTAGCTTTTTTTTTTTTAACAAAATAAAATATCTAAATGGCATGCTTTGACTTCTCAGTTTGAGGCCATTGGTGGAAAAAGTTTGGATACCCCTGTTATAGGCTGTTAAATAATTGTTATGGGGGGTAATCCAATTGTACCCCTTTTTCACTGCAGAGAACATTAATGCCGGAGCAGATTAAGTTCGGAGTTGAAGCTAAACCAGGGTTGGTTCTGCACCATTTTCCACTGCCCTACGGAGCAGCACCGTTCCGCATCCGATTGGGAAAATAGGAAATTAGCGCGCAAACGTCTACATGTTTTTTATCAGCAATGACAAGACACACAATACAGATGTTTTTGCTGCTGGTTACACACTAAAAATGTTGGGTTAAAAAATAACCCAATTTTAACCCAACTGCTGGTTCAAAAAAGGACGAACCCCTTATTTGAGTTATTTTAACTCAACATTTTGGGTTAATTTTTTCAACCCAACTTTTGTGTTGAATCATTTAACCCAAAAATTGGGTTATGCTAACTCAATGTTGGTTGATTCATAACCTAACTATTGGGTTTAATTTAGTTAACACAAAAGCTGAGTATTGCTCAGTACAATGTTGGGTTACGCAATTTAGCGCTCCTTGACCCATTAGTTAGTCTAAAATGATCAATTTTACTGCCGGTTTGTACTACTCCTTCCCAACTACTGATCGAAATTATTTGTATTCCATTAAAATATACTCAAAAGCAAGATATGAGTGACATTGTTTTTTTAACAAGAATTGCCGTGTATGGTCATAATAGTTCTATACAGCATACTCAAATGTTTTCATGTACATAAGATGTGTGATTGTAAATAATGTTAATGAGATTAATCCATAATAAAATTCTCTTCAAGAAAAAAGTAACTTTTTAATTAAAAAAAGTCTTTCAACCAAAAATGCGTTACTCATTGAAAAACAACCCAAAAATGGTTTATAATTTTGAAAACCTAGAAATGTTGTTAAATTAATACCCTTATAACCCAAAAAAATTGATTGCTCTTCATAAAAATAACTCCAAAATTTAACCCAACACTCGCAACTCATAATTGGGTTTTCAAAATAACCCAGGATTGTTTAGTGTGTACCGGTATACAGTAAAAATTCACAATGCGGTTATGATGTCACCATTTTCGTTTTGTTTCTCTGGATGTGTTTACTTTCAAACTGATATATTATTTTTATTTTTATTCTTATGTCTGACAGGCAGCACAGTGGAACAGGGGTTAGTGCATGTGCCTCACAATACGAAGGTCCTGCGTAGTCCTGAGTTCAATCCCGGGCTCGGGATCTTTCTGTGTGGAGTTTGTATGTTCTCCCCGTGACTGCGTGGGTTCCCTCCGGGTACTCCGGCTTCCTCCCACCTCCAAAAACATGCACCTGGGGATAGGTTGATTGGCAACACTAAATTGGCCCTAGTGTGTGAATGTGAGTGCGAATGTTGTCTGTCTATCTGTGTTGGCCCTGCGATGAGGTGGCGACTTGTCCACGGTGTACCCCGCCTTCCGCCCGAATGCTGCTGAGATAGGCTCCAGCACCCCCCGCAAGGGACAAACGGTAGAAAATGGATGGATGGATGTCTGATAATGTTTGTGAAGCAGCCTGCGTTAAAGCAACACCGATTTACTTACAACCATCAATCTGTTTTTTTTTTTCTCTATTGCTGTTAGTGTGCTGGTGTTAATGAATGTATTTGTGCTCATTAACCAGAATTTTGTATAGGTGAAAAACAGTATCATGATTAATACAGGAACATGTGCTCATTAAAACATTTTGTTCAAAGTAATACTGTAGTTTGTTTTATATCTACCCCAAAACTTACTTGCAGTCATGTAGATCACACACTAAAAATGTTGGGTTAAAAAATAACCCAATTTTAACCCAACTGCTGGTTCAGAAAAGGACGAACCCCTTATTTAAGTTATTTTAACTCAACATTTTGGGTACATTTTTTCAATCCAACAATTTGCGTTGAATTATTTAACCCAATAGTTCAATTATGATGACTCAATGTTGGTTATTCCCAACCAAACTATTGGGTTTAATTATTTAACCCAAAATTTGAGTTATGCTAACTCAATGTTGGGTGATTGTAAATAATGTTAATCAGATTAATCCATAGTGAAATTCCCTTCAAGAAAAAAGTAACTTTTTAAATAAAAAAAAGCATTTTACCCAAAAATGCTTTACTCATTGAAAAACAACCCAAAAAGGGTTCATAATTTTGAAAACCCAGAAATTGAGTTAAAATAATACCCCTACAACCCCAAAAATGGATTGCTCGTCATAAAAATAACTACAACATTTAACTCAACACTAGCAACTCATAAATTGGTTTATCAAATCAACCCAGGATTTTATGATATGTAACTATGTCTTGTATGTTCATGATGTCCTGATCTTGCTGGCTGCAAAACAAGTTTATTCTTGGATTCTAATAAAGTAGCCCAACCTACATTGGCGTTGTTAGGCCTATTTTAGGGGGACTCAAGCCCCCTAAAATATTCTTAAGCCCCCCTAAATAATTTGGTGTTATATTTATTTTTTATAAATACATGCCGACATATTCATTATAAAGTGGCCCGAATATGAGTTTAGATAAATAATCATATAATCTGTCATTATTCACTCAGTTTCCCCTCACCTAGCGTAAGGTAGAGAGCCCCTTCAGTGCGTCAGTATCCAATCCACCCACTTGTTCATATAGAAAATGCCCACATCACTCAAAATCCAGTCCGCATTTTCTCTGCGACCTTGCTTGCGGTCCTTGGACTGGTTCATATACAAAATGCCCACATCACTCAAAATCGAGTCCGCATTTTCTCTGCGACCTTGCTTGCGGTCCTTAGGTGTACGAAGCACATTAGCACACAGCACTGCAGAACAAGAACATGAACGGATGCAAAATGGACATAAGAAACTTTTTCAAGAAAGTAAGTATTCATCACTGCTTGTAGTAAAATGTATTAGCTCCACTTTACACCAGGTCTGTGTTTGACAAAAAGTTACATTCCCGCTCTAAAACAATGCTGCTACTTAGTTAGCTAGTTAGCCTGAAATGCATCATGAAGGTCCTATGTATTTACAAAGTTAAATGTGCACACTTTTTTACCATTTGCTATCTTTGGGGTTACTTCCTTCTGGAGCATCAGCTGTGTTTCTCACTTTACATATGGAGCAGAACAGTAGCTGAGCTCATTCACGTATGACTATCATCAGTAGATAATAATAATAATCACTCCACAACCCCTATTGACCTATAGGAATCAGGGCAGAGGAGCACAGAAAGTGAGAGGGGATAGGCCTCTACTGGAAAGGTGAGTAGGAAAATAATGATACATATAAATAAATATTAAAACAATTTTGTTTTTTTAAATGGCTTATCGATAAGCCATTTGTTTTATTTATTTCTGGGTGGGTCATGTTGACTATTGGTCCTCTTAATTGTCAATCATTCTGGTGATGTTACGTAAGGACATATATATATATATATATATATATATATATATATATATATATATATATATATATATATATATATATATATATATATACATATAATTTATTCATATAATATATTGTATTTGTAATCTACTTTACATTTGATTCCAAATCTCAAAGTGCTACAGAATTAAACCAATGGCGTTGTTAGGCCTATTTTGGCGTTGTAATAAATAAAAATAAAAAAAATGGCTTATCGATAAGCCATTTGTTTTATTTGATATATATATATATACATATATATATATATATATATATATATATATATATATATATATACATGTACTTACGTAACATCACCAGAATGATTGACAATTAGGAGGACCAATAGTCAACATGATCCACAACATCCTTTAGTATACCTTTAAGTCTTTTATATATATATATATATATATATATATATATATATATATATATATATATATATATATATATATATATATATATATATATATATATATATATATATATATATATATATGTGTGTATGAAAGACTCAATATGTATATATATATATATATATATATATATATATATATATATATATATATATATATATATATATATATATATATATATATATATATATATATATATATATATATATATATATATATATATATATATATGTATATATATATATATATATATATATATATATATATATATATAAGAAAAACCCAGGCATCATCTTTGTAGTCTTTTTTCTCCTGCGTGGACTTTCGTCTTCCTTTACAATGAGTGAAGCTGCACGAAACCTTGTGTCTGCAATTGTAAATAATTTAGTTTTTAAGTTTTGTGTTCCTTGTAGATTCTATATCAAGTAATATACATTAGCCTATTGTTAAAATAATGAAAAAAACATCATTAAATATATTTGTTTTATTGTATTGTTACATTACTAGCTTTTGTATTATTATAGGATGACTTGTTAAACATTTCATAGGATTTTCAGAGGGAGGAAAAACCAAGACATTTAATATAAAATGTAAAATGAATAAATACATAAAAAGAAAAAGAAAAAAAATGGTTAAAAGTCATCGTCCCGGGGAGCATTTAATTTCGTCCCGTGCATTTTCTTTACCGTCCCCGGGACGACGGAACTACGTTAATCTCAAGCCCTGGAAGTTACATTTTATTGTTTGCATTATTTGTTTCAGCATTGCATTTTGAAGATGACGGTCCCACAGCTCTTTGACAGCTTTGGCTCTTTTTCAGATCAGCAGACGGACTCTAAGTCTTACTTATTTACAGTATATATAAACGTTTCTCATTTCTATTCAGACTTCCATACATATGTAATTTCCTTAACGGTTTGCCATAATATATATATATATAAATATATTATATATAAGCCAAATTATCCCGATCCAGATATTACTTTAATTCAAGTAATTAAGTATTTCCAGGGCTTGAATTTACAACCATTTTAGTCACATATGTGCCCAAAATGTAATCTGTGCAACTTCAAAATATTTGGGAACAAACAGTTATTGTATTGTGAGCGAAAGTCGTGGCATTAGCCTCTATGTTGTGAATTAATAACATAGAGGCTAATGCCATGACTTTCATTGTGTTTCAGTGTATCTTGAAGGATCATGCAAGTAATTGTTTCTTGTTGATGCTGTAAACAAAATGTCACTGTGCAAACTCATGTTTGTTGTTGTACTGAACACAGATTGAAAATAAACCGACTGAAATAATAATAATAACAATGAATAATTTCCAAGTCTTTGTAAGCCGTTTGTGAAGTTTTGTGCTTGTGCGCTACATTCTCTCCCATCCTGTGCATCTCCTGGGGGCTAAGCCCCCCTGTCCTTAAAAGCTAGTGACGCCCCAGCACACATGTTCTAGTGTTGATAACTTTGATCAAAAAAGCAAACACACACTAATCATATTCTTCAAATAACATGCATTAAAAAAAAGTGCAAATACAATGTTTGCCAAATGCTACATATATAACTGGTTGTTCATATCCTCATGAGTCTGTATTTGGTCTTCATTGATCCTGCTCCTGTTTCTAACACTAACACCCTCCCCCTTCTACATCCCACCTCCCCGGATTGTAAATAACCAAATGTAAATATTCAAATGTATATACTTGTTCTTATGTTTTCTGAACTCACTATGTTCTCTGCTCGCTGTACATATCCTACCAAGTCAGACCTATACTGTTTCACTGTCCATTTCTCTGATGATGCAATTGTTGATGACTGAAGGGCTGATATCAACTAAACCCTCCGCTTCCCACCACCGGATTATAAATATTGTACATAATGTAAATAATTAAATGTATATACTCTGATGATTAACTTGTGGGATGACTGTATTATGCTGATGGTATATATTTGTACCATGAATTGACCCCGACTTAAACAAGTTGAAAAACGTATTCGAGTGTTACCATTTAGTGGTCAATTGTACGGAATATGTACTGTACTGTGCAATCTACTATTAAAAGTTTCAATCAATCAATCAATTCTGTATCCTGATGTATGACAACATAACAGAGGACATTCATATCATTATTAGTATTATTATTATACGTAGTAGTAGTATATTTCTCCAACATGACAACATGTCTAAAGACATATATCCTTAATAGTATTAGGAGTAGTATGTTTCTTTAATATTATTATTATAAATCGTAGTAGTTGTAGTATATTTCTCCAACATGACAACATGTCTTTTTTCTGTCCAGTCCAGCCACTCAGGCAAATCATATTGTTGATGTAGAAACATAGATCAACAATATTCTGTACAGATTTACAATATGCTGCAGAGATTTACTTTACAAAAGAGAAGTGCGGTATATTTCTCTTGTTGCCTTATTTTTATTTGAATTCATTAAAAATATTTATATACATATATATTTATAAAATGAGGACAGAGGGGGAAATTGCAGGAACAAGAGGGGAATAAGACAGACAAAAACAGCAAAAACAACAACAGAGCAACATCAGCAAATACAATAAGTACAACTATGATACGAGAAATGATAGCAAAGAATCATTTAGTGAAGTAAATATTAATAGCAGAAATGACAATGAACATTTTGCTACAAATGGACCGATAACAATACCAATTGAAATAGCACTATTGATAATGACGAATAATAATAATTATTTCTATTATCAACAATACATTTGTTTCAAATGCAACAATACATATATGTAATGATAATGTGACATACAAAAAAGCAGACACATGGAGGGGAAGAAAGAGAAGCAAAATGTATTAACTTTGTAGGTTGTTTGAGTAAAAGATGTTAAAATGTATCAGTGTGCCGTGTTTTACCCAGTTTCCCTTTGGGGGGGCAACGTTAATATATGTTTGATGAAACGTGATTATATGCATGAGTGTATGTATGCATACATGCTTGTACTGTATATGTACTGTATGTGTATATGTATGTCTGTACTGTGAATGTATATGTACAGTATGTGTATACTGTATGTATGTTTGTACAGTGAATGTATATGTACAGTATGTGTATATGTATGGTTGTACAGTGAATGTGCATGTGAATGTATGTGTATATATATGTTTGTACAGTGAATGTGTGTGTGGATGTATGTACATACTGTATTTGTATATGTACAGTATGTGGGAGCATATCTACCTACAGTATATATGTGTGTAAGTGCCTATGTGTATGTATGTACGAATAAATGTATGTACAGTATGCATGTATATATGTATGAATAATTGTGTGTATGCGCGTATGTATGTGTTTGTATATACAATATATTTGTCTCCCAGAGTGTGCGGGAGCCAAAGTGCAGCCCAAGCCACCCAGAGAACCCAACCCAAAACAGCTGGTGCGGTGCCCAGGGAACAAGGGACCATCTGCCCCACGCAGTGAGGCTGGCCAGCGACAGGGCCCCCAAAACAGGGGCTGCGCACCTCCACGTATAGTGGGAGTGGCCATGGAGCTCAGCAAACCACGGCTGCACCGATACCCAGTGTCGATGCTGGGCCGATATCATGGGAGGAGGAACCCATGCAGCTTGGAGAAACTCATATCACTCAAGCTGAGAGGGATCGTCGCTTTCGTCTTCAACTTTGTTTGTATTGCAGAGAAGCTGAGCATCGCGTCACCCACTGTCCTCATCGCCCTGCCCGCTGTCGCACTCAAGCTCCACCTACTCGACGCACTCTAGTTTCGCCTCCCCATCGTTCTCAAGCATCCTCAGCTCCTCGCACCCAAGCTCCACCCACTCGCCACACCCCAGCTACACAGGCGCCAGCGACCGCTCCTGCTCCTCTACCACCATCTACAGGTCAGACTCTGTCATGACTTCAACTCACTGGCATGCTCACCTGGGATAAGGATAAGCATTTTGACATTTGTGCTCTCATTGACTCTGGTTCTGATGACAATTTTATTGATGAAGCACTTGTTAAGCGCTTGTCCATTCCCGTTTCCGAATTACTCAGATCTACGGTTGTCCGATCTGTCGAAGGGGGCCACCTGGCGAGCGTTACTCATCAGACTGTGTCATTAATGCTTAAATTATCTGGTAACCATTTTGAGTCTATTTGTTTTCTCGTCATTCCCTCTCGCTCAGCTCCTGTTGTGCTCGGTCTTACCTAGCTAGCCCTGCATAATCCCCATATTGACTGGGTCAAGATGAAGATCATTAATTGGGGACATTTTTGTCACACACATTGTCTCCAGTCCGCATGCCCTCGCATCGGGCCCGCACGTGTCGTTACCCCGAAGATCATAGATTTGTCGGTTGTTCCCACAAATTACCACAATCTTAAGGAGGTCTTCAGTAAGGACCGTGCATTGTCATTACCACCACACCGTCCCTATGACTGCTCTATTAATCTCCTCCCGGGTGCTACACTTCCTTCGCCCCGTCTTTATAATATTTCAAAACAAGAACGAGAGTCACTAGAGGACTATCACTACGTCACTCGCTTCGGGTCTCATCCGCCCCTCCAACTCTCCTCTAGCCGCCGTTTTTTTTTTTGTGGAAAAGAAAGATAAGACACTCCGCCCTTGTATTGATTATCGGGCCCTTAATCTTATTACGATTAAAAATAAGTATCCCCTTCCGCTTCTCAACTCTGCGTTTAACCCCTTACACACGGCCAGATATTTCACCAAATTGGACCTCCGCAATGCTTATCTCCTGGTCAGAATAAAGCAAGGGGACGAATGGAAGACCGCTTTTAACACACCACCAGGTCATTTTGAATATCTGGTCATGCCTTTTGGCCTCACCAATGCGCCGGCTGTCTTTCAAAACCTCATTAATGATGTTCTTCGCGACATGCTCGATCGATTTGTGGTCGTTTACTTGGACGATATCCTAATTTTTTCTCCTAACGCCGAACTTCACGTCCGGCATGTTCGCTTAGTTCTTCAACGTCTTCTCGAGAATAGACTTTTTGTCAAAGCTGAGAAATGCATGTTTCACACCGAATCTGTTCCGTTCTTGGGGTTTATTGTAGAGAAGGGTCAACTCCGAGCACTCGATTGGCCCACACCCACCACTAGAAAGCACCTCCAAAGATTTTTAGGTTTTGCTAATTTTTACCGCCGTTTTATCTGCAATTTTAGTCAGGTAGCTGAACCTCTTACAAGGCTTACATCTACCAAGCACCCTTTTTTGTGGACCTCTGAGACACAGAAGTCTTTTGAGAAACTTAAGTTTTTGTTTACTTCAGCACCTGTTCTTTTCCACCCTAACGTGTCCACTCAATTTTTTGTTGAGGTTGATGCTTCCGACTCCGGCGTGGGAGCTGTTCTTTCCCAGCGTACTACCTTCGACCGGAGGCTGCACCCCTGTGCCTTCTTCTCACGCCGCCTGACTCCTGCTGAGCGCAACTACGACATAGGTAACAGAGAACTACTCGCTGTGGTCTTAGCGCTGCAGGAATGGAGGCACTGGCTAGAGGGCTCGGAGACTCCGTTTGTTGTGTTCACGGACCACAAGAATCTGGCATACATCCGCACTGCTCAACGGCTAAATCCAAGGCAAGCCAGGTGGACATTATTCTTCACCAGGTTCAATTTTACCATAACCTTCCGACCGTGCTCCCAGAACGGTAAGCCTGACGCCTTGTCCAGAATGTACGCCTTCCCCGAGGAGGAGGCCCAGACCGAGACCATCATCCCTCCATCACAAGTGCTGGGAGCTATACAGTGGGACATCGAGAGTCGCATGACAGAGGGACTCAAGAAGGTTCCTTCTCCTCAGAACTGTCCTCAGGGTCGTTTGTTTGTCATTCCAGAGCTCCGTCCGGAGGTCTTGAACTGGGCCCACAGCTCCAAGGTCGCCTGCCACCCATGCATTGCTCGTACTACTTACCTCCTAGCCAAGCGCTTCTGGTGGCCTACTCTCAGGACTGACGTGAAGGAGTACGTATCTGCCTGTTCCACCTGTGCCCGCAATAAGGCTTCTCATCGGCCACCAGCGGGCCTTCTACGGCCACTTCCCATACCCTCCCGCCCGTGGTCCCACGTGGCGTTGGACTTCGTCACAGGACTTCCACCATCTAATGGCAACACCGTAATATTGACATTGGTGGACCGATTTTCCAAGATGGCACATTTTATTCCCCTTCCCAAGTTGCCCTCGGCACTCGAGACTGCAGAATTACTGACACGCCACGTTTTCCGGCTGCATGGTATCCCGGTGGATGTAGTCTCGGACAGGGGACCACAATTTTCTTCGGCAGTTTGGAAGGCTTTCTGCAATTCGTTGGGAGCGTCACCGAGCCTGTCTTCTGGATACCACCCACAGACTAACGGTCAGACGGAGCGCGCCAATCAGGATCTGGAAGCTGCCATCCACTGCGTTTGCCACCAGCTGCCGGCCTCCTGGGCGCTCAATCTATCTTGGATTGAGTACGCTCACAATACTCTCATCAGCTCGGCTACAGGTATGTCTCCTTTCCACTCTGCCTACGGGTACCAACCTCCTGCCTTTCCGTCCCTGGAATCTGAGGTCGCTGTTCCATTGGTTGCTGTCCACCTAGGCCGTGCACGTCAAGCCTGGCAGAATATCCAGTCCGCACTGTCACGCACTTAGGAGCGCAACCAGCGTCTCGCCAACCACCACCGCAGCACAGCTCCGGATTACAAGCCCGGTCAGAAGGTATGGCTGTCATCTCGTGACTTACCTCTCCAAGTTTCCTTCAAGAAACTGCAGCCACGATTTATTGGACCTTACACCATCGAACGAGTCATCAACCCTTCAGCGGTTCGTCTACATCTTCCGGACTACCTCAAGATCCATCCGTCCTTCCACGTCTCCCTACTCAAGTCTGTGTCCTCCAGTCCCTTGAGTCCTCCAGAGGTGCCTCCTCCCCTCCCAGGCTGATCGATGGACACCAGGCGTTCACGGTCAAGGCCATTCTTGACGTGAGGAGAAGGGGCAGGGGTTTCCAGTATCTGGTCGACTGGGAGGGTTATAGCCCCGAGGACCGATCTTGGGTCCCGCAATCGCTTATCCTTGACCCTTCTCTACTTACTGCTTTTTATGAACGTTTTCACGAGAAGCCAGGTGAGCCGCCAGGTGGCGTCCTTTAAGGGGGGGAGTACTGTTGTGTTTGTTGTCTTCTCCCTGCCTTCTCTATTGGTCTGTCAGTTTCTTTCCCCAGTTTTTTGTCCCCAACGAGGCACACCTGCTGCTAATCACTTCCTGGTAGCATTTAAGCACGTCTCCACCAGCTGGTCCCTGCCGGTTATTGTTTCCTGAACTCCGCCCTGACATGTGCTACCTTGATTCTGCTTCCCTGGTATGTTGCCTTCGCATATTTCGGTAATATTGACCTTGTTGTGTTTTTGTTTTCCTAGCCACCTTGTTTTGAGAGGACTTGTTTTGCCACGCTTCGCGCGTCTTGGCCTTTGCTCCGCCAACCTCTGAGAGACTACTTTTGTTATATTTCCCATGGTGTGCACTTTTGCCCCATCACCCTTAGTTACCATTTTGGACTTATTAAATATTTTCATTTCTATCGCATATCTTGCCTCCATTCTCTGCATAGTGAAACAAAAATTAATATTATCAACAGTATCAATATTAGTTACAATTTCAACATAGCAGTGATTAAAAATCCCTTATTGACATTATCATTAGACATTTATATATAAAAAAAAAAGAACAATAGTGTCACAGTGGCTTACACTTGCATCGCATCTCATAAGCTTGACAACACGCTGTGTCCAATATTTTCACAAAGATAAAATAAGTAATATTTTTGGTTCATTTAATAGTTAAAACAAATTTACATTATTGCAATCAGTTGATAAAACATTGTCCTTTACAATTATAAAACTACTCTGCTTGCATGTCAGCAGACTGGGGTAGATCCTGCTGAAATCCTATGTATTGAATGAATAGAGTATCGTTTTGAATCGGGAAAATATCGCTTTTGAATCGAGAATCGCGTTGAATAAAAAAAAATCGATTTTGAATCGAATCGTGGGACACCCAAAGATTCGCAGCCCTAGTCACTACCCCAGCAAGTGGACGTCTACCAACACTGCAGAATACCATATAACCCACCGAGGTGCCACGATGGACCCAGCAGACGCTAACCAAGGGCATGGGGTAGACGCCCCCCCCCAAAAAATTAAAAAAAATAATAATAAAAAAAAAAATAATTTAAAAAAAAAAAATATATATATATATATATATATATATATATATATATATATATATATATATATATATATATATATATATATATATATATATTTTTAAAAAAAACCAAAATGTGTTTAATGCCCTTCAATTTATACAAACCCCGTTTCCATATGAGTTGGGAAATTGTGTTAGATGTAAATATAAACGGAATACAATGATTTGCAAATCATTGTCAACCCATATTCAGTTCAATATGCTACAAAGACAACATATTTGATGTTCAAACTGATAAACATTTTTTTCTTTTGCAAATAATCATTAACTTTAGAATTTGATGCCAGCAACACGTAGCAAAGAAGTTGGGAAAGGTGGCAATAAATACTGATAAAGTTGAGGAATGCTTATCAAACACTTATTTGGAACATCCCACAGGTGAACAGGCAAATTGGGAACAGGTGGGTGCCATGATTGGGTATAAAAGTAGATTCCATGAAATACTCAGTCATTCACAAACAAGGATGGGGCGAGGGTCACCACTTTGTCAACAAATGCGTGGGCAAATTGTTACAACAGTTTAAGAAAAACCTTTCTCAACCAGCTATTGCAAGGAATTTAGGGATTTCACCATCTACGGTCCGTAATATCATCAAAGGGTTCAGAGAATCTGGAGAAATCACTGCACGTAAGCAGCTAAGCCTGTGACCTTCGATCCCTCAGGCTGTACTGCATCAACAAGCGACATCAGTGTGTAAAGGATATCACCCATGGGCTCAGGAACACTTTAGAAACCCAGTGTCAGTAACTACCGTTGGTCGCTACATCTGTAAGTGCAAGTTAAAACTCTCCTATGCAAGGCGAAAACCGTTTATCAACAGCACCCAGAAACGCTGTCGGCTTCGCTGGGCTTGAGCTCATCTAAGATGGACTGATACAAGGTGGAAAAGTGTTCTGTGGTCTGTTGAACAACTTAAGCTGTACATCAAGCAAGAATGGGAAATAATTCCACCTGAGAAGCTTAAAAAATGTGTCTCCTCAGTTCCCAAACGTTTACTGAGTGTTGTTAAAAGGAAAGGCCATGTAACACAGTGGTGAACATGCCCTTTCCCAACTACTTTGGCACGTGTTGCAGCCAGAAAATTCTAAGTTAATTATTATTTGCAAAAAAAAAATAAAGTTTATGAATTTGAACATCAAATATCTTGTCTTTGTAGTGCATTCAATTGAATATGGGTTGAAAAGGATTTGCAAATCATTGTATTCCGTTTATATTTACATCTAACACAATTTCCCAACTCATATGGAAACGGGGTTTGTATTTTAACCTTGTAAAATTGTTCTTTGACTTTGAATGTTTAATGTGGTGTAAGATTTTCTGTTAAAATAAAGCCAATATTGACAATTTTCGCAGTTCCCTTTATTTGGAAAAGTATCTAAAGTATCGATATACATTTTGGTACCGGTACCGATACTAAATTATTGGTATTGGGACAACCCTAATAAATACATATAAATATATTTATAAACAAACAAATACATACATAAGCCGACAGAGCAGCGATCCTGCCCTGGAACCCACCGTCCAATGAGAACCAGCCGATCCATTCCGCCCCTCCCGTAGGTCTGGCCGCATGCTTAACTCCTCAGGGAAAACCCCTGACAAGCCCGCACCCAGACGACGGCACGACATCGGGCGCGAATGACGGTGCGGCAGAGTGCGAAGGCATCACTGGTTCAACACCCGACAACCTGCACCCAGACGACGGCACGACATCGGGCGCGAAGGACGGAGCGGCAGAGCGCGAAGGCAGGACTGGTTCAACACCCGACAAGCCAACCAACACCACAAACAAAAACGAAGCCAGCAAGTCCCGCCAGCCTTGACAACCACCACGCGCACGCACTGGCACAAACCACAACAGCGGCCACCGCCTCGCACCAGACCCAGCAGCCACGGGCGCCAGCACCACAGACAAACGCAGCAAAAACAACGGTTGCAAAACCCTCGACAACCAGCACCACCCAATCAAATCAAAACGACCGAGTTGCTTGCTAACATTAAAGTGCTAGCTTTTTGAACCAATTTGGGAACCGTTTACCCAAGGGTCATGTAACTTGGTATGTGACACTTGTTAACTGTTATCGTGCTAACTTTAGCATGCTATCACACTTACATTAAAGTGCTAACCTTTTTTTGCTAACTTTAGGTTTTTTTCTCTAATTACACAGCCATACATCTTACAGTCGTATAACTTGCTAGGTGACACATGCTAACCGTTAGCATGTTTAAAAAATGTTTAATGTTAGCATGCTAGCATGCTAACATTAAAGTCCTAGCTTTTTGAGCTAATTTTTGCAACCATTTAACCTAGAGTCATATTACTTGGTATGTGACAGCTGTTATCTATTAGTGTGCTAACGTTAGCATGCTAGCAAGCTAACTTAAGCATGCTAACTTTTTCATCTAATTTTACACTTCCATTCATTCAACTACAAAAAGCTAGCTTACTAAAGCTAACAAAAGGCATTTACACCCAAAACTATGCGGTGAACATTATCAAAATAAACAATTACAACATACGGGAGTCCAGGGAGGTCCGACTTGTCTTGTTGCTTCTGTTTGACTTGTGGCTTCCACTGTTAGCATTTAGCCAGCTTCGTACATGTTTTTAACAGCCCAACGAGGTACGCTGGCCTGTTGTAGTGCTGCCAAGTTTCAGAAAATGACAAGAGTGAGAATTTGGTGTCATGATGCCTTCAAAAAAATGTTTTGGCTTTTTTTTTTTTACATCGATTTGGCCTATTTTAAAGTTCTTACCTTCATCGTCTTTCACTGTATTATTTTTCATTATTTCCCTATCTTTATTATGTTTCGATGGCAAGTGCCTGGAGGGCCTATCCCCCTGGGGCCCGGCGGGGCACAGTCCGAAAAGGTAACTTCTGTCCCCCCCTCCAATGGGCTCTGAATCTCCTTGATTCATTTGACCTCAAGCAATCTGTCATTGGCCCGACACACGAAAAGGGACATACTTTAGATCTCGTGGTATCATATGGTTTATCTGTTTCTGTAAATGAAATATGTGCTATGTCTCTCTCCGACCATTCACCAATTTTGTTTACAACGGTAATCCCGTGCTCTGGCAATAATTCCAGCTATGTCCCCGAGCGCCGCTCACGCATGATCAACCCTTCAACTGCTGCTATGTTTTCAGTTGCCTTCAATAGTCATTCAATCTGTGTACTGGGTGTAAACTGTGATTTTACTGCTGACGAGATTTTTTTCCATGTTTACCTCGGCTTGCACTGATATTTTGGACTCTGTTGCGCCCCTTAGATCCAAACGTAGCAAAGCTTTTCTAACACCATGGCTAAATAACTCTACGCGCGCTCTCAGACGTGCTTGCAGGCGCGCGGAGCGAAAGTGGGTGAAGGATAGGCTTCATGTCTCCCTCCAAATCCTGCGGGACTCCGTGTCTGAATACCAGCGAGCCGTAAAAGCATCGAAAACAAAGTATATTTCCACCTTGATCTCCAGTAACAGTCATAAACCCCAAGTTCTTTTTAAAGTTTTAAATTCTCTCATCAACCCCCGTGATGTGTCACCTGTTGTCCCCTCACCTGTCCTCTGTGAAAGTTTCTTAAACTTCTTCATTGACAAAATCTCTGCACTCAGACCATCTGACACCTCCGCTCCTCCTCTCCCTCCCCCTCCCCCGCTTCCCCAGCTTGCTGTTTTCGAGCAGTTTGAGCCTATTTCCCTCTCCTCCCTCTCGGACGCAGTCAAACACCTGCGGCCCACATATTGCCCATCAGATAGCCTTCCCTCTCGCCTTCTCAAAGAAGTCCTTGATTCAGTTGGCCCTACTATTTTATGGTTGATTAACACCTGCCTCTCCTCCGGATATGTCCCGGCTGCTTTTAAGCATGCTGTGGTGCAGCCTTTAATTAAAAAGAAAAATCTTGACACGTCTGTTCTTTCTAACTTTAGGCCTATCTCTCAGTTACCCTTTCTGTCCAAAATCCTTGAGAGAGTAGTGTATGTCCAGTTACAATCTTTTCTAGCTGCAAATAACATCCACGAGAAATTCCAATCTGGTTTCAAAACATCTCACAGCACTGAAACGGCACTCCTGAGGGTGCAAAACGATCTGCTTCTGGCCGCTGACTCTGGTAGTCCTGTGATCCTGATGCTTCTGGACCTCACAGCTGCCTTTGACACAGTGGATCACAGGATTCTACTGTCACGACTGAGGCAGTACGTGGGCATCTCAGGTGTAGCCCTAAGCTGGTTTCAGTCCTACCTAACTGACCGGAGTTTCTCTGTGCAGCTAGGAGACTTTCTCTCCTCGGTGGCCCCCCTTACCTGTGGTGTTCCTCAGGGGTCAATCCTGGGTCCCATACTCTTCCTACTGTACATTCTACCTTTAGGTGAAATCCTGGTCAAGCACAATGTCCCATTCCACTGTTATGCCGATGATGTTCAGATCTATTTACCTCTTAAGGCCACAGGACAGGTCGCACTTCAACCACTGCTTGACTGTCTGACTGACATTAAAGCATGGATGAGTGCTAACTTCCTCAACCTTAATGAGAGCAAGACCGAGATAATCATCTTCGGCGATACATCTCCAGTCTCGTCTGTCAGTGCTCTTGGTCCTCTGGGTGTAAACATCCGGTCCTCCGTGAGAAATCTCGGTGTGATCTTTGATAGTGCCTTCAAATTCACCAAACAGGTCAGCTCAGTGGTTAGTACCAGCTTTTACCATCTCAGAACCCTAGCAAAGACCAAGGCCTATCTCTCCCAGAGCGACCTGGAGACTGCTATCCACGCCTTCATCACACACCGGCTAGACAACAATAACTCACTGTACGCTGGCATTGATCAGGCATCACTCCGCCGTTTGCAGCTTGTGCAAAACGCGGCTGCCCGTCTCCTCACCAGTACCAAAAAACGCGAGCACATCACCCCAGTGCTGGCCTCACTCCACTGGCTCCCTGTCCGTCACCGCATTGATTTTAAATTACTTTTAATTGTTTTTAAATCCCTAAATGGTCTGGCCCCACAATACCTGACCGAGCTGCTGCATCACCATACCTCGTCTAGAGCCTTGAGGTCAGCTGACCAAATGCTTTTGGCGGTCCCCAGATCCAGGCTAAAGACCAGAGGGGACAGAGCCTTTTCCGTTGCCGCCCCTAAGCTCTGGAACAGCCTTCCCCTCCACATTAGGTCAGCCCGGAGCCTGGGGGTCTTCAAAACCCTCCTTAAAACCTACCTCTTCTCGCTGGCCTTTGACCCGAGCTGAGTCCGCCCACTAGGCCACCATTTCTAGTCCCCCCCCCCTCCCACCCCTTCGCTTTAGTTGTATTTTTCAATTTGTAGCACTTTTATTATTATTATTATTATTTTTTTTTTTTTCTGCAAATTTTTTTTTTAAAACTTTTTATTCGACCCCTTTTACCGTATTGCATTTGCATTGTCTTGTTTAGCACACTCATTGTTTATGTTCTTTGTTTGTTTGTTTTTTGTTTTGCTTAGTTGTTGTTTTTTTTTTGTTGTTGGTTTTTTTGTTTGTTTTTTGTTTGCTCCATGCTTTTTTAACCTGTAAAGCACTTTGGTGCAACCTAAACAGTTGTTGAAAATGTGCTATATAAATAAAGTTGACTTGACTTGACTTGACACCACTCATGAAAGGGGGCATAGAGGTTGGGGGCAGTGTGAGCTGGGCGGCAGCCGAAGGCAGGGCCCTTAGTGGTTCGATCCTTGGCTACAGACGGAAGCTCTTGGAACGTGGAACGTTACCTTGCTAGGGGGAAAGGAGCCTGAGCTGGTGCACGGGGTGGAGAAGTTCCAGCTAGATATAGTCGGACTCACTTCGACGCACAGTAAAGGCTCTGGAACTAATCCTCTCGAGGGGGGCTGGACTCTCTTCCACTCTGGCGTTGCACGCAGTAAGAGGCGACTGGCTGGGGTGGCAATTCTTCTTGTCCCCCGGGTGCAGCTTTCTACCAATCACCACCTGGTGGTGAGTTGGCTCCGATGGTGGGGGAGGATGCCAGACAATCCTGGCAGCTCCACACATATTGTAAGAGTCTACTGGGAATGTTTAGCATAGTCTCTCATCAGAGAGTTTCAATCCCCATCTCCTGAAGAACTTTGAACATGTGCTGGACATTGATCCAGACATTGAACATGCTGACCATGTTCCGTACCTCTATTGTTGAGGCGACCGATCGGAGCTGTGGCCGCGACGTGGTTGGTGCCTGAAACCGCTGGTGGACACTAGCGGTGAAGGATGCCGTCAAGCTTAAGAAAAAGTGCTATTGGGTCCTTTTGGCTCTTGGAACTCCGGAGACAGCGGACAGGCAAAAACTCGGACATTGGAAGACTTTAGGGAAGCCATGGAAAACAACTTTCGGACGGCTTTGAAGCGATTCTGGACCACCATTTGCCACCACTGTCAATACCGTGTATGTTGAGGATGGTGTGCTGCTGACCTCGTCTCAGGATGCTGTGGATCAGTGGAGGGAATACTTCGAAGACCTCCTCAATCCCACCTACACATCTTCCTATAAGGAGGCAATGCCTGGGGAATCTGTGGTGGGCTCTCCTATTTCTGGGCCTGAGGTTGCCAAGGTAGTTAAAAGGCTCCTCTGTGGCAAGGTGGATGAGATGAGAATATGTATTTTTTGTAAATAAAGTAATGCTGACAGTTGTAAAATTTGACTGACTGCAGCAAGCCGACCAGCTCCTTGATTAAGGGAATTTATGTTCCTGTTTTGCACACATTTCTATTAATCTACGGAAATTATTCAACTGTTTCTTGTTACAAATGTACTGTTTTTCAAAGTTGCAAGTGATGAATGCCTTTTTAGTGAAACAAAAACCGCCCGAATGCAGCTGAGACCTAGCTCAGCTGCATTGCGTCGCGGGGGGTGCTGGAGCCTACTCCAGCACCCCCCACGACTCCAAAAGGGACAAGCAGTACAAAATGGATGGATGGATGGACAAAGAAATGTAAAACTGCATCAATATACATGAATTAAGGATGCATAAATGATCAATATTTAATCCAATTCTAGCTGCTAAATTTTTGTGGGCGGTCTTATTTACGTGGCTCACCTTCGGCAGCGTCTTCTCCCCGTCATCTTTGTTGTAGCGGTGTAGCGTGCAAGGACGGGGGTTGAAGAAGTGTCAAAAGATTGAGCTAACTGTTTTAATGACATCTAGACTTTACTTAAATCAATAACGGAGCAGCATCTTCTCAGCCGTGGCTCACTAGTGCAACACATACTTGCCAACCCTCCCGAATTTTCCGGGAGACTCCCGAAATTCAGTGCCTCTCCGAAAATCTCCCGGGACAACCAATCTCCCGAAAATCTCCCGATTTCCAGCCGGACAACTATATTGGGGGCGTGCCTTAAAGGCAGTGCCTTTAGCGTCGTCTCTCACCTGAAAAGGAGACTATTATATATGTCTCCGTTATCCATAGGTTTATCTATAACCCATAACACGGTGGCCGAATGGATATAGTCACTCATGAACGGTCAGAGAAGGACAAGGCTGGTCACAGCCCAGTATTATGGGCCACCTTGCAAGCAACATTCCGTTCTCATTTGCGGATGTTTTCTACAAATCCGTGAAGGATATGTTCCCGGATTCAGAGATCGCTTGCCAGTACTCAAATGGCAGAACCAAAGCTACTCAAATAGTGAAAGGTAAGTGTTATTTAAAAAAAAAAAAGTAAGTAGCAAGTACAGTACAGTTAGTAGAACTGTGTTTTCATTACTGTTTACTGTACTATATATATATATATATATATACATATATATATATATGTGTATATATATGTGTATATATATATATATATATATATATATATATATATATATATATATATATATATATATATATATATATATATATATACATATATATATATATATATATATATATATATATATATATATATATATAATAAATACTTTAATTTCAGTGAATTCTAGCTATAAATATACTCCTCCCACTTGGCCCCCCCCCCTCCCCGCCCACCCCCACAATCTCCCGAATTCGGAGGTCTCAAGGTTGGCAAGTATGGTGCAACAACAACAACGTGTCACGTGAAAAACCATCCGACCGGAACTCTCTAATAACTAAAGTTCCTTGGGTGAATAATGTAAACTCACTACACCAGTATGTTTTAGCGCTTTCATGGCGAGTTTACTGACCGATATAAGTAAGAACTTTACACTACTTTATATTAGAAATGGCAACAGTTGAGGATGAATGTCCCATAACAAGAAGATAGTGAAAAAGAAGAAGCTTATCGACTCCCGTGTCTCCATGCGTAAATTTTCATGACTTATGCAGATCCCAAATACAGATCAGCAGGTACCAGAAGGTAAGAAAAGTTGGTTTTGCATAATATTGTGAAACAAAACACCAAATAATATGTCTTACCATAATAATACTCGTATGTTGAAGCAAAGTACAATCCATCAAGCAGTGCGGCTTCATAGCTTACCAAAGTCGTACTAAAACATTTTGATAGATTTTTGTGCGCCGTGTGTAATGTTCTATATTTTCAATGGAACATATAACATTTTGGTGTTGTTTACTTGAGTCATATTGCAGTCGACACGTATCTCTTATATGTGACTGCCATCTACTGGTCACACTTATCATTTTACCATGTACCAAATAAAATAGCTTTGAGATAGGTAAGCACAACCAAAATGATTCCGTACATTAGGCGCACTGGCGCACTGTCGAGTTTTGAGAAAATGAAAGGATTCTAAGTGCGCCTTATAGTCCAAAACACGGTACCACTCTCGCGAGTGTCCAAATGTAAAATATACAGCACGTCTTCCTGGGCGTCCAAAATTTAGTGGGGTTTTCTATTTTATTCACACAAAAAGTTAGCTTCGTGCTGTGTCGGGGGAAACAAGATGGAAGTGAATCGACTCTGTTAATGAGAAATAACTCCGCCCACCTCATTATGTAGTTAGTTCAGCAAGCTGGTCCAGCTTCGTTTTGGAGCTGGATTTGAACCAAAAAAACTTAGGAGTGGGCGGCAACTTTTAGTGCTGTGGCAATGGAAAACAAAAGCTCTGAAATCCTACTCCAAACCAGCTGCAGTGGAAAAAAAAAAAAAAGAGTATCTGAGTTATGGAACGCAGTTTGGTCACCCCTGAACTAAAGGAACCTCACTTAGGAACAAAACCGATTGAAAGTGTTTTTTTTTAAATTTGTCTTTGAAAAAAAAAGGTTGCAATATTAACCAACCTTTGAGCCAGTCTGGACTGGATGCATCCCCTACATGAAGTGACCTCGGTTTCAACAGCATCTAAGACCACACTGGGTAAACAACTGCCTGTCCGATAAAAGAGTGCACTGTGCTGACAAATAAAAGGGCTAGAAAAGCAACACGGTTAGAGGGAAATGACAGGAGCTGAGTCAGGCGACCTTTTGACAACAAGCAGTTACTGTTTTGTGATTGCTTTATTCAAACAATGGGATTCCTTCTGTAATTGCATTCTCAGACTATATTGTGTCTTTCTGCATGCAAGCACATACAACAAGTTGTACAATCTGCATTGATTTTTACAGTAAACTATTGATTCACGTTTCCCAGGTAATAGTTTTTATCGTCCCTGGAACTTAAATGATTGGAGTAAAATGCTATAATTAATCAAAACAAAACAAAGATCAAACATACACCATAACTTAATTTGGAATTATCTTCAAGGCAACATTAATTAAACATGGTCCTTTTTGTGCACTAAAATGGACTGCATACGGTTTGGTCTCAGGCATTTGGGTTTTTCTTCATCATCTCGATGTCAGCGTCCACCATTTCCTTCACCAGCTTCTGCAGACACACATCACACTTAAAAGTCAGCAGGGAAGGACAACAAGTTGACTAACAAACAGAAACATCTCTTCTGACGGTAAAACCCTTGATTATGCTTTGCTTTTATCAATGTACTCTATTTACAGTAAATAGAGTACAAAACCCAAAACCAGTGAAGTTTGCACATTGGGTAAATCGTAAATAAAAACAGAATACAATGATTTGCAAACTATTTTCAACTTATATTCAGTTGAATACACTACAAAGTCAAGATATTTAATGTTCGAACTGAGAAACTATATTTTTTTGGCAAATAATCATTAACTTAGAATTTAATGGCAGCAACACATTGCAAAACAGTTGTCACAGGGGCATTTTTCCCACAGTGTTACATGGCCTTTCTTTTTAACAGCATTTAGTAATTTATGAAGCTTTTCAGGTAGAATTATTTCCCATTCTGGCTTGATGTACAGCTTAAGTTGTTCAACAGTCTTTGTTGTGGTATTTTAGGCTCCATAATGCGCCACACATTTTCAATGGGAGACAGGTCTGGACTACAGGCAGGCCAGTCTAGTACCTGTACTCTTTTACTACGAAGCCACGCTGTTGTAACACGTGCGGAATGTGGCTTGGCATCGTCTTGCTGAAATAAGCAGGGGCGTCCATGCAAAAGACATTGCTTGGATGGCATCAAAAAGCGAGATCAGTGTGTAAAGGATATCACCATATGGGCTCATGAACACTTCAGAAAACCACTGTCAGTAACTACAGTTGGTTGCTACATCTGGAAGTGAAAGTTAAAACTCTACTATGCAAAGCGAAAGCCATTTATCAACAACACCCAGAAACGCTGCCGGCTTAGCTGGGCCCGAGCTCATCTAAGATGGACTGATGCAAAGTGGAAAAGTGTTCTGTGGTCGGACGAGTCCACATTTCAAATTTTTTTTGGAAAACGGACGTCTTGTCCTCCGGACCAAAGAGAAAAACAACCATCCGGGCTGTTATAGGCGCAAAGTTCAAAAGCCAGCATCTGTGATCAAAGTCAAAGTCAAAGTCAAAGTCAGCTTTATTGTCAAACAACTGTTTGTACAGGACATACAGGTGGACGAAATTACGTTCCTCTCACAACCACGGTGTCTATAAATATAAAGTGTAAAAGAAGAATAAAAAAAGACAACAATTTAAACAGTCGCATGAGGGGGGGGAAAAATATACAGGGGAAGAAGATATTACCAGAATATCTATAATATCTATCTATTGTATATACAGTATTGCAACGTAAGTATTCAAATATTCAGATGGGAGTGCAAAGTGCAATGTAAACAGTGTAAACAGTTAAAACAGTTAGCAGCATTTTGAGTCTGGAGTAAAGTGGCTAAGTGATAGATGGTGTGTGTGTGTGTGTGTGTGTGTGTGTGTGTGTGTGTGTGGGTGAGTGGGGGGGGGGGGGGTGTAGTGTCTCAGTTCACAGTTCAGATCAGATTGCAGGGCAGAGTGAGAAGGGGGGGGGGGGGGCTGGGAGAGAGTTCAGCTTCCTGACAGCCTGATGGATGAAGCTGTCTCTCAGCCTACAGCTTCGAGCTCGGAGGCTTCTCAGTCGTCTGCCGGATGGCAGCAGTCTGAAGAAGCCGTGTGAGGGGTGTGTGATGTCGCCTGCCACGCGGAGTGCTTTGCGTGACAGGCGTGTGTTGTAAATGTCCTGGAGGGAGGGGAGGGGGGCACCGACGATCTTCTCAGCTGCCCTAACTGTGCGCTGCAGCGTCCTGCGGCAGGACGCCGTGCAGCCTCCGTACCACACAGTTATGCAGCTGGTCAGGATGCTCTCAATGACGCCCCGGTAGAAGGAGTGCATGATGGAGGCTGAGGCTTTTGCTCTTCGCAGTTTGCGGAGGAAGTAGAGGCGCTGTTGAGCCCTCTTGGCCAGTGATGCAGTGTTGGTCTTCCAGGAGAGGTCATCTGTGATGTGCACACCCAGGTATTTGGTGCTGCTCACTCTCTCCACCACCGCACCGTTGATGGTCAGAGGAGGGTGCTGGGTGTGCGCTCTCCTGAAGTCCACAACAATCTCCCTTGTTTTCTCTACATTGAGAGAGAGATTGTTGTCACCGCACCATGTGGCCAGTTGGCTCACCTCGTCTCTGTAGCCGGTCTCATCGTTATTGTGGATGAGACCTACCACAGTTGTGTCGTCCGCAAACTTGACGAAGAGGTTGGTGCTGTGCTTCGGCGTGCAGTCGTGGGTCAGCAGGGTGAAGAGAAGGGGGCTCAGCACACATCCTTGAGGGGCCCCTGTGTTCATGATGATGGTGCTGGATGTGTACCTGCCGACCCGGACTGCCTGTGGTCTCCCAGTCAGGAAGTCCAGCAGCCAGTTGCACAGCGACGTGTTCAGCCCCAGCCGGTCCAGTTTGTGAATCAGCTGCTGTGGGATGATGGTGTTAAATGCTGAACTGAAGTCTATGAACAGCATCCTGGCGTAGGAGTCTTTAGTGTCCAGGTGGGTGAGAGCTGAGTGGAGGGCTGTGGAGATTGCATCATCGGTCGATCTGTTGGCCCGATATGCAAACTGGTAGGGGTCCAGGGTGGGGGGGAGGATGGACTTGATGTGCTGCAAGACTAGCCGTTCGAAGCACTTCGTGATGATGGGCGTCAGTGCAACGGGACGGTAATCGTTGTAGCTGGATGGGGAAGCCTTCTTGGGAACCGGGATGATGGTGGTGGCTTTGAGGCACGTGGGAACAGCAGCTTGGCTCAGGGAGGTGTTGAAGATGTCCGTGAAGACATCTGTGAGCTCCGCTGCACAGTCTCTCAGCACACGACCAGGTATGTTGTCCGGGCCTCCAGCTTTGCGTGCGTTGACTCTGGAGAGGGAACGCCTCACGCTGGCCGAAGACAGGGACAGCACCTGGTCATCCGGAGGGGGTGGAGTCTTCCGTGCAGGCGTGCTGTTTTTTGCCTCAAAGCGTCCAAAGAACTCGTTCAGGCTGTTCAGCAGAGCGGTGTCACTGTCACAGGTCTGTGGTCGGGGTTTATAGTCCGTGATGGTCTGGATCCCCCGCCACAGGCTCCTGGTGTCTCTGCTGTCACTGAAGCGGTGGGCTATCCTGCTGCCGTACTGCCTCTTAGCATCTCTGATGCCACGGTTCAGGTTGGCCCTGGCTGTTCTCAGGCCAGCCTCATCTCCTGCTCTGAAGGCAGCGTTCCGGGCTCTCAGCAACCTATGGACTTCCCCCGTCAGCCATGGTTTCTGATTTTCCCGTACCGTGATGGTCCTGGTCTCTGTGACATCATCGATGCATTTAGTGATGTATGCAGTGACAGTCTCTGTATATTCCTGTATGTCGATGTGGTGGTTGTAGGTGGCTGCCTGCTTGAAAATGTCCCAGTCTGTGGTGTCAAAACAGTCCTGCAGAGCAGAGGAGGCATCCACTGGCCACACCCTCACTTGCTTCTGAACTGGTCTGGTGACTTTAGCCCTCGGCCTGTATGCTGGCATTAGCATGACAGTGAGGTGGTCAGAAGCACCCAGGTGGGGGAGGGGTGACGCCTTGTAAGCTCCTCTCTGAGTGGTGAAGACCATGTCCAGTGTGTTATTACCTCTTGTAGGAAAGTCAATGTGTTGATGTAGCTGTGGACACACTGACTTGAGGTTAGCCTGGTTGAAATCACCAGCCACGATGAGGAAGCCGTCTGGATGGGCTGTCTGGTGTTCGGTGATGGCACAGTTCAGTTCAGATAGTGCCCTGTCTCTGTCCTTGTTGTTAGAGCAGGGGGGAATATAAACAGCAGCTAGTAGAATGGCTGTAAACTCCCTCGGTAGGTGGAAAGGCCGACACTTTAAAAACATGAACTCCACCAGGGCTGAGCAGTGCTTCTGTGTAACAACAGTGTCCTTACACCATGCATCACTGATGTAAACACAGACCCCGCCACCGCGGGTCTTACCTCCTGCAGTGAGGGCCCTGTCTGCCCGATAGCATGTTAGCTGGTCGAGCTGGATGGCGGAGTCCGGGATGCCGTCGTGGAGCCACGTTTCAGTGAACACAAAAGCACAACACTCTCTCACCGTCTTCTGTGTGGATCGGATGAGCTGTATGTGGTCCCGTTTGTTGTCCAGGGAGCGTACGTTGGCTAGGAGGATGGATGGAATAGCCGGCTTGTTTGGGCTAGCCGCTAGCCTGGCTCGGATACCTCCGCGCTTGCCGCGCTTCCGCCTTCTCGCACACCGCTTGCGGCGCCTCCTCTGCGGGCACGGAGCAGCTGTGGGGGTCGGTGTTGTGGTGGGCCGCCGGAGTAATCCGAGGCTTCGTAGCACCTCGACGTCCGCCGGGTTTAAGTCCTTAACTCCGGTGCTGCCTATGGCGAGCAGTCCCTCACGGCTGTATGTTTGCCGTGGGGCAGATAAACGCGACGAACACTTACACACACGAGACGAAAAAACACACGTAAAACAAGAAAACACCGCATTATCAGGAGAGAGAGTGGTCGCTGCATGTACACGCGCCGCCATTTTGGTATGGGGGTGTATTAGTACCCAAGGCATGGATAACTGTGAAGGCACCATTAATGCTGAAAGGTACATACAGGTTTTGGAGCAACATATGTTGCCATCCAAGCAACGTTATCGTGCTTACTTCAGCAAGACAATGCCATACCACATTCTGCACGTGTTACAACAGCGTGGCTTCATAGTAAAAGAGTGCGGGTACTAGACTGGCCTGCCTGTAGTCCAGACCTGTCTCCCATTGAAAATGTGTGGCGCAATATGAAGCCTAAAATACCATAATGGAGACCCCGGACTGTGTAACAACTTAAGCTGCACATCAAGCAAGAATAGGAAAGAATTCCACCTAAAAAAGCTTCAAAAATTGGTCTCCTCAGTTCCCAAACCTTTACTGAGTGTTGTTAAAAGGAAAGGCCATGTAACACAGTGGTAAAAATTGCCCTGTGCCAACTTTTTTGCAATTATTGCCATTCAATTCTAAGTTAATGATTATTTGCAAAAAAAAATGTTTTTCAGTTCGAACATTAAATATCTTGTCTTTGCAGTCTATTCAATTGAATATAAGTTGAAAAAGATTTGCAAATCATTGTATTCTGTTTTTACTTATAAATTACACAACGTGCCAACTTCACTGGTTTTGGGTTTTGTACAATGCTATCAGTTAATCATATGCATAAAGTTGTGCCACGATTGGATGGCGTATGGGACGTGTAATGGTTCGACGACTTACCGCACCTAAAACAACATGACTTTCTGGGTCACAAACGAGCATAGGACTTTGCTTTCTATGGCAGATCCTCTTACCAGCGGTATCTAACAAATTATAAATTATATAAAGATGTAAAAATACAATTCCGGGATATGTGCTGCAGTCAGACATCGTGTTGCCATTGATTTCCCAGCTATGGTCATCATATTTAGGGTTTCTGTCCGTTGGCGATTACACGTGCCTTACTTAGGACTAGAATCCCCTGGCAAGTGGAGACTCACCCGACTGTCAGGTGGTCTTGGTCCGCCTGTTTGAGCTTGTCCATTTGGCCCTGGACAATGTTCACACATGACCAAACAGCGTGTAAGCACCCTTAACGGCCTACTGAAACCCACTACTACCGACCACGCAGTCTGATAGTTTATATATCAATGATGAAATCTTAACATTGCAACACATGCCAATACGGCCGGGTTAGATTAGTAAAGTGCAATTTTAAATTTCCTGCAAAATAACCTGCTGAAAACGTCTCGGTATGATGACGTTTGCGCGTGACGTCACGGATTGTAGAGGACATTTTGGGACACCATTGTGGCCAGCTATTAAGTCGTCTATTTTCATCGCAAAATTCCACAGTATTCTGGACATCTGTGTTGGTGAATCTTTTGCAATTTGTTCAATGAACAATGGAGACAGCAAAGAAGAAAGCTGTAGGTGGGAAGCGGTGTATTAGCGGCCGGCTGCAGCAACACAAACACGTAGCCGGTGTTTCATTGTTTACATTCCCGAAAGATGACAGTCAAGCTTTACCATTGGCCTGTGGAGAACTGGGACAACAGAGACTCTTACCAGGAGGACTTTGAGTTGGATACGCAGACGCGGTACCGTGAGTACATACATGTATATACATACATGTGTAGCTGCGGCTTCCAAACATTTGATCGCTTGTCCCTACGTGCGTGACGCTATGTGCATGTCACGTACGTAACTTTGAGTACTTTGGGGAAATATATGTGCTGTATGAACTTTGGGGAGGTGAATGGTATTTTGGGTGTGTTGTGCGGGTGTTTGAGTTGTATTGGCGGGTTATATGGACAGGAGGGGGGAGGTGTTTGTTATGCGGGATTAATTTGTGGCATATTAAAGGCCTACTGAAACCCACTACTACCGACCACGCAGTCTGATAGTTTATATATCAATGATGAAATCTTAACATTGCAACACATGCCAATACGGCCGGGTTAACTTATAAAGTGCAATTTTAAATTTCCCACTTAACTTCCGGTTGAAAACGCCTTTGGATGACGACGTATGCGCGTGACGTAGCCTGTGAAACAGAAGTATCGGTACCCCATTGAATCCAATACAAAATAGCTCTGTTTTCATCTCATAATTCCACAGTATTCTGGACATCTGTGTTGGTGAATCTTTTGCAATTTGTTTAATGAACAATGAAGACTGCAAAGAAGAAAGTTGTAGGTGGGATCGGTGTATTAGCGGCGGACTATAGCAACACAACCAGGAAAACTTTGACTCGGATAGCAGACGCGCTAGCCGACGCTAGCCCCCGACCGCACGGATGATCGTGAAGTCCTTCGTCCTTCCGTCGATCGCTGGAACGGAGGTGAGCACGGGTGTTGATGAGCAGATGAGGGCTGGTTGGCGTAGGTGGAGCGCTAATGTTTTTATCATAGGTGAGGTCCCGTTATACTAAGTTAGCTTCAATGGCGTCATTAGCAACAGCATTTTTAAGCTTCGCCAAGCTGGAAAGCATTAACCGTGTATTTACATGTTCATGGTTTAATAGTATTGTTGATTTTGTGTCTATCCTTCCAGTCAGGGGTTTATGTATTTTGTTTCTATCTGCATTTGAGCCCGATGCTATCACGTTAGCTCCCTAGCTAAGTTAGCTTCAATGGCGTCGTTAGCAACAGCATTGTTAACCTTCGCCAGGCTGGAAAGCATTAACCGTGTATTTACAGGTCCATGGTTTAATAGTATTGCTGATCTTCTGTCTATCCTTCCAGTCAGGGATTTATTTATTTTGTTTCTATATGCAGTTAAGCACGATGCTATCACGTTAGCTCCGTAGCTAAAGTGTTTCGTCGATGTATTGTCGTGGAGATAAAAGTCACTGTGAATGTCCATTTCGCGTTCTCGACTCTCATTTTCAAGAGGATATAGTATCCGAGGTGGTTTAAAATACAAATCTGTGATCCACAATAGAAAAAGGAGAGAGTGTGGAATCCAATGAGCCAGCTTGTATCTAAGTTACGGTCAGAGGGAAAAAAGATATGTCTTGCACTGCATTCTAGTCCGTCACTCTAACGTTCCTCATCCACAAATCTTTCATCCTCATTCAAATTAATGGGGTAATCTTTGCTTTCTCGGTCCGAATCGCTCTAGCTGCATTGAAAACAATAGGAAAATATGAGGAGGCGATCAACTGACTACGTCACGCTACTTCCGGTAGGGGCAAGGCTTTTTTTTATCAGAGACCAAAAGTTGCGTAGTTTATCGTCGTTGTTCTATACTAAATCCTTTCAGCAAAAATATGGCAATATCGCAAAATGATCAAGTATGACACATACAATGGACCTGCTATCCCCGTTTATATAAGAAAATCACATTTCAGTAGGCCTTTAATAGTGGTACTAAGCACAGCAAAATTGTCAAATCAAGTTATTTTTTCAAACAAGGAGTATGTTTGCCTGAATTACCAATGTAACAAATGCGTATGTAACACATCTTTGGGTATCATTCAAGGTATAATAAAGCGCTATATAAATGTGGTAGGACACCATTTCCTAAAAAGTGCAGTTCCCCTTAAAGGTAAATCTCTGTTCACAGAAGTGCACCTGTGATCATGTGCTTTCATACGTGACTGTTTGGCATTAAGAGTATGACAATATGACACAAGACTGTTCTCATTTAAATATGAACTGATCTTTCAACACTGCATTGCATGAGCTTCTGTCAGTGTAAAGGAAAACATTATTGACACCCTGCCACTCTTAATATTTAGCAGGTTTTCAAACGCACCTCAAAAGTGACCTTAGGCTTCCAACCAAGCTTCTGATCTGCTTTCGTGCTGTCACCTTGCAGGTAATCCTAGGACAAAGAGGAGGGACAAGTTAGGACAACAGCAAAATGGTATCATGTATATCAGGTAGGCCACGCATAGGACAGCTGACATGAGTATAGCAGTATGTACAAAATTCAGTTCAAGGCAATTTTTGTTTGTATTTAATACGCACGCACGTACAAACACAAGAGCATGGTAGGGAAGGTAGGAGTATCGCTGGCCATCAATCTCCATTTTCAGATTCCCACCACCAATTGATGACCAGACAGTGACAGACCATGATGAATTGTGGGGTTCTGGTAGTGTAACCCCCGGTCCAAGATCATCCACTCATGATTCCTCTTGCCATGTCCCAACAGCCTCTTGGTTGCTTTGTCTCTTCCCCCCTCTTGGAGTTGGGTTTAAGACCCTCTGAGACCATGTCTAAGACCACCTAAGAAAGATAGAATTTCTTTATACTTCCTCAACTTTTCAAATTTGTTCTCCATTTCCCTGTGGCCCCACATTGTGAGAAACACACATATGCCTCAAGTGGGCTGATAAAATCAGGAAGAAGGAAGATCTGATATTTAAGTTCAAAATGATCAACTACAAATAAACACATTTGGAGCTATACTAAGAAAATTAATAGTTACGCAATGCATTTCTTTCACAATCAGAGATGTGCCTGGGAGATATCTAACAGCATTTGTGCTTAACCACATCAAGTTAATTCAACGGCAGTGTTTATCAATAATGATTACTACAAATGACAGAGAGCTTAACCTCTTTTCTGACCCACCAGTGACTTAAAAGTGCCACAATTGAGCGTAGTGTTGCTGGCAACGTGAGCCGATGAGGCAGAGATGGACATCCACGTACATGTAAAAAGTCCTTTCATAAGGGAAAACGCAGGGACAAAAGTTGTAGTACCAAACAACTAGCTAGTGCATATAGCATGAGCAGCTCAAATAATAACAATGTGGAACTAAATAGAGCTAATTACATATGGAGAGCAATGGAGCTGGCAGTACAATTAACAGAAAGTAAAGGTACTGTAAAACACAAAAACCACACAGGTAATACAGCTAAAAAAAGAGCACCGGGACAGGAAATAAAGGAAACAATAAGCAGAACCAACAGAGAGAAGTAAAGAATTGTGGTCCCTTCAAGGGATCTAACGGTAAACAGTTAGTAATATCGTTTAATTTTGTAAATATCGAAAAACCGTTATTTATTAATGCATTTTAGGCGACATTGCTCACTTCCTGGAAACGCAGCAGCAGCGCCTCTGAAGATGGCACATGCACACTAACTAGCGCTGTTTGCAATGGCGGAAAACAACACAAGGAACTTCATTTTGCCCACCTAGTAAACAGACAAAAGTCAGAGTATTTTGAAGTCGTAAAGCAGGCTGAGGGTAAAATAATTAAGGACAGTCAGCCCATCACCAGAAAATGCAGGAAAAAAGTCCCTGCGAAGGAAGGCAACAATTCAAACATGATGAACCAACTCCGAAACCACCATCCACAACAATACGTGGAGAGCAAAGTAAGTCAATTTACAGCTGAATGCATGATGGAAAGTGTTTGAACATGGACTTGTCATCGTTGGTCCGTCAGACGTTGTTATAGTTACACTTAATTAAGTGTTACTAAAAGTTACTTGTTATTGGCCGCTATACTGTAGCAGAGCAAAATGTACTTCTGTTATTGTGTTTTGTGCTGTTAATGACCACTTCTACTTAAGTTACCTCTAAAACATAATGTTAAAGTGTGCATGCGTCGATCTAGACGGCCGCTGCTGCAGTTTGCTCCGTCTTTGTCTTTTGTTTTTGTTCGCTTTGTACTTTTTATATTTTTACATTTACCCTACATTTACTTTCTATCTAGTCGTGCCATTCTAAACATGCAGTTTAGAAGTGTTTTGTTCGTCATACTGACGGTGGGGACGCTACTGAAGAGCTCAGATGGACAACAGTTGAGAGGTTATTTCATCTACACCAGGGAACAGTTGTTAGCGGCACCAGTTATTAGCATCCAGCTAACGGACCCGGCGCTAACTAACCAGATCCCGAAGGAGCTAAAAAGGACTAATGGAGGTGTTTGTGGCTGTCGAGGGAAAGGGAGACGCTCGAGACAGAAGAGGGCTGAAGCGAGGAGGGAGAGAAGGAGATATAAACCATATCTTCCTTCCGTCGTCATGAGTAACGTGCGGTCTCTGGCTAATAAAATGGACGAGTTGTCGGTGCTTGCCGCTAGTCAGAAAGAATATCGTGAGTGTAGCCTAATGTGTTTTACTGAGACGTGGCTGCACGGCGATGTTCCGGATAGTAATGTTTCTATAAATGGGTTTCAAACAGTGCGCGCTGACCGGGACCAAACCAATGGCAAGCGGAAAAGAGGGGGGCTTGCTGTGTTTATTAACAAGAAATATTGTCATCCCCGTCATATAACAATAAAAGAGCGCCACTGTGACCCGAATATAGCGATGTTAGCTGTAGGGCTCAGACCATATTATTTGCCCAGGGAGATTCCGCATGTTATCATGATGGCAGTATACATCCCCCCCTCTGCAAACGCTGCAGCTGCCAGTGACGTCATCCACAGCTCGATAGCCAGATTACAAACCAAACACCCGAAAGCTCTCATCCTCATCTTGGGAGATTTTAACCATGTTACTATGGACAAATCACTACCCAACTTCGCTCAGTATGTCAGCTGCCACACCAGAGGAAATAAGATCTTGGACATGTTGTACGCAAACATCAAGGATGCGTATAGCTCCATACCGCTACCAGAGCTGGGCCGGTCAGACCACAAACTTGTTTACCTCAACCCCTGTTATGTGCCTCTGGTCAAAACACAGTTTGTGACCAAAAAAACAGCGAGAAGGTGGTCAGAAGGGGTCCAAGAGACACTACAGGGCTGTTTTGAGGTAACTGACTGGCAGGTGCTCATGGAGCCTCATGGAGAGGACATTGACGGGCTCACAGAGTGCATCACAGACTATACCAACTTCTGTGTTGACTCAAATGTCCCATCAAAGACGGTCACCTGCTACCCAAACAACAAGCCGTGGGTGACCAAGGACATCAAAGCCCTACTGAATGAGAAGAAGAGAGCATTCAATACTGGTAACAGGGAGGAGGTGAAAAAAATTCAGGGGCTGCTGAAGACCAAACTCAGGGAGGCCAAGGAGAACTACAGGAGGAAGCTGGAAGGGAAGCTGAAAGACAACAACATGAAGGCGGTTTGGAGAGGTATGCAGACCATCACCGGCCTCAAACCGTCAGGGGGTAAGGGGGTGGACGAAGACAAAGAGAGGGCCAATGAACTAAACCAGTTCTTTAACAGGTTTGACACTGTGGCTCCGACAAGCTCCTGCCAGCCGGCCCCCTGACAACTTCAGCGAACCAATACACCCCCCCCCCCTCCCCTCCTCACAGCCCCCCAACTCCAATGACTTCCTCCCCCCACTTAACACCTCACCCTCAGTTTGATGAACCCCCCCTCCCCCAATCACCTGAAACCCACCCAGTGTGTCTGTCTGCAGAACAGGTGAATGCACAGCTTAATAAGTTACATACAGGCAAGGCCGCGGGTCCTGACGGTGTGAGCCCCAGGGTGCTCAAACCCTGAGCCCCACAGCTGTGTGGTGTGCTACAGCACATCTTCAACATGAGCCTTAGGCTGCAGAAAGTCCCCACACTGTGGAAAACCTCATGCGTGGTCCCCATCCCCAAGTGCACGCGACCCAGCACGTCGAAGGACTACACGTTCATGAAGACCATGGAGAGGTTGGTCCTGGAACAACTCCGCCCTACAGTCAAGCCCCACCTGGACCCACTCCAATTCGCCTACCAGCCCTAACTGGGAGTGGAGGACACAGTCATCTACCTGCTGAACCGAGCCCACACCCACCTAGACAAGCCTGCGAGCAGTGTGAGGGGCATGTTTTTTGACTTCTCCAGTGCTTTTAATACCATACGGCCTGGACTACTGGGTGTGAAGTTGGAGACGATGCAGGTGGAGGCCCCCTTGGTGTCCTGGGTTGTTGATTACTTGACTGACAGACCACAGTACGTGCGACTGCAGGACTGTGTGTCTGACAGGCTGGTCAGCAACACCGGGCACAGTCCTCTCCCCCTTCCTCTTCACCATCTACACCACCGATTTACACTATCAGTCAGAGTCCTACCACCTTCAGAAGTTTTCTGATGACTCTGCGATAGTGGGGTGTATTGAGGATGATGACGATGAGGAATACAGGGCACTGGTGGAGGACTTTGTCACATGGTGTGGAAAGAACCACCTCCAGCTTAATGTGACGAAGACCAAGGAACTGGTTGTGGACCTGGGAAGGAGGAGGAGTACTCCGGCGACCCCTGTTTCCATCAGGGGGGTTGATGTGGACATGGTTGAGGATTATAAATACCTCGGTGTACACATCGACAACAAGCACAGGCACTCTACAAGAAAGCACAGAGCCGCCTCTACTTCCTCAGGAGGCTAGGATCCTTCAACGTCTGTACAAAGATGTTGAAGATGTTCTACGAGTCGGTGGTGGCGGGCGCCTTCTTGTACGCCATGGCCTGCTGGGTCAGCGGGCTGAGAGCGAGGGACGCAAACAGACTGGACAAGTTGGTAGAGAAGGCCAGTAACGTGGTGGGAGTGGAGCTAGACTCTGTGGCGGAGGTGTCAGACAACACCTCCCACCCCCTACATTCGGACCTTGCGGGGAGAATGAGTACGTTCAGTGGGAGGCTCAGACTCCCAAAATGCAACACGGAACGACACAGGAGGTCCTTCATACCGACAGCCATAAGACTGTATAATGCATATGTTCCTTGACTGCACTTAAATGTAGAGTATATGTAGAATACATTTATATTATATTATAATATTATATATATATTATTAAATATATATATATTATATATATCTTTTATTATTTATTATTATTACTGTCTATTGTGAGCGAACTGTGGTGCTGAATTTCCCCCAGGGATCAATAAAGTACTTTGTATTCTATTCTAAAAACCAATCCCATCAGACACACTGCAAAGTGTTTTGTTTTTACAATACATACGGTTTTGTGTGTCAGTATAACTCATAATCAGCTTCTATCCATCCATCCATCCATTTTCTACCGCTTGTCCCTTTCGGTAATAACGATAAAAATACATTTGCCATTTTCCTTATTTACAGAGTGGGCGGGCAACGGGCAAGTTGGATGCCACAGCTATTGAACATTGTGCAAGATTGTAGCGCTTTCATATTTCTTTGCCAAACTTTCAAATAGTTAAGAGGTGTTCTCTGATATGTGGTGATCTCTCATATATGAACACTATTTTTGTATACTAGGACAAAAAGTGCAGTTACAGCTTATGACCATCTTGCATATTTTTACATTTATTTTTATTTATTCATGCTATTTAGTTTCCGCCATAATACTTTTTTCATATTGCTTATGTTACTTTCATATGGACATTTAATTTTTACTTGAGGAACACGAAAGAGTTATCTATAATAATGTTTCTTCTACGAAGTACATCATTTTGAATGTGTTATTTTTAAATAAAACTTGTTAAAATATATACAGTATGTATATATATGTCCTTTTAAAAATTTTGAGCAAATTTAAAAATACCGCGATAATAATAAGATTTGAGACGCTGGCGGGCTGCACATGGATAGTTTGGATTGTTTGTGATAGAGGAAGGAAAAAGCTACGTGACTGTCGGCCGTTATTTCGAAACTCCCCATAACTATGTTCCTCAGTCAGAATAAAAAAACAGGGATTTCATGAAGTGATGCCTTCACCTTTATTGTCACGAATACAAAACTGTTGAAATGATGTAGGTTTAAAAGTGTATAAAGTAGGGGTGTGAAATATATCTGTGCTTTGCCAACCATCAGTATCCACCACCGACATTTGTGACGGCGCTAACTTTACTTGACTTGTGGAAAAGACGACGGTTTTGCCTTACAAAATGACTGTTTTATTGTTGTATTTGTATTAAGCAACATCTCAGCAGCAACAAATCCTTTGTCGACAAATTCACACACACTCAAACTCCCACTCATTAATGCCCTGCTTCACACACCCCTGTGTCAAGTCAGAGATCAAACAGGCCCCCCAAATAGATGTCCCAGGCTCTGCCTGTAACAGATTCCTTGATTTCGAATGTCCAGAAACGGCATCTCCTCATCTATCGTGCCAAAAGAGTGAAATTACATCTGAAAACCTTTGACCAGATGACTTCAGGTTCATCCCACCCATATCTTTGAAGGTGTAAAATACGATCCGCCTTAAACACAGGGTATTTTATTTTGAAAATAAACAGGATAATATTTTTTGTGTTTGTGCATTATTTCCCGGCTGGAAAAAGCAGATTTTTGCCCAGTTGATTCCCCGTGCTGCGGCATCCACCAAAAATAGAAGCCCCGTGTACAAAACCCAAAACCAGTGAAGTTGGCACGTTGTGTAAGTTGTAAATAAAAACATAATACAATGATTTGCAAATCCTTTTCAATCTATATTCATTTGAATAGACTGCAAAGACAAGATACTTAACGATCGAACTGGTAAACTTTGTTATTTTTTGCAAATATTAGCTCATTTGAAATTTGATGCCTGCAACATGTTTCAAAAAAGCTGGCACAAGTGGCAAAAAAGACTGAGAAAGTTGAGGAATGCTCATCAAACACTTATTTGGAACATCTTACAGGCTAATTGGGAACAGGTGAGTGCCATGATTGGGTATAAAAGTAGCTTCCATGAAATGCTCAGTCATTCACAAACAAGGATGGGGCGAGGGTCACCACTTTTTAAACAAATGCGTGAGCAAATTGTCCAACAGTTTAGGAACAACATTTCTCAACGAGCTATTGCAAGGAATTTAGGGATTTCACCATCTACGGTCCGTAATATCATCAAAAGGTACAGAGAATCCAGACAAATCACTGCACGTAAGCGGCAAGGCCGTGACCTTCGATCCCTCAGGCGGTACTGCATCAAGAAGCGACATCAGTGTGTAAAGTATATCACCATATTGGCTCCGGAACACTTCAGAAAACCACTGTCAGTAACTACAGTTGGTCGCTACATCTTTAAGTGCAAGTTAAAACTCCTATGCAAAGTGAAAACCATTTGTCACCAACACTCAGAAATGCTGCCGGTTTTGCTCGGACCAAGCTCATCTAAGATCGACTGATGCAAAGTGTAAAAGTATTCTGTGGTCTAACGAGTCCACATTTCAAATTGTTTTTGTGATCGTCGTGTCCTCCGGACCAAAGAGGAAAAGAACCATACGGACTGTTCTAGTGGCAAAGTTAAAAAGCCAGCATCTGTGATGGTACGGGGGTTTACTGGGTGTTGTTAAAAGGAAAGGCCATGTAACACAGTGGTAAAAATGCCCCTGTGCCAACTTTTTTGCAATACGTTGCTGCCATTAAATTCTAAGGTAATGATTATTTGCAAAAAAAAAAAACGTATCTCTGTTTGAACATTAAATATCTTGTCTTTGCAATGTATTCAATTGAATATAAGTTGAAAAGGATTTGCAAATTATTGTATTCTGTTTTTATTTACGATTTACACAACGTTTTGGGTTTTGTATATGTGGAAAAGGGCTTTGGACTGGTGTAGTCGTGCCGGTACCGCGCGAAATGCATCCGCCAACGGTGAAACTTGACGCAATGACTAAAATGGAGACAAATTGAAGTTCAGCAGCAGGTACGCATCTTGTGAAAATCCAGGGTTACAACAGCTGATGATTCAGTTCAGGGGAGTCAGATTCGACTATTGTCTCCTTCTGTGAAACACAGGCCTCCGTTTGCCCCCGGTGGGAATTGCCGCAAAAGAAAAACGTCTCGTGTCAGAAATAGGTACTGTATGTAAATAATAAAGTTGTGCATAATTACATTCTCACACTTTGGCTGTCCAAAATAAATGACTTGGCCCCATTTTTACTCTTTTTCACTGCAACGGTTCAGAGTCAGCTTACGTTTTCCGTTGTCAAGGCACCAGAGGGTGCTGCACATTTCAGAGTTTTTTGGGTTAAAATCCAACCTTGCTGAGTCAGCTGGTTGAACCATCTGCATAATGAGGTGGGCGGGGTTATTTTTAATAAACACCAGCCATTTCAATCAATCAAAGTTTATTTACCTTATTTTCCGGACCGTAGGGCGCATCGGATTCAAAGGTGCGGGTCTCGTCAGGTCTATTTTCATACAAAAGGCACACCGGATTATAGGGCGCAATATAGGAGTCATAGTATTATTTATTTTTTTCAAAATTGAAAACACTTCCTTGTGGTCTACATAACATGTAATGGTGGTTCTTTGGTCAAAATGTTGCATAGATTATGTTTTACAGATCATCTTCAAGCCGCTTTCTGACAGTCGCTTCCAGATGCACCGTTTTGTGGGCGGTCTTATTTACGTGGCTCACCTTCGGCAGCGTCTTTTCTCCGTCATCTTTGTTGTAGCGGTGTAGCGTGCAAGGACGGGGGTGGAAGAAGTATCAAAAGATGGAGCTAACTGTTTTAATGACTTTCAGATTTTACTTAAATCAATAACGGAGCAGCATCTCCTCATCCGTGGCTCACTAGTGCAATAACATCGGCCGTGTGTCCCGTGAAAAACCGTCCGACCGGAACTCTCTAATAACTAAAGTTCCTTGGGTGAATTATATACACTCACTACACCGGTATGTTTTCACGCTTTCATAGCGGATATAAGTAAGACCTTTCCACTACTTTATATTAGAAATGGCAACAGCGGAGGATGAATGTCCCATAACAAGAAGATAAAGAGAAAAAAGAAGCTTATCGACTACGTTGTCGGCACGGACCACAAAGGCGGACGAGCACAAATTTTCAGTACATATGCAAATACCAAATACAGATCAGCAGGTACCAGAAGGTAATATAAGTCGCTTTTGTATAATATTGCGAAACAAAACACCAGATAATGTGTCTTATCTTAAACACACCATAATAATACTCGTATGTTGAAGCACAGTACAACCCATCAAGCGGTGTGGCTTCATAGCTTACCAAAGTCGTACTAAAACATTTTGATAGATTTTTGAGCACCGTGTGTAATGTTGTATATTTTCAATGGAACATATACAATTTAGGTGTTGTTTACTTGAGTCATATTGCAGTCTACACGTATCTCTTATGTGTGACTGCCATCTACTGGTCACACTTATCATTTCACCATGTGCCAAATAAAATAGCTTTGAGGTCGATAAGCACAACCAAAATTATTCCGTACATTAGGCTATGTGGTTATAAGGCGCATTGTCGAGTTTTGAGAAAATGAAAGGATTTTAAATACGGTATATAGCCCTTAATCACAAGTGTCTCAAAAGGCTGCTCAAGCCACAACAAATCCTCGGCTCAGATCCCATGTCAGGCAAGAAAAAACTCAACCCAATGGGCAGAATGAGAAACCTCGAAGGGGACCGCAGATGTATGTCGAGTGGATCTAGTTAATAATGTGAGATACCTCCATCTTGTTTGCAACGCAGCGCAAATGTAACTTTTTGTGTTAACAAAATGGAAAACGTCACCAAATACTGGACGACTGAGGGGACCTGATGTTTGTTTTCCATCAAGACACTCGCAAACGTCGTACAGAAATTTCCAATGGCTACAACAACCCCACCAACTTTGAAAAGCATACGGATGAGATTTCTGCTGCCGGTTTGTTCTCTCCTTCGCACCAATCAACCACAAACCGAAAATGTTAAAAAAGGGATATGGAAACCATAAAAATGGCCAGGGCAGGAGTGGCAGTGTTTGAATATTAATGCTATTAATGAATGCTGACCAGGTACCCCCTTTGCCTAGGGCCTCGAAATACATTGAAACAGGCTTTATTTACACACACTAAACACAGACTCAGGCGGGTTAAGTTGGACTGCAGATGGTATTAAGTGCCCAATGTGTTGGGCAAAGATCATTATCTTGCATCGCATGTATTTAAGTGTACTGTCAAGAACATGGGAGGAGGAATAAATCAAGGTTTTATTTGTGTCTCTTTTTGTAAGTGTGTTTGTCAAATAATACATGTTTAATGTGGGATGTTTATGGGCATGAAAAGGGAATATTCACCCACCCTACATACTATGATTTATGTGGTTGGAAAATAGATCATATTTCATGGAGTCAGCAAAAAGCTGCAGATGGGACTAGGAGATGGAAGAATGGAGTAAGTGGGAATAAGTTCAAAGGAGCGAGGGAGGGGGAAACGGGGAGCTCAGGTGACTGCTCACTTCAAACTGAAATTTAATAGGCATATTAAGTGCACATTCTTACAATCACACAACAAAATCGCAACAAACTAAGCAAGAGCAACAATGTTAGCGCTAAAAAATGCCTAGTAATGACTGAATGGCCTTATCTGACACTCACACTCTTGAATTAACTGAAGGTGTTGGTCAACAGTTACTTTTGGAAAAAAAAAATTTCAATCGACAACTACATTTCAGAACATAGAAATACTGCAGAAACGCTGCTTGAGGTTTAGAGAAGACACAGGTGTTGCAAAAATAGCTTGGAAACTTGTGAAAATCTAAATGATCTTCAAGTGTACCGTATATTTAAACTTTCAAATGGTATCTGAACATTGTAGAAAACAACTGCTACTGCCAAATTCTCCAGAATGTATCCTTCTGTGGCTTGATCTCAACCCAATATAGCAGTGGTTCTTAAAACGTTTTCTTCCAGCCCCCAAAGTTGGAGGGCTGCTCCAACAGACATCTTTTAGTCACACTAAGACACAAACTATGGCGGACTTGGAAGCAATTCCCATGTACACACAAATGAGTGCTGCACATTAGCAGTTGACCAATTATGCTGTGTCCCGAAGCAACTCAATGTAGGGGAAGTGTACTAAACTTTGCAACTTTCTGAAAGTTAACAAGTACACCGCCAGTGAGCCTTTGTTACCTTTAGTGGTTTAAGAGAACACACGAAAAAAACTGTCATGGCTTTAATGGTTGTCTCGTCCATTCTTGCATGCCCGCAGCATGCGCCAACCTACAGGAGAGATCTTTGCCAACAAGTTAATTAAAAAGCAGAAGCAACGGCTGTTAAACAGGTGAGCAAGAATACAAATCACTTGAAACACCGCTTTGCGACTTGTTGTTGTCCTTTTACTCAAAGTGTGAGAAGGGGTCTACCTTCGATGTTTTGAACAAGGAGAGTGCGGGTCACAACAATTGCGGTTATAACGGTGACACAAAGCAGCTTTAAGGATCAGAGCACTCACGTTAGCCACACAAACAAGACTTTAGGTGTCAAGAGTGCCAAACAGTGTATCCTACTTAGTTGACCAAGGCCTCAACTTCAGAGGCACCTCCCAAAGTAGTGACTGGTGTTGCTAATCTGTGTGGTCTCGCTTTTGGAACACTTCTTCGTTGCATCACCCAGGCGGCTTTAATGCAAAGGCTTATCTGGGCTGAAGCCCAGGGGCCCTAGATTTTGATGGCGGAATGCATCCATCCATCCATCCATCCATTTTCTACCGCTTATTCCCTTCGGGGTCGCTGGAGCCTATCTCAGCTACAATCGGGCGGAAGGCGGGGTACACCCTGGACAAGTCGCCACCTCATCGCAGGGCTGGCGGAATGAAATGATTGGTATTCATAGCTGTCAATCACAAACACCTCAGCTTCCTGAAGCGATTGTGTACTCTTGCTCCCTCGGCTGCGTTGTTTGTTCCTACTACACCGAGCGTGTGAGAGACCAGCATACTACTACTGAGCTAAAACACAGTTGTTGACTGGCTTCTATTATTACACTCGCACAGATGTGCATGCGTTCGTCGTGAAGGATGTGTTTTTATGAACAAAATTATTTTTAAAAAATGGGTGATATCTTTGCGTTGTTGCTTTTCTGTTGTGTAATGTCATGTTTTTTTTTTCTTCCAAACTTGTGTTTTTGGGGCGGGGTTGTTGTTGAGGTTGGTGGAGTGGGGGCCCTTTAGGTTAAGGCAGCCTTGTGCATGACTTGTTCACACCCTTAACCTATGTCCCAATATTGGCCATTCAGGGCCACAGAAGGAGAGAGAAAATAGAGCAAGATCAAAGCTTTAGTGGTAAACCTGATACAATATATAGCATACTGTATCAATAACTAACAGCTAGCTTTTATGTATTCATTATATTTTGGGCTTTTTTTGCCAGTTTGTAAAACACTGTAGTCTATGGCAATTTATTTTTTAAATGTGCTTCCTACTGTATATAGTAGGGGTGTCTCATAATAGCCGACTTTTCGACTTGAAAGAGTCTGATTTAACCTTCAACCTTGCAGTCATATTGTCTAACGTTGACACCCCTCCTTCCTCTGTAGGATGGAGGCGAGTTGATTACCGTACAACGGATGTGTTGGGAGGATGTTCCGAGTTTGGGGGGATCGGAGTGACGGGTCGGACAGGAGCCTGTCGACGGGTTATGGAGCTCATCGTCGGATGCGGAACCCGCAGTTCCACCCCGCACCTCGGAAGAGCCAGAGCCGGCTGTTGGCCATGCTTGGCCTCGCCGGAAATTGGACACGGCGCATGCCGGTACAGAGTAGCTTCGACTAGTTCGCTCGTGCAGGAGGCCTCACTCACTGCTCCCCTCTGACAACTGTAATGATTTATCCGCAGGTTCACCCACAATAACCTTGTTACAACTTTTACTTCCTTTACATGGTGAAATTTGATAGTCTTCCACCAGAGCTGGCGGGGCCACTCTGAGGACCTCACTAAACTATCAAATCTCTATCGTATTTATTTATTTATCACGTTGTTTTAATCTTTTTCTTTGAGGTGGAAAAAGTTGCACATGAGATCTGTTTTTTGGGGGGATTCCCACGACCTGTTCACATACAGGTGTGAAAAAGGATACCGTATTTTCGGACTATAAGGAGCACTTAAAATCCTTTCTTTTTCTCAAAAATCGCCTTATAACCCGGTGCGCCTAATGTACGGCATAATACTGGTTGTGCTTACTGACCTCGAAGCAATTTTATTTGGTACATGAGGTAATGATAAATGTGACCATACATTTCATACATAAGAGATACGTGTAGACTGGAATATAATGGCAGTAAACAACACCAAAACTTTAAATGTTGCATTGAGAGTATACTGTAGAACAAAAAGCTCAAAAATCTGTCAAAATGTTTTTAGTACGACTTCGGTAAGCTATGAAGCCGCACTGCTTGATGGATTGTACTGTGCTTCAACATACGAGTATTATTATGGTGTGTGGAAAAGTACCGCAAAATGGCACTTATTAGCAGACATATTACCTGCCGTTTTATTTCACAATATTATGCAAAACCTATTTTTTTTTACCTTCTGGTACCTGCTGATGTGTATTTGGGATTTGCATAAGTCCTGAAAATGTGCGCGGGTCCGCTATTGTAGTCATAAGCTTCTTCTTTTTCTCTATCTTCTTATGTGGCATTCACAAGTAGCGTAAAGTTCTTACTTATATCTGTCAGTAGACTAGCTATCAAAGCGCTAAAAACATAGTGGGTTTACATAATCCACCCACGGAACTTTAGTTATTAGAGGGTTCTGATCGGAAGTTTTTTCACGGGACACATTTCCGGCGTTGTTGAGCCACAGATGAGAAGATGCTGCTCCGTTATTGATTTAAGTAAAGTATGAGTGTCATTAAAACAGTTAGCTCCATCTTTTAACACTTTTTCCACTCCCGTCCTTGCACGCTACACTGCTACAACAAAGATGACGGAGAGACAATGCTGTCGAAGGTGAGCCACGTAGGTAAGACCACCCACAAAACGCTACTTGAAGATGATCTGTAAAACATAATCTATGCAACATTTTGACCAAATAACCACCATTACATGTTATGTAGACCAAGATAGTGTTTTAATTTAGAAAAAAAAAAAAAAAAAGACCCCCTTTAATGCGCCTTATAATCCGGTGCACCGGATACCTAAATAGACCATTCATCGGCAGTGCTCCTTTTTTAATCCGGTGCGCCCTATGGTCCGAAAAAAACGGTACTCTCTGGAAATGTTTTTGTTTTTATACAAATCCATCCATCTTCTTCCGCTTATCCGAGGTCGGGTCGCGGGGGCAGCAGCCTAAGCAGGGAAGCCCAGACTTCCCTCTCCCCAGCCACTTGGTCCAGCTCTTCCCGGGGGATCCAGAGGCGTTCCCAGGCCAGCCGGGAGACAGTCTTCCCAAAGTGTCCTGGGTCTTCCCCGTGGCCTCCTACCGGTCAGACGTGCCCTAAACACGTCCGACCAGTAGCGTTTGGGTGGCATCCTGACCAGATGCCCGAACCACCTCATCTGGCTCCTCTTGATGAGGAGGAGCAGCGGCTTTACTTTGAACTCCCCCCGGATGGCAGAGCTTCTCACCCTATCTCTAAGGAAGAGCCCCGCCACCCGGCGGAGGAAACTCATTTCGGCCGCTTGTACCCGTGATCTTGTCCTTTTTTATACAAATTTGAATAGATTTTCTTATAAAATGCTTTATGAAATGGCAGTGCCTGGCAGTTAGGATCGACAACTCTCTGAAAAACAACTAAGGGACCAATTTTCTTCACTCCAACCAACATGGCGATTTTTTTTCTTCTAATTTTTGCTTGTATGAAATAATTTTCATACTATTTTATTTGAGCCTGCAGTTGATGTACATTTTAGAGTAATATAAATACATAGAAAAAAAGCTAATTATTTGTACTAGTGTATTTCGATACTTTTCGGTACTTTCCAAATACAGGGCACCACAAAAAATTGCATTATTGGCTTTATTTTAACAAAAAAATCTTACGGTACATTAAACATATGTTTCTTATTGCACGTTTGTCTTTAAATAAAATAGTGAACATACAAGACAACTTGTCTTTTAGAAGTAAGTAAACAAACAAAGGGTCCTAATTTAGTCTGCTGACATATGCAGCAACATATTGTGTCATTTCTCTTTCTATTATTTTGTCAAAATTAATTAATTAATTAAGGACAAGTGGTAGAAAATTATTAATCTACTTTACTCATTTACTGTTAATATCTGCTTACTTTGTCTTTTAACATGTAATATCTACACTTATGTTAAAATGTAATAATCACTTATTCTTCTGCTTGATACATTATATTAGTTTTGAATGATACCACACATTTGGGTATAAATCTGATAAGTCGGTACCGGATCATACATTGGTCGTATTCAATGTCCTCATGTGTCCAGGGACATATTTCCTGAGTTTGTAAACATAATACAAATTTTAAAAAACCGAAAGAAGTTGTGATGCCAAAAAATATTGATGTAATCAAAGTAGTATCGACCAGATATGGGACCAGTATTTTTTAGAGGTGGTATAGTACCGAATAAGATTCATTAGTATCGCGGTACTATACCAACACCGGTATACTGACAACCCTAATTTGTACTGTAGTGTAGTACAGTAGATTTCTGTAAAATTGGGCAATGCATCCTTTCCTATTTACGGAGCTTTGTAATAAAGGAATACAAGAAGAAGAAACTGTTTTAGTACAGTATTTCTGACTTTACATGCAGGGTAAAACAAAAAAAATAGTATTTTAACCGTCCCATTTATGTCCCTGTAAGTCCATTTCCCTCAGTATAGTTCTAAAGAAAGAGGCATAAGAAAAGATAAACTCACATTAACAGGGAAGCGAACAGTTAACATAAACTAACATTTCCCAAAAAAGCATGTCAAAAACAATTATTCCATCTTGGTAATTGCTCAGAATTAATAAACACATGTGCATGTAACTAGAAGAATGGCACAGGACAATTCAAACCATACCCCCTAAAATGGGCTAATTTTAAAAAACAAGTGCATAGGTAGAGACCTACATGCCAATAATGATTTCATAAAACAAAAGACTAACGCGATAAACCGAAATAAATTGCAATTTACACTTAATCAGTAGCATGGCTATCCAAATGGTAAATGGTGTGTTTTTCATTAGCACTTCACTATACCTGGAATGATCCCCAAAGTCCTTTACATTATACATCACATTCACCCATTCACACACACAGTCACACACTGATGGCAATCAGATTGTATATGTAGACCACATAGGTGCATACATTTATTCTGGATGTTTCCTTTTTGAGCAACATAGTCCAGGGCCAGACTAAGATGAAGTAATGGTGATTAAGTCAACATGTCTGTGAATATTGTCATTTGTCATTGTACTCTCAGGGCATTGAACTGATCGCAATTCCACTTTCCATGTTGTCTTGAAAGATGTTTTATATCTCATAGTAGGCTTCAATGTCCTAAATGCATACAGTCAAATGAAAAAAAAAAAAACTTTCACCGTAGGTGATCTAATTCTAATTCACTTCCTGTCTGAGCTTTGCATTGTCAGGCAGGGTTAGAGCAGGTGTGTTTCTTTCACTGCCTTCTCATCTCAGCTGCACAGTGAACATGCTCACATGTACTCTTTCAAACATTTGAGTCTGGAACAATAGGAACAGCAGGATGTTTGGTTTTGCATCTTACACCTTCACTACGTTTCCATGCACTAAATTAGTCTGATTTCTCAAATAGTTCGTTTTTTTGTATTTTCACAGCTATGTCCATGCACACTCTCCAATGCAGTGCTTCTCAAATATTTTCTGTTATGCCCCCCCCAGGAAGGAGAAAATATTTCGCGCCCCGAACCCCACTCTCTACCGTGATTATAAATAGTATAATTTGTCTGTAAAATTGTACTATATACTATACCTTTGCTTAAAGGGAAATTGCACTTTTTGGGGAATATTGCTTATCGTTCACAATGTTTATGAAAGACATGACGATGGATTTTTTTTTAATGCATTCCCTATGATGAGGTGGCGACTTGTCCAGGGTGTACCTCGCCTTCCACCCGATTGCAGCTGAGCTAGGCTCCAGGCCCCCCCGCGACCCCGAACGGGACAAGTGGTAGAAAATGGATGGATGGATGGTATTCTAAATATTCAATAAAAGTAAATAAAAGTCCACTTACAGCGGAGTCAATTGGAGCTCCACTATCCACCCATAAAATCCGATAAATAACCATACAAAAAGCGCCAACAATAACCCATTTACATTTGGTGACTTGAATATAAACCAAGTATAAGTGATATTATTATTATAAACGCTAATGCAGACGAAATATTTAGACAATGCAGTTTGTTATTCTTATAGCCAGACCTGTGCGTTTATTTTCGTACCTGACGGTTTCGGCTACAACTGTTGCCTTCCTCAGAGGTTGTAACATGATTGCAACAGTTGCATAAAACAAATTGCAAAAGTATTTGAAGACCTAATGAACTTCTTTGGATTACCAAACTATTCAGAGTGGCGCCATGATCACTTCCAGGTGTGCCTATGTTTACATCAACGAGTGGTCTGCTGTTTCCTCGCTTCCCTGCTTCCTGTAAATTTATTGTACATCATAAATCATGCCTCTCACCTGAAAAGTAGATGGCTCAGAATATTATCAGACAAGTTGGGACACTTTGACAACCATACAGGATCTGGAACTGGCGAGAACAACACACAAAATATGCTTGTTCCCCACTCCCCCCACCCCGTACGGGTCTTTGCGAGGAATATGAGACACTTTTCATCTAAATGGGAATATATGAACATCCTAGCAGTCGGCATCCTAATGACAGCTGACTTTATACAGTAAGTGATGTTTTATTATGTTTGTTGGCTTTCCTAAAGTCTGCAGTGAGTAATCAGTGATGAAGAAAAATATAAGGAAATGCTGTGATGCGTTTTTGACATTAATGCACAGTGTATGCTTAAAATGATCAAAATATGTAAATATTAAGTGTTATTATAAATATGCTCTTTATTACATTACATATATACTTACATCATGTACATAAAACCTTAATGGAGGTATTGGGATGTTTTTTTTAGGGGCTCAATAGACTTGAACGGGACTTGAACGGCTCCCATAGCTGACTTTTGATCGTATTTATTTAATATTTACAATGTATTAAACAAATCAATCAGTCGTCATGTGTTTTATAATGATTGAGAACCATTGGCAAAATTCCCCAAAAAGTGCATGTGAAAGTCTCCTGCGTGGTGGGTTCTCCTGGGACCGACAGAACTTTCGTGAGCCCGGGATACAGGGTTGAGCAAGTCTTTATTTTTATATTTTATATTTTTCAGGGCTGTGTCGCCAGCTGACTCCTTGCTCCCGCCTTCTCACTCGTGTGGGTTTTTGTCTGCTCTCATAAGCGCTTCCCACTCATGGCCTCGGACGCTGCTAATAAAGGAGACAGGTGATTAGATAACCAGCCCCAGCTGGGCAATCTATTCACCTGCCAGCTGGGCTTCGAAGCCGGGCCATACACACTCCCTTCCCGCAGGAGGCGCGCTGACCACGCCCCCCTCCACAGTGCAGTTCCCCCATTTGAGAAGGACTGCTCTAATGCGACTATTGGTCATACGCCGAGTGCCTTATTACATTTTAGCGCAGATAAAACCTTTGACGTCACACAAGGCATCAACAGTTTAGCTTCATTGTACCTTGCTGTCCGCTGTAATATTGGCACGGATTAGAAATATCACGTCTCTAATGGCTATGCTGATGTTGCGCTACGAACATGACGCTACTACCAAGAAGGTGTCGGACCAGATGCAGGTCCTAAGCCAAAAAAGACTGGCGGGAGAGATTTCCCAGCTTTTTCGAATGCATTTTCGGACAGAGAATCATGGAAACAAAAGTTCCAAATGTTTCAAAGTTCATTCATAAGGCTCTGTGGATTGATGGAAGGAAATTTAAATCGGAAGTAAAAAAACGTTTGTGTCCCAGCTGATACTGTTCCAGATGATGGTTGCTTTGTTCCACGCTATCTTGGCAGTTGTGTGGAATACAAAGTTGTTGCTAATCAGATTGAAGTGCACGAATGCAGCGTGATGAGGTTTGTGTACGCTTTATTATTCACCTTCATTATACCTGCTTCATTTTCTTTCCTCCCATTCGTATTTCGCTTGGGAGTCTAAATTAAGCCAGCATTCTACAAAACCCAAAACCAGTGAAGTTGGCAGGTTGTGTAAATCATAAATAAAAACAGAATACAATTATTTGCAAATCCTTTTCAACTCATATTCAACTAAATAGACTGCAAAGACAAGATACTTAATGTTCAACCTGAAAAACGGAATTTTTTTTGCAAATAATCATTAACCTAGAATTTAATGGCAGCCACACATTGCAAAAAAGTTCGCACAGGGGCAACACTCAGTGAACATTTGGGAACTGAGGAGACCAAATTTTGAAGCTTTTCAGGTGGAATTATTTCCTATTCTTGCTTGATGTACAGCTTAAGTTGTTCAACAGTCCGGGGTCTCCATTGTGGAATTTTAGGATTCATATTGCGCCACACATTTTAGGACAAGCGGTAGAAAATGGATGGATGGATTTTCAATGGGAGACAGGTCTGGACTACAGGCAGCCAGTCTTGTAACCGCACTCTTTTACTACGAAGCCACGCTGTTGTAACACGTGGCTTGGCATTGTCTTGCTGAAATAAGCAGGGGAGTCCATGATAACGTTGCTTGGCTGGCAACATATGTTGTTACAAAACCTGTATGTACCTTTCAGCATTAATGGTGCCTTCACAGATGTGTAAGTTACCCATGCCTTGGGCACTAATACACCCCCATACCATCACAGATGCTGGCTTTTGAACTTAGCGCCTATAACAATCCGGATGGTTGTTTTCCTCTTTGGTCCGGAGGACATGACGTCCACAGTTTCCAAAAACAATTTGAAATGTGGACTCGCAGACCACAGAACAATTTTCCACTTTGAATCAGTCCATCTTAGATGAGTTCGGGTCCAGCGTTTCTGGGTGTTGTTGATAAATGGCTTTTGCTTTGCATGGTAGTTCTAACTTGCACTTACAGATGTAGCTACAAACTGTAGTTACTTACAGTGATTTTCTGAAGTGTTCCTGAGCCCATGTGGTGATATCCTTTACACACTGATGTCGCTTTTTGATGCAGTATTGCTTGAGAGATTGAAGGTCCTTAATATCATCGCTTAAGTACACTGATTTCTCCATATTCTCTGAACCTTTTGATGATATTACGGACCAAGAGATGTGAAATTCCTTGCAATAGCTCGTTGAGAAATGTTCTTAAATTGTTCAACAATTTGCTCACGCATTTGTTCACAAATTGGTGACCCTCACCCCATCCTTGTTTGTGAATGACTGAGCATTTCATGAAAGCTGCTTTTATACATAATCATGGCACCCACCTGTTCCCAATTAGCCTGTTCACCTGTGGGATGTTCCAAATAAGTGTCAACTTTCTCAGTCTATTTTGCCACTTGTGCCAGCTTTTTTGAAACATGTTGCAGGCATCAAATTCCAAATGAGCTGATATTTGCAAAAAATAACAGTTTTCCAGTTTGAACGTTAAGTATCTTGTCTTTGCAGTCTATTCAATTGAATATGAGTTGAAAAGGATTTGCTAATCATTGTATTTTGTTTTTATTTACGATTTACACAACGTGCCAACTTCACTGGTTTTGGGGTTTGTACATTTCCTTTGCTTCCTTCTTAAATAAATATTTTATTTTTTTTCTGCCATCGATGCACTTCAAAATGTTCTGTTCTTTTAATTTGTACAGCAAATAAACAGTCTCTTCTTCAATTACAAATGTTGCTTGTGTTTTTATTGAATGGTATCTGCTTCCGGGTTATATCCCACACGTTGAGACTGGCGCATGTACAGCACACACCCACTCGAGAGATCTGGTTTTCAATCGCATAATCCAGGTGAATTAGTCCGACATTCCAAAAACCAAACACGATCGGATTAAGGTGTTTCCATGGGTTGTAGCGATGTTTATTTAGATCTGAACTATTTGAGGAATCAGACTAATATAGTGCATAGACACGTATACTGAATGTGATCTTGAAATTGTGCAATCATCCTGTATTATCACTGTTGTTAGAGCTTTGAATCACATTTTGCAGGCCATCCATTTATAGGAGAGCAAATGTTATTTGATATACATAAAAAATATTTATTTCTAAGTTAGGGGACATAATATACAAAAATATTTGGAAGACTTCCTCCTTCAAGATACCGTTTCCTCTCCGAGAAGCATTCCTAAACTAGTCAGCTTGAGAAATCGTCTGTTCTCATCGTGCCCAAACAGGGAGAGCCAGAACTTGAAAGTGTGGAGCGACAGGCGAGAGAGAGCAAACTGTTCCTCCTCCTCTTAGGGAGTACTGACTCTAAGCCAATCCTCCCTTGCCCGGGCCCACTCCACACCTAAAGCGATATGGTTGACTCGTATGAGCACACTTATTCACGCCCAAACACAGCCCACATCCCCTCATTTGGCAAGAGTGGAAAAGGTGGACTACGGCCGACGTGCACGAGTACCTGCATGTTTGCAATGTAGCCGAGTCATAAAAAGACAGTCATTTGATTGATCCTTGCAGGTTACAATAAATGACAACTGACTTAATTTAAAATAGAAAGTGAAAGCCACAGTACGCTCACCCACAACTACAATCAATTGTGTATCAAAATGAAAGTCAAACACAATTACAAATAGACAGAGTAGATATTGAAAAGGTAAGAGAAAACACATTTTTGGGTGTAATAATAGATCAAATGAATTGGAAATCTTATGTAAAAAATACAAAACATAATGTAGCAAGAAACACATCAATAATAAATAAAGCAAAACACATGCACCTGGGGATAGGTTGATTGGCAACACTAAATTGGCCCTAGTGTGTGAATGTGAGTGTGAATGTTGTCTATCTGTGTTGGCCCTGTGATGATGTGGCAACTTGTCCAGGGTGTACCCCGCCTTCTGCCCGAATGCAGCTGAGTTAGGCTCCAGCACCCCCCGTGACCTCAAAAGGGACAAGCGGTAGAAAATGGATGGATGGATGTTCTACACCAAAAATCACTTCTTTTTTCACTACTGCTAACTAGTGTTACCATATCTGAGTTATTGTGCAGACATATGGGGAAACAACTACAAATGTGCGCTTCATTCACTAATGGTGTTACAAAAAAGATAAAATAATACATAATGCTGGATAAAGAGAACATACAAACCCTTTATTTATCGAATCACAAATATTAAAATTCAACTACTTGGTGTATTTGCTTACAGCTAAAATTATGTACAAAGCAAACTATAACCTGCGACCCAATAATGTACAACAATTCTTCTCTACAAAAGAGGAGAAATATAACCTTAGAGGAAAATCCAACTTAAAACATGTGTATGCTCGTACAACACTTAAAACCTTTAGTATATCCGTATGTGGAATTAAATTATGTAATGGATTAACCAATGCAATCAAACAAAGCACCAGTATGATTCAGTTTAAGAGACTGTTCAAACTACAAATGTTCACAAAGTACACAGAACAAGAATTATGATGAACATCTCTAACCCTTTTTTTCCAGTTTTTTTTATTGAGACAAAGATTATTTATGTATTTAATATTTCTTTACTTACTATGGTATATACATACAAACATACATACATACATACATACATACATACATATATATATATATATATATATATATATATATATATATATATATATATATATATATATATATATATATATGTATATATATATATATATATATATATATATATATATATATATATATATATATATATATATATATATATATATATATATATATATATATATATATATATATATATATATATATGTCTTAATTAGATTATCCAAAAAAATAGTGCTCGATACCGTGATAGAGCGCAATATGTATGTGTGGAAAAAAAATCACAAGACTACTTCATCTCTACAGGCCTGTTTCATGAGGGGTTCCCTCAATCATCAAGAGATCTCCTGATGATTGAGGGGACCCCTCATGAAACAGGCCTGTAGAGATGAAGTAGTCTTGTGATTTTTTTCCACACATATATATATATATATATATATATATATATATATATATATTAGTTCACTGTTCTGTTATAAACAGAAAACAAGGAAATGATAAAATTGCTATGGTATGAAAAGGGGTAGGATTAAATAAGATCAGCTTCTTCCTACTCCTTTTCGGACGTGCTGTAATGAAACAACTGGAAATATGTGATGCATTACATTGTATTGTATGCTTGTTCCAAATGACACCACACCGTCCCCCTAATGCGCCCTATAATCCGGTGCGCATTTTGTATGAAAATAGACATGACGAGACCCGCTCATCGGCAGTGCGCCTTATAATTCCGGTGCGCCCTATTGTCCGGAAAATACGGTAAATGTGAGAAAAACATATATGCTACAAGAGTGTAACTATTTTTTTACATTTTGCACCCCATAATAGGTAAGATTTTTCATATATTCCCATTTATATAGGTGTCCCAATATTTTTTCTAAATGCAATACTTTCAATGAGGGTACTTACAATACCTACACATAAGGAAAACAATATCCACCAATACAGAACATGACCAGATGCTCCCAGCTTCATCTCCCCATGACAGACAGACATTTCAACGAGAGCATCTCTGCAGAAAATTATCGCTAACAAAGAGCAGCTAGAACATGGGTGAAAAAAACAGTCTGAAATGACACATCCTTTTCTCCATTAAATTGTAAGGCGACCTTAATTGTTCTATCCCTTCTCTTCCTTCTTAATCTGTCATATTTCTCTCATCAGGCTCCTCGCCCAAGGAATCTTGGCTTGTGATACTAATAGCTTACTTGCTATCTTTGACTTAGTCATCAGCCAACAACTGACGGTAAGGTGATGAGAATCTATCACACTGTTGACATCATAGTACAAATAATAGCAAATATTTGTAGCACAGCAACAATCAGGCTTTCAGATCACTGGCAAGCTGCCGACAGCCTGAGGCACACGGCAGAGACACAGCCTTGCTTCAGGTAGACCTCAGGTTCCTATACTGCTTTAATTACACTTGTATTTCTCAATGCTCCTTCTTTTTGCACACTTTTTATATTCCATGGCTCAACACCACGAAAGAGTACCGGTTCAGTGAGTAGGTTGGCCCAAGATGGTTCCACTTTGACGGTAGGAGGAAACTCATTGAGGAAATACCAGAATGCCAATTACACATACACACTACACAATCTTTCTTTCTCCAACAAGCAGAATGAAGTAAGAAAAAAAACTGAGAACAACTACTCAAGCCATAAATGCTCAAACTCAAATGCTTCCATTTGTATGCTTCATTATGTGTACTCGGTTCCTGACAGGGTAGTACTGTCCCAAATCAATTACAAATCAATTATCCGAGAATTTACCCACTTCTTCTACTTTATAAATTGTAAATCACAACTACCATATTTTCCGGACCATAGGGCGCACCGGATTATAAGGCGGACTGCCGATGAGCGGGTCTAGTCAGATCTATTTTCATACAAAAGGCCCACCGGATTATAAAGCGCATTAAAAGAGTCATATTATTATAATTATTTTCTAAATTGAAAACACTTCCTTGTGGTCTACATAACATGTAATGGTGGTTCTTTGGTCAAAATGTTGCATGTTATGTTTTACAGATCATCTTCAAGTCGCTTTCTGACAGTCACACCGTTTTGTGGGCGGTCTTATTTAAGTGGCTCACCTTCGACAGCGTCTTTTCTCCGTCATCTTTGTTGTAGCGGTGTAGCGTGCAAGGACGGGAGTGGAAGAAGTGTCAAAAGATGGAGCTAACTGTTTTAATGACATTCAGACTTTACTTAAGTCAATAACGGAGCAGCATCTCCTCATCCGTGGCTCACTAGTGCAACAACAACGCCCGTGAAATGTGTCCAATGTGTCCCGTGAAAAAACGTCCGACCGGAACCCTCTAGTAACTAAAGTTCCGTGGGTGAATTATGTAAACCCACTACAGTTTTTAGCGCTTTGATAGCTAGTCTACGGACAGATATAAACTACACTAATTTATATTACAAATGGCAACAGCGGAGGATAACAAGAAGATAGAGAAAAAGAAAAAGCTTATCGACTCCGGTGTCGGCACAGACTACAAAGGCGGACACGCGCAAATTTTCAGGACTTATGCAGATCCCAAAAACAGATTATCAGGTACCAGAAGGTAAGAAAAGTTGCTTTTGCATGAAATTTCGAAACAAAACACCAAATAATATGTCTTAACTTATACACACACCATAATAATACTTGTAATCAGTGCAGCTTCATAGCTTACCAAAGTCGTACTAAAATATTTTGATAGATTTTTGACAGCCGTGTGTAATGTTCTATATTTTCAATGGATCATATACAATTTTGGTGTTGTTTACTTGAGTCATATTGCCATCATATTGCAGTCTACACGTATCTCTTATGTGTGACTACCATCTATTGGTCACACTTATCATTACACCATGTAACAAATAAAATAGCTTTGAGGTTGGTAAACACACCCAGAATTATTCCGTACATTAGGCACACCGGATTATAAGGCGCATTGTCGAGTTTTGAGAAAATTAAAAATACGGTACTTATGTTAGTTCCTTCTTTTCTACTATGTAGCCAAGATGGTGACTATTTGGGTGGTAAGCTCAGATATACGTAGAAACGTCAGCACAATGTAGCAGCCATGCTTAATTGTGAGCCAGGCGAGGTGCCTACAGTGCATCCGGAAAGTATTCACAGCTAGGGATGTAACGGTATCAAAATCTCGATGTTATTGTGTCCAAAAAAAAAAAAAAAAAAGATTTGGAGATGTCGACCAGTCCAAGATGACGGCCCCGGCACGTCAGCTCCAACAAGCAGTGGTAGTCAATAGGGCATCGACTCATATATGATGTCGGACGCCATCATTGCAAGTAGCGAGCAGATCACTGCAAATGCGACTCGCATTCTAGGTAGCTCATGGTGCTACATTATTTTCACTGACAATTGCATGTTGTAGCCCAGGGGTCCCTAAACGTTTTGACACTTTTTGACCCGCATTGAGTTAGAAGAATTTGGCCGGTATGTATATATATTCCTCGCGAACTAATTGACTAAAAGAGCGCACACTTGCCGCGCGCTCGCCCGACACTGCGGCGCGAGCTCGATGATGTCACGTTATCGATGGGAAAATGCATTTTTAGACAATATGATTTGCCTGAGCGGCTAGGAGACACAGTGGTAGAAAATGGATTAGAAAGGACAGATTTAAAAAAAAAAAAAAAAAAAAAAAAAATCCATCCATCCATTTTCTACCGCTTGTCCCTTTTGGGGTCGCGGGGGGTGCTGGAGCCTATCTCAGCTGCATTTGGGCGGAAGGCGAGGTACACCCTGGACAAGTCGCCACCTCATCGCAGGGCCAACACAGACAGACAGACAACATTCACACTCATATTCACACACTAGGGCCAATTTAGTGTTGCCAATCAACCTATCCCCAGGTGCATGTTTTTGGAGGTGGGAGGAAGCCGGAGTACCCGGAAGGAACCCACGCAGTCACGGGGAGAACATGCAAACTCCACACAGAAAGATCCCCAGCCCGGGATTGAACCCAGGACTACTCAGGGCCTTTGTATTGTGAGGCACATGCACTAACCCACTCCAAATTTTTTTTATAAATAAATAAAACATTTTTTTTTTTTAAACTTGGGACTTCCCGCGGGTCGGATTTTGGACGCTGGCGGGACGTATCCGGCCTGCGGGCCGTAGTTTGGGTACCCCTGGTGTAGCTTATGTAAAATGTTGGCTTGAACTGAATTAGTTCCTAAGCTCCCTGAAGGCAACGTGGTATGGGACGCCCCTTATCATTTTGCTGATTGGTCAGTCATAAGGCCACGCCCCTTGTACACGCTCCACATAAAAAAGGGTCAAATGTCTGAATCTGAAAAAAAGATTTCAATCTGAAAAAAAAAAACATTGAAATTGTAAAACAACATTTTATATAACAATTTTAAGTGTGAATCAAAATTATATTCAACCTAAAAACATTGTGTTCACTTCTTTTTATTTGGAATACACTTGTGGGTTTTTCAAAATTCAACATCAAAACTTGAACTTTCGGTTTCAAAGTAATTTTTTTAAAGTACAAACTTCTGACCCTGATTTAGCTCCATGGCAATACATATTTTGCAACCCAATGCAGCACAATGGGCCGCCATTTTTGTTTTTGTGCCATTTATAACGATAGAATGAATGCCTTGTCACTTTTCCCCAACTCAGAGGATTGTTAAATATCTAGTTAGGTATATGGTGGTAAGGATCCTTCACTGTACTATCACCATTTTGGGCGTTTTGAGTGCAACCTCTGGGCACGGACAGTTTATCGCATTTTGCCGTAATTTTCAGTGTGAATGCACCTATGCAGTCAAAAGGCTAAAGTAAATACGAAAGTTGCAAATTAAGACATTAACATTGCCTCAGACTCTTCTTTCCAGTTGTGTGATTACATTTGTATTGTAACCAGAAGTATGGTTCGTACAACCTCCTTTCTTTCCCATCATGTCCTCCTTCACACTCTCGCCCCTCAACAATAGAGATATCAGTATCACGTTACAGACTGTCACTCACATTTTCAAACCCCATCTCTCCCTGCTCCACCCAAAGACACTTTCCTAGCCTTTTGTCACTTAAATTCACATCAGTTCAAGCAATGGTGAGGGAGTGGTATCTGTCGGAAACGCTCCACTTTCTGACCACTTGCACAAAGACGTAGTTGAACATGTTTAAAACACTGCTGGCCTTGCTGTGTCATTTTTTGGTTTGTCTGTGTTTCAATGTAACAATTTCAGTTAAGAATTGTATGAAGTTTTGCAGAGGAAAAGGTTACTGCGTATCACTGAGTCTGCGTTGACCTCGTATAGAATAGACAACCAATGGCATTTTCAATATAGTTGTAGCATAGGTATTTAGGGTGTCTGTGGCTTACAAACAAAATAAGTCACTTCATTTTTTTAATGTGTCCTGAAGAAACTAGTATACTATTCACTGCTTAAAAGTGATATCTTCTTAAAAAAAAACAGAGTGTGAAATTTGGTGGAGGAGGAATTATGTTGTGGGGTTGTTTTTCAGGAGTTGGGCTTGGCCCTTTAGATCCAGTGAAAGGAACTTTGAATGCTCCAGAATACCAAAACATTTTGGACAATTCCAGGCTCCCAACCTTGTGGGAACAGTTTGGAGCGGACCCCTTCCTTTTCCAACATGACTGTGTCACCAGTGCACAAAGCAAGTACCATAAATACATGGATGACAGAGTCTGGTGTGGATAAACTTGGCTGGCCTGCACAGAGTCCTGACCTGAACCCGATAGAACACCTTTGGGATGAATTAGAATAGAGACTGAGAGCCAGGCCTTCTCGACTAACATAAGTGTGGGACCTCACCAATGCGCGTTTGGAAGAATGGTCGAAAATTCCTATAAACACACTCCGCAACCTTGTGGACAGCCTTTCCAGAAGAGTTGAAGCTGTAATAGCTGCAAAAGGTGGACTGACATCACATTGAACCCTATGGGTTAGGAATGGGATGGCACTTCAAGTTCATATGTGAGTCAAGGCAGGTGGCCAAATACTTTTGGCAATATAGTGTATGTGTAAGTTACCCATGCCTTGGGCACTAATACACCCCCATACCATCACAGATGGCTTTTGAATTTTGCACCTATAACAATCTGGATGGTTCTTTTCCTCTTAGTTCCGGAGGACACGATGTCCACAGTTTCCAAAAACAATTGGAAAGGTGGACTCGTCAGACACTTTTCCAGTTTGCATCAGTCCATCTTAGATGAGCTCGGGCCCAGAGAAGCCGGCACCGTTTCTGGGTGTTGTTGATAAATGGCTTTGGCTTTGCAGAGTACAGTTTTAACTTGCACTTACATACTGTATGTAGCGACAAACTGTAGTTACTGACAGTAGTTTTCTGAAGTGTTCCTGAGCCCATGTGGTGATATCCTTTACACACGATGTCGGTTTTTGATGCAGTACCGCCTGAGGGATCGAACGTCACGGCATTTAATGTTAGTTTTCAGCCTTGCTGCTTACTTGCAGTGATTTCTCCAGATTCTTGAACCTTTTGATGATATTACAGACCGTAGATGGTGAAATCCCTAAATTCCTTGCAATAGCTGGTTGAGTAATGTTGTTCTTAAACTGTTCGAAAATGTGTTCACAAAGTGGTGACCCTCGCCCCATCCTTGTTTGTGAATGACTGAGCATTTCATGGAAGCTACTTTTATACCCAATCATGGCACCCACCTGTTCCCAATTAGCCTGTTCACCTGTGGGATGTTCCAAATAAGTGTTTGATGAGCATTCCTCAACTTTCTCAATCTTTTTTGCCACTTGTATCAGCTTTTTTGAAACATGTTGCAGGCATCAAATTTCAAATAAGCTAATATTTGCAAAAAACGGTTACCAGTTCAAACGTTGAGTATCTTGTCTTTGCAGTCTATTCAATTGAATATAGGTTGAAAAGGATTAGCAAATCATTGTATTTTGTTTTTATTTACGATTTACACAACGTGCCAAATTCACTGGTTTCGGGTTTTGTAGTATACAACCTTCATCATGTAAAATGGAATCAATTTGCTGCCTCAGCACTTCTCCATCCAAAATGTTGTGGTTCAGTTGCAAGAGAGCCAGCAATTCTTTTTCCTGGCTTCTCTTGCTGTACACTGACTAACAACTTTATAAGGACAGAACTATAAAAGCAGGATATTCATAGGTTTTACCCAATTCTTGCAGCCTACACTTTACGTTTCTGTCCTAATTAACAAAATCAATTGTTGTTTAAGTGACAATGGTAAATACCTTGTAATACTTTATCAATCCTTCCAGACACTTTACATTTTACACTTAAAGTAAAATGATGTACTATTTTAATAGCACAAACTACTGTGTACCATTAGTGCAGTGAAACAATGACATATTTTAATTAGATTAATCACACCTTTGAATTTGGATTATTCATGATTAATCACAGCTACGGCTGTAACGATTAATCGATTAAATCAATCAATTTGATTAAAAAAAGTATAAATTCGTATTTTGTTGCTTCAATGATTCATTTATAGAGCAATATAGCAGACATTGTTTCAGCAAGTCTGCTGTAGCACACATGAGAGCAGTGCACCCATTAGCGATGCAGCTTGCGACGCAGCTTGCACTGCCTGTAATGTGGCCTGTGTGTTTGGAGGGCAAGACTAGTGAAGTGCCGACAGAGAGAAATGGAAGTGGAAAGGGAGCCAAGCGCCTAGAGAAGCTGTCAAAAGTTTTGAGATTATTTAAAAGTGAAACATAGTGTCAGACGATGCTGACATTTGCACTACATCAATGATACAACATTAGCAGAAATGATCCTGCATATTTAAGAGTAGCAAACAAGCAGAAACAAGGTAAAAAACTATTTTGGTAGCTAACACTGTCTTATACAGTCATGGTTAAAAGTTTACAAACACTTGTAAAGAACATAATGTCATGGCTGTCTTGAGTTTCGAATAATTTCTACAACTCTTATTTTTTTGTGATAGAGTGATTGGAGCACATACTTGTTGGTCACAAAAAACATTCATGAAGTTTGGTTCTTTTATAAATTTATTATGGGTCTACTGAAAATGTGACCCAATCTGCTGGGTCAAAAGTATACATACAGCAATGTTAATATTTGGTTACATGTCCCTTGGCAAGTTTCACTGAAAACAGGCGCTTTTAGTAGCCACCCACAAGCTTCTGGTTGAACTTTTGACCACTCATCTTGAAAAAATTGGTGCAGTTCAGCTAAATGTGTTGGTTTTCTGACATGGACTTGTTTCTTCAGCATTGTCAACATTTGGGAAGGCCATTCTAAAACCTTAATTCTAGCCTGATTTAGCCATTCCTTTACCACTTTCGACGTGTGTTTGGGGTCATTGTCCTGTTGGAACACCCAACTGCGCCCAAGACCCAACATCCGGCTGATGATTTTAGGTTGTCCTGAAGAATTTGGAGGTAATCCTCCTTTTTAACTGTCCCATTTACTCTCTGTAAAGCACCGGTTCCATTGGCAGCAAAACAGGCCCAGAGCATCATACTACCACCACCATGCTTGACGGTAGGAAAGGTATTCCTGGGATTGAAGGGATTGAAGGCCTTTTCTCCTCCAGACATATTGCTGGGTATTGTGGCCAAACAGCTCAATTTTTGTTTCATCTGACCACAACTTTCCTCCAGAAGGTCTTTGTCCATGTGATGTCAGATGAAACAAAATTGAGCTGTTTGGCCACAACCAATCTTCATTAATGTTTTTTGCGACCAACAAGTATGTGCTCCAATCACTCTAACACAAAAAAAACAAGAGTTGTAGAAATGATTGGAAACTCAAGACAGAGGACATTATGTTCTTTACAAGTGTATATAAACTTTTGACCACGACTGTATGTTTGACTTACAAAACAAATGTTTTATTGAAACACATGCGAGGACATTGTAACATCTAAAGTTTGAAAGTTAATGCTAATGAGTTGTTTGTTCAAATATCGAACACCACTCCTCCAATTAATACCTTTTCAATGTATCATACTTAATCACATAGTTTTTTGTTGAGATTGGTTCTTTATTATGGTTCATGTTCATCTGGCTAAACAGTATTTTCTTTTTATCTTAAAAAAATATATATGTTATTAATATATGCTGATGCTCCCATTGTAAAAGTGCACTTTCAATGTTATGTGCATTTATAAGAAGAAAGAATAAAGGTCTTTAGACAATTTATTTGAAATATTTTTCCTAAAAGTTACATTAACGCTTGAAAGTGTGTCTTTTTTCGATTACTCGAACACATTAATCAATAGACTACTTGATTACTAAAATAATCGATAGCTGATGCCCTAGTCACAGGTTACTGCTCACTTGCATGATTGAAATTAACTTGAAAAAAGACCCTAATATTTTGACTTAAGAACAATTTTATCTAAAGTCCATTCAGGGTGTACTTAGAAGTGAAATTTACGAGTAAACACACCAGACAGAATCTCCTCATTCATCTTTGCACTGATATATGCTTTAACTTGCTCACAATTACAATTTAGGTAAAGGAGCATGTATGGTCAAAATAAATTATATGATTAATCTGCGCGCATACATGATTAATGTGATTTTTTTCTGTGCTTAAAACATGGGTGGCGTTTTAATGCAAGACATTTCACAACTAAATTGGTCAGGTGTGCTCTTGCGACATAACATTGATGATCTCATCCAGCAGCTACAGTACATAGTTGTTGCCAACTGCCATGAAAAGAGAGCTGTCTTTATTCCTCTCAATCACTGGAACCATTGTTTGAGCTTCTCTTCAAGTGACAACAAGACTGATGACGTCTGAACAAATGCAGCATGTTTCTGGCAAATGTCGTTACGCACATCTCTGTTCCGGTATGACAATCATCCCCAGCAAGAAGGACGTTCATTCATACCACAGATGAGCAGTTGACAGATACAGAGGTGTGGTGCATCAACAGAGCTATTTTTAGAGTTTATAATAATTGCTTCATGCATAAAAATTGTAAAAAAAAAATTGTAAATAGCCCGCCTGTATAATTTCCGCAGCAGTTTCTACTGCTGCTACAACTCTTGTAAAATTCCTGTCCGTAAACATGATTTAACCAAATAAACTAAATCTACATTACAGTGACAACATCAATCAACAGTTGTGGGAAAATAAATTGAAAACAAAAGTAGATTTTCCATTGAAAAGCTTTTGATAAATACTGTACCGTATTTTCCGAACTATAAAAAACTCAAAACTCTACAGTGCGTCTTATAACCCGGTGCGCCTAATGTACAGAATAACTCTGGTTTTGCTTACCGACGTCAAAGCAATTTTATTTGGTACATGGTGAAATGATAAGTGTGACCAGTAGATGGCAGTCACACATAAGAGATACGAGTAGACTGCACCATGATGGCAATATGACTCACATAAACAACACCAACATTTTATATGTTCCATTGAAAATATAGAACATTACACACGGCGCTCAAAAATCTATCAAAATGTTTTAGTACGACTTTGGTAAGCTATGAAGCCGCACCACTTGATGGATTGTCGGTGCATTAAACATGCAAGTATTATTATGGTGTGTGTATAAGGTAAGACATATTATCTGGCGCTTTGTTTCGCAATATTATGCAAAAGCAACTTTTCTTACCTTCTGGTACCTGCTGATCTATATTTGAGATCTGCATAAGTCCTGAAAAATGTCACCCGTCCGCCTTTGTAGTCCGATAAGCTTCTTCTTTTTCTCTATCTTCTTGTTATGGGACATTCATCCTTCGCTGTTGGCTTTCTAATACAAAGTAGTGTAAAGGTCTTACTTATATCTGTCAGTAAACTCGCCATGTGATCGCATGAGTTTACATTATTCACTCAAGGAACTTTAGTTTTTAGAGAGTTCCGGTTGGATGGTTTTTCACGGGATACATTTCCTGTGCTGTTGTTTCCGGATGAGGAGATGCTGCTCCGGTATTGATTTAGGTAAAGTCTGAATGTCATTAAAACAGTTAGCTCCATCTTTTGACACATCTTTCACTCCCGTTCTTGCATGCTACGCCGCTACAACAAAGACGAAGGGGAAAAGACGCTGTCGAAGGTGAGCCACGTAAATAAGACTGCCCACAAAACGGCGCATCCAGAAGCCACTGTCAGAAAGCGGCTTGAAGATGATCTGTAAAACTTAATCCATGCAACATTTTGACCAAAGAAACACGAGGAAGTGTTTTCAATTAAAAAAAATTATAAAATAATATGACTCCTTTAATGCGCCCTATAATCCGGTGCGTCTCATATATGAAAAAAGATAGAAAATAGACTATTCATCGGCAGTGCGCCCTATGGTCCGGAAAACACGGTAAATGTATAATCAGTTTGAACAAGGAATTATATGTTGCATAGCTTGAAATCTATGATAGGAACCGCTCTCCACTGTCTCTGTTCGTAAACAGTTTAGTTAGGCTGTTGTGTTTTTGTGTAAATACTGTACAGTATTTGAATGTGTTTGAAATCCTGCGATGTCAGTCAAATGTTCTGCGCCTTCTCGAGCTTCTGCACAGAATCTAAGCATCAGAGGTACACTCAGGCCCGTCGCAACCAGGTAGGCAAACTCGCCAATTGCCTAGGGCCCCCAGCTGAAAGAAGGCCCCCAGACAACAAATAGTCATATCTTAAAATTTAACTGCAAAAACAACTTTGTGATTGTATCTCCGAAAAACGCAATGACAATATCAGAATAATGTCAAAGACACTGTCGGAATCCCCCTTTAGGGGCTCCTTCCAGCAGCCAAAAGGCTCATATAAACACAATGACACTGACAAGAGGAATTAATTAATGGCAATGACACTTTATAGCACAGTGTCAATGACACTGTCATAATCCCCCTCAAGGGTGCCCCTCCCAGCCACCAACACACTGACACACTGTGCACGGCACGGCCACTTGTCGGGACATAATCTGAACTTTTGCTGACTGCGCGCCGCAATAGTTAAAAAATTACACAAATTTACCCTTCAGGAAACCAGAAGTGGAAGAGAAACAAGAAACGGTAAGACTTCTACTTCGTGGCTCTATGGCCATCTTGAAACTAATACATGCATGCCAACCAAGCTTAATGCTAACGTAAATATCCACCATGCACGCCAAAACAGATGTGCTCCATGCTTGTTTTGTTAGCATCATAGTCAGTGTACAAATCGTAAGAATAAGATCAGACTTATTTCAAAGCAATTAAAAATAAATGTATCAATATTGAACATGTTTAAATTGTTGTCTCCAAAACCAGTAATGATGAAGGTACAGTGTAATTCTCTTATGTGACTGTAGAGTGCCCTAACAGTATATGGAATATGTTTGTATGTACTTACATACAAAACCCAAAACCAGTAAAGTTGGCATTTAGTGTAAATGGTAAATAAATACAGAATACAAGGATTTGCAAATCCTTTTTAACTTATATTCAATTGAATAGACTGGAGAGACTAGATATTTAATGTTCGAACTGAGAAACTAATTTTTTTTTGCAAATAATCATTAACTTAGAATTTAATGATAGCAATACATTGCAAAAAAGGTGCATTTTTACCTCTGTGTTACATGGCCTTTCCTTTTAACAACACTTGGGTACTGAGGAGACACATTATTAAAGCTTTTCCGATGGAATTCTTTCCCATTCTTGCTTGATGTACAGCTTAAGTTGTTCAACAGTCCGGTGTCTCCGTTGTCGTATTTTAGGCTTCATAATGCGCCACACATTTTCATTGGCAGACAGGTCTGGACTACAGACAGGCCAGTCTAGTACCCCCACTCTTTTACAACGAAGCCACGCTGTTGTAACACATGCAGAATGTGGCTTGGCATTGTCTTGCCGAAAAAAGCGTCCATGAAAAAGACGTTGCTTGGATGGCAACATATGTTACTCCAAAACTTGTATGTACCTTTCAGCATTAATGGTGCTTTCACAGATGTGTAAGTTACCCATGCCTTGAGCAATAATACACCTCCATACCATCACAGATGCTGGCTTTTAATCTTTGCGCCTATAACAATCCGGATGGTTCTTTTCCTCTTTGGTGTGGATGACACAACGTCCACAGTTACCAAAAACAATTTTAAAATTTGACTGGTCAGACCACAGAGCACTTTTCCACTTTGCGTCAGTCCATCTTAGATGAGCTCGGGCCCAGCAAAGCCGGCAGCGTTTCTGGGTGTTGTTGATAAATGGCTTTGGCTTTGCAGAGTAGTTTTAACTTGCACTTACAGATGTAGCGACAAACTGTAATGTTGTGTAGTACAGTTGGTTTATTCTTGCTGTAATCGTGCATCTTCAAGGTATTGTACGACAAATCAGCTGTGATGATATGAATGACACCTTCTTGCAGGATTTGGTCTTCACAGATGTTAGATGTACTTTAGCGGTGGCTGTCCGTTTAGCAAAGGCATATGTTTAACTCAACTGTGCTACTTTTGTTGACAATGTTGAATCAGTAAACTTTGCCAGCGTAGCGTTCTCATCTGCTTCTTGTTGACGTAATTAGCATTCATGCTAGCATGTAGCTATTGGCGCGAGCAGAACAGCACCAGCCGTTACTGCTCGCTGAGGACAGCGACAGCTGCTTGCTTTCACCTCAGAGTCTCTAACTACACTACCGTTCAAAAGTTTGGAGTCACATTGAAATGTCCTTATTTTTGAAGGAAAAGCACTGTACTTTTCAATGAAGATAACTTTAAACTAGTCTTAACTTTAAAGAAATACACTCTATACATTGCTAATGTGGTAAATGACTATTCTAGCTGCAAACGTCTGGTTTTTGGTGCAATATCTACATAGGTGTATAGAGGCCCAATTCCAGCAACTATCACTCCAGTGTTCTAATGGTACAATGTGTTTGCTCATTGGCTCAGAAGGCTAATTGATGATTAGAAAACCCTTGTGCAATCATGTCCACACATCTGAAAACAGTTTAGCTCGTTACAGAAGCTACAAAACTGACCTTCCTTTGAGCAGATTGAGTTTCTGGAGCATCACATTTGTGGGGTCAATTAAACGCTCAAAATGGCCAGAAAAAAAGAGAACTTTCATCTGAAACTCGACAGTCTATTCTTGGTCTTAGAAATGAAGGCTATTCCACAAAATTGTTTGGGTGACCCCAAACTTTTGAACGGTAGTGTAGGACACAAAAAAGTCTTCAATCAGTTAAAGATATTTAATCCATCCATTTTATTTGGGGTAGTTTTCAAACTATATGCAGTTTAATGTTGATTTATTATTTTCACAACCTTCATTTCGATACGCGAAGCTGCAAGAGGGGGACCGACTTTTTTAAACATATTTACGGTGGAGTAGAGTATGAAGCCAGACTCGAAGCAACGACCTCCGCTGCTTAGCACTCAAACTTCATTGAAGAAATGTGAAATAAATGAGGCAGTGCACCAGTGAAACAAAGGTATATGCCATTAAATATTAACTATTCACTTTATTATATGTTGTAAAATTAGTCAGTGACACTCTATTTGTGTAGTTATTAGCCTCAACCCGAGTGAACAAAATGCCAATCAGTGTAAAAACATACCTAACCACTCCTCAATACGTCATCACCCTGAACTGTGAAATGCGGCGTAAACAAAAACCACACACTTCTACAAGAACCTATAGTTCCAGGTTACATCTGAAAAAGGGTCATTCGTTTTTGGAAACTGTGGACGTCGTGTCCTCCGGACCAAAGAGGAAAAGACCCATCTGGACTGTTATAGGGGCAAAGTTGAAAAGCCAGCATCTGTGATGGTATGGGGGTGTATTAGTGCCCAAGGCTTGGGTAACTTAGACATCTGTGAAGGCACCATTAATGCTGAAAGGTACATACAGGTTTTGGAGTCTTTTTCATGGATGCACCTGCTTATTTCAGCAAGACAGTGTCAAGCCACATTCTGCACTTGTTACGGCAGTGTGGCTTCGTAGTAAAAGAGTAAGGGTACTAGACTGGTAGTCCAGACCTGTCTCCCATTGAAAATGTGTGGCGCATTATGAAGCATAAAATACCACAACGGATACCCCGGACTGTTGAACAACTTAAGCTGTACATCAAGCAAGAATGGGAAATAATTCCACCTCAAAGCTTCAAAAAATTGGTCTCCTCAGTTCCTAAACGTTTACTGTGTGTTGCTAAAAGGAAAGGCCATGTAACACAGTGGTAAAAATGCCCCTGTGCCAACGTTTTGCAATGTGTTGCTGCTATTAAATTCTAAGTTAATGATTATTTGCAAAAAAAACATTACGTTTCTCAGTTCGAACAGTAAATATTTTGTCCTTGCAGTTTATTCAATTGAATATAAGTTGAAAATGATTTGCAAATCATTGTATTCTGTTTTTATTTACAATTTACACAATGTGCCAACTTCACTGGTTTTGGTTTTGTAAAAAAAAAACAGCTAGCTTCTTTGCAGGTAGACACCAGAGCTCAGATAAATGGTTAAAAGATAGAGTTGTACAAGTTGCCAAAGTTGGTGCAGGCAACCGAAGAGACAGATAATGAAGATGTTGTCTTTCTCAGCAATATAACAACAGATGGCAATACCTGAAGGCTCAACACTATTGTAAATTTAAGAAAAATGTTTTAAAGTTGAACTGTGAGCACAGGTGTGTGTGAATGGCACGAGTGTGATAATCAAATCATTCAGCCGCAGAGACAAAATAGTTCTCTGAGGTTTAGGCCAATTAATGATGGTCTACCAAGATGCATGTAACTTACAGGTAACTATTCAGGGCGAGAGCAGACTAGAGTAGGTTAACATATACGAGCATCTGAATAAAGGCACTATAAAAGTAGTTTGACTGCAGCTAACTATTTAACGTCATCATTTGTTAGTACCGATACAATTAGATATGAGTGTAAATGTGTTGTAAAATACCAACATTTTGTTAATGTTCTGTAAAAACAAGCTTTTATAGATTGTGTGGTTTTAAACAAGTTTTGAAGGTACATTTTAATAAAAATTAGTCGCTCTTGCAGACTCTTACTCTATGAGCATCGAAAGACTTCACCGCATTGAGGTGCCTCCTGGCCTCATTCAGAACACCGTCTTCCAGCATGACCCAATAAATATGATCAAGGCATAAACATAATGGAATGTTCATGTCATGTCAAAAAATTAATTCCCCTACTAGGCGTTTTGGAATTTCTTGCAGATAGGTAATCTTCGCCGCAAGGGCATTCCAATGTATCCAGGGTTGCTAAGTGGTGGAAGGGTATATGACAGAGGAGCCATTATGTGAACACAGATGGGATAGAAGTAAAGCAACAACTTATTGAAAGACAACTTCCCATTCATCAAGACTTATTCTGCACATGAGGTTTTACGAAAAACAGCTGTCACTCAGCTAGTAGCATTATGGCCTTAAGCGACACACACTTAGAAGTATAATGTAGAGCCGAAGTAACTTAGACACACAAATGTGCATACACAAACACAAACTCAGCATCGTACATGAATACTGTTCTGTATTGATAAAGAGCATATGTTGTTAACAAGTATACCAGGAGCTCTGTCATTTTAGACAGTGAGGGAATTGATGGCCATACCAAGTGTCCACTGTATTTCAAAGTTGTTTTCAACATGTTCAACATGTTTTCTACAGGGTTATTAAAAAATGATGAGTTGAGAAAATTCTCTTTTCGCTACAATGTTGCCCATGCTGCAGGTGGTGGCCATATTGAACACTTGTAAGACAGAAAATACAAGTTGAGAGTGAGTAGAATACTTGTGACTTGGCTGATTTTTTTTTTACTGCTTTTCCCTATTGAATTATAAACAAAATAGTTTTTTGTATGTGAACAAAGTTTGGATTGAAAGCAAACACATACTGGTATCAAGACTTTGAGACAAGAAACAAATAATACAGGATGAACAGGGGTATTAATTACTGTATTTTTAAACAGAGCACACTGTGAATAATGCATATTTATAGTATAAAATTACATCTGATGGTCTTGCGAAACAATAAAATTAGAGATGTCCGATAAATGCTTTAAAATGTAATATCGGAAATTATCAGTATCGTTTTTTTAATTATCTGTATCGTTTTTTTTTATTTTATTTTATTGAATCAACATAAAAAACACAAGATACACTTACAATTAGTGCACCAACCCAAAAAAACTCCCTCCCCCATTTACACTCATTCACACAAAAGGGTTGTTTATTTCTGTTATTAATATTCTGGTTCCTACATTATATATCAATATATATCAATACAGTCTGCAAGGGATACAGTCCGTAAGCACACATGATTGTGCGTGCTGCTGGTCCACTAATAGTACTAACCTTTAACAGTTAATTTTACTCATTTCCATTAATTACTAGTTCCTATGTAACTGTTTTTATATTGTTTTACTTTCTTTTGTATTCAAGAAAATGTTTTTAATTCATTTATCTTATTTTGTTTTATTTAAAAAAACAACAACCTTATCTTCACCATACCTGGTAGTCCAAATTAGGCATAATAATGTGTTAATTCCACGACTGTATATATCGGTATCGGTTGATATCGGTATCGGTAATTAAAGAGTTGGACAATATCGGAATATCGGATATCGGCAAAAAGCCATTATCAGACATCCCTAAATGAAATTCATGTTCATGCAAAGCACAACATTTCTTAAGGCTGCTTAAAAAGCTGTCTAAAATTTCTAAGTAGCGTAGAAATTCAATCATATATGTATGGTTAAATTACTGAATAACATACATGTATACATACATACATGTATACACACATATATATATACAAATACACACACATATACAGTATATATATATATATATATACATACTAGAGTTGCACAGTATACCAGTATTATCTATACTAATGAATCATATTCGGTACGATACCACCTCTGAAAAGTACCGGTCCGCCAGCCCCCCCGCACCCCCGTCGTGTCATTGCTGGTTTACGAGCAGAGGAGCATGTTCCGCAATCACGGAGTACTTACAAGCGCAGACAGTGTGTAGACAGAAAAGAGAGAACGGACGCATTTTGGCTTAAAAACTAAAGATAAAGGTGAAGTTATGATACAGAAATGCCCACTGGAAGAGGTGCTTTAAGACATGGCTAGCTAGCAGCTAAAGTCCAGCCCCATTCGGCAGTGTTTTAGCTACTTCTAAATCACTAATCCTCGCCTCCATGGCGACAAATAAAGTAAGTTTCTTACAAGTATCATCCCTGCAGGACGAGGAATAGCTAAACATGCTTCACTACACATCGTAGCTCACCGGTGTCAAAATGTCAACAAACACCATTGGTGGATCTACACCTGACATCCACTGTAATGATACCAAGTACAGTAGCGTATCTAGTCGATACTTCTATAATTATGTCGATATTTTTTGGCATCACAACGTCTATCGTTTAAAAAAAATATATATATTATGTTTATAAACTCAGGAAATATGTCCTTGGCCACATGAGGACTTTGAATATGACCAATGTATGATCCTGTAACTACTTGGTATCAGATTGATACCCACATTTTTGGTATCATCCAAAACTAATGTAAAGTATCAAACAACAGAACAATAAGGGATTATTACATTTTAACAGAAGTGTAGATATAACATGTTAAAAGAGAAAATCAGCAGATATTAACAGTAAATGAACAAGTAGATTAACTATTCATTTTCTGCCACTTGTCCTTAATAATTTTGACAAAATATTAGAATGATAAATTAGACAATATGTTACTGCATACGTCAGCAGACTAATTAGGAGTCTTTGTTTGTTCACTTACTACTAAAAGACAAGTTTTCTAGTATGTTCACTATTTTATTTAAGGACAAACTTTTAATAAGAAAAATATGTTTAATGTACCATAAGATTTTTTGTTAAAATAAAGCCAATAATGCAATTTTTTGTGGTCCCCTTTATTTAGAAAAGTACCAAAAAGTATCGAAACATTTTTGGTACCGGTATTAAAATGTTGGTATCGGGACAACACTAATACATACATATATATATGTGTATATATGTGTGTGTATATATATATATATATATATATATATATATATATATATATATATATATATATATATATATATATATATATATATATATATATATATATACATATATATATATATATACATATATATATATATATATATATATATATAGACCTGTATACATAAAGTATATATAAATATATATATATATACACCTGTATACATAAAGTATATATAAATATATATGTATATATATATAAACCTTTTTACTTATTTATACATATACAATATACATATTTACATGTCAAGTAATTATTTGTTTAACACTGCATGTTCATTCATCCACAGCCCAGAAACTTTGATTTTAATATGTTTTCAAAAGGCAACCTTTTTTTTTGTTAATGCTCTTAACCTGTGATTAATTACGGGTTATTATTTGCTTGCATAAATAAAACTCGCTGATTAAAATACCCCACAATATGGGTACACATGCAATTTTGTAGTCAGAATGTCACACAGGAATGTTTTTTTAAAAGTTTTACTGAACTGCACGTTATTGATTTGCTCAAAACTTGATGAAAATAAGTACAGTAAAAACTAAGTGCACATTTTGAAAGTCTTTGCAGTTTGCAATAATCTTGCAAACGAGGTAATGTTACAAATCGATAATGTACTAAACACACTCATAAACAACTTAACATAGTGCACCAATTACTCTTCTTTAAACAGTTGTTAAAACAAACAAGCTTGTTTACCTTTTTCAGATGACAATGCTGCTCTCTTTTCTGGTACAATGCGACCCCAGCTTGCTGTGATTACTTACAGATATCCAAAGTTCTCCAGGAAGCAATATAAATTCAGATTTAGTCTGTAGTTGCAAGTTGATGCTCATGTTTGTGTAGTACAGTTGGTTTATTATTGCTGTAATTGTGCATCTCCAAGGTATTGTACGACAAATCAGCTGATGATATGAATGACATCTTCTTGCAGGATTTGGTCTCCACAGATGTTAAATGTCCTTTAGCAGTGGCTGTCCGTTTAGCAAAGGCATATGTTTAACTCAACTGTGCTACTTTTATTTAATGTTGAATCAGTAAACTATGCCAGCGTAGCGTTCTCATCTGCTTCTTGTTGATGTAGTTAGCAATCATGCTAGCATGTGGCTATTGGCGTGAGCAGA
>NC_084749.1:24499698-24509698 GCF_033978785.1 Entelurus aequoreus
AAACATTTAAAAAAAACATTCCTGTATGTTATTCTGACTCCAAAATCGCATTTGTATTCAAATATTGGCGTAATTTCTTAAGCAAATTCTATTATTACAATCAAATAATAGCCTGTCATTAATCATGATTAATCACAGTTCAAGAGTGTGATTGTGATTGTAAAAAAATAATCACTTGATAGCCTGAAAAAATATCAATGTATTTAGTCAATACATTCAACTGACTTGCAACTTGGACTGCAGACCGAAAAAAAGGACCCGATCATGAGATGTGCAATTGGGTATTCTGATCTTTTTTCCTTGTGTGAGTCTTTTAACCGAAAGCAGAACCAGAATCAGATCAAAGATAATCTAAATTACACCATGCGAACATACAATACCCGCCAGAAGTGTTTGAACACATCTTTTTGCATGAGCAAGTGTGTTCAAACCTTTGACTGGTAGTGTAGGAATAACCTGAAAACAAGATGAATAACATTAAGCACAAAACAACACAGTACCAACGTCAATACTGGCAGAAACCCAAAGGCTGACAAGCTGAGACTGACAACTTGGCAAAGCTTGAACAATGGTACGTATCAGCAGCCATGACAGGTTGGTGCTGATTGTAACTCACCTGGAACTGCATTCAGAACAAATCTGTCATCTTTCTTCATATTCTTTTTTTCACATATGAATTTGGGTGTACTGGTAGGTTTTCTTTCAACCAGAACACTTATATATATATATATATATACAAACCCCGTTTCCATATGAGTTGGGAAATTGTGTTAGATGAAAATATAAACGGAATACAATGATTTGCAAATCCTTTTCAAACCATATTCAATTGAATGCACTACAAGGAGAAGATAATTGATGTTCAAACTCATAAACTTTTTTTTTTTTTTGCAAATAATAATTAATTTGGAATTTCATGGCTGCACCTCGTGCCAAAGTAGTTGGGAAAGGGCATGTTCACCACTGTGTTACATCACCTTTTTTTTTAACAACACTCAATAAACGATTGGGAAATGAGGGAACTAATTGTTGAAGCTTTGAAAGTGGAATTCTTTCCCATTCTTGTTTTATGTAGAGCTTCAGTCGTTCAACAGTCCGGGGTCTCCGCTGTCGTATTTTACGCTTCATAATGCGCCATACATTTTCGATGGGAGACAGGTCTGGACTGCAGGCGGGCCAGGAAAGTACCCGCACTCTTTTTTTTACGAAGCCACGCTGTTGTAACACGTGCTGAATGTGGCTTGGCATTGTCTTGCTGAAATAAGCAGGGGCGTCCATGAAAAAGACTGCACTTAGATGGCAGCATATGTTGTTCCAAAACCGGTATGTACCTTTCAGTATTAATGGTGCCTTCACAGATGTGTAAGTTACCCATGCCTTGGGCACTAATGCCCCCCCATACCATCACAGATGCTGGCTTTTGTACTTTGCGTCGATAACAGTCTGGATGGTTCGCTTCCCCTTTGGTCCGGATGACACGATGTCGAATATTTCCAAAAACAATTTGAAATGTGGACTCGTCAGACCACAGAACACTTTTCTACTTTGCATGAGTCCATCTTAGATGATCTCGGGCCCAGAGAAGCCGGCGGCGTTTCTGGATGTTGTTGATAAAAGGCTTTCGCTTTGCATAGTAGAGCTTTAACTTGCACTTACAGATGTAGCGACAAACTGTATTTAGTGACAGTGGTTTTCTGAAGTGTTCTTGAGCCCATGCGGTGATATCCTTTAGAGATTGATGTCGGTTTTTGATACAGTGCCGTCTGAGGGATCGAAGGTCACGGTCATTCAATGTTGGTTTCCGACCATGCCGCTTACGTGGAGTGATTTCTCCAGATTCTCTGAACCTTTTGATGATATTATGGACCGTAGATGTTGAAATCCCTAAATTTGTTGCAATTGCACTTTGAGAAACGTTGTTCTTAAACTGTTGACTATTTGCTCACGCAGTTGTGGACAAAGGGGTGTACCTCGCCCCATCCTTTCTTGTGAAAGACTGAGCATTTTTTGGGAAGCTGTTTTTATACCCAATCATGGCACCCACCTGTTCCCAATTAGCCTGCACACCTGTGGGATGTTCCAAATAAGTGTTTGATGAGCATTCCTCAACTTTATCAGTATTTATTGCCACCTTTCCCAACTTCTTGTCACGTGTTGCTGGCATCAAATTCTAAAGTTAATGATTATTTGCAAAAAAAAAAAAAAAGTTTATCAGTTTGAACATTAAATATGTTGTCTTTGTAATATATTCAACTGAATATGGGTTGAAAATTATTTGCAAATCATTGTATTCCGTTTGTATTTACATCTAACACAGTTTCCCAACTCATATGGAAACGGGGTTTGTATATATATACTGTATATATATACATATATACATACATACATATACATATACATAAACATACATACATATATATATATATATATATATATATATATATATATATATATATATATATATATATATATATATATATATTATATATGAGCTTCAAGAGGTATTCACCTAAAAATTGTTGTCACTGCTTAAAGCTCACTGAGAGAATGCCAAGAGTGTGCAAAGGGTGGCTATTTTGAAGAAACTAGAATATAAAACATGTTTCACCTTGTTTTGTTAAGTACATAACTCCACATGTGTTCATTCATAGTGTTGATGCCTTGATGCCTACAATGTAAATAGTGAGGAAAAAAGAAAACACATTGAATGAGAAGGTGTGTCAAAACTTTTGGCCTGTACTGTATGTCTATATATATATATATATATATATATATATATATATATATATATATATATATATATATATATATATATATATATATATATATATATATATATATATACATATACATACATATATCCATCCATCCATCCATCTTCTTCCGCTTATCCGAGGTCGGGTCGCGGGGGCAGCAGCCTAAGCAGGGAAGCCCAGACTTCCCTCTCCCCAGCCACTTCGTCTAGCTCTTCCCGGGGGATCCCGAGGCGTTCCCAGGCCAGCCGGGAGACATAGTCTTCCCAACGTGTCCTGGGTCTTCCCCGTGGCCTCCTACCGGTCGGACGTTCCCTAAACACCTCCCTAGGGAGGCGTTCGGGTGGCATCCTGACCAGATGCCCGAACCACCTCATCTGGCTCCTCTCGATGTGGAGGAGCAGTGGCTTTACTTTGAGCTCCTCCCGGATGACAGAGCTTCTCACCCTATCTCTAAGGGAGAGACCCGCCACCCGGCGGAGGAAACTCAGTTAGGCCGCTTGTACCCGTGATCTTGTCCTTTCGGTCATAACCCAAAGCTCATGACCATAGGTGAGGATGGGAACGTAGATCGACCGGTAAATTGAGAGCTTTGCCTTGCGGCTCAGCTCCTTCTTCACCACAACGGACCGATACAGCGCCCGCATTACTGAAGACGCCGCACCGATCCGCCTGTCGATCTCACGAACCACTCTTCCCTCACTCGTGAACAAGACTCCGAGGTACTTGAACTCCTCCACTTCGGGCAAGATCTCCTCCCCAACCCGGAGATGGCACTCCACCCTTTTCCAGGCGAGAACCATGGACTCGGACTTGGAGGTGCTGATTCTCATCCCAGTCGCTTCACACTCGGCTGCGAACCGATCCAGTGAGAGCTGAAGATCCTGGCCAGATGAAGCCATCAGGACCACATCATCTGCAAAAAGCAGAGACCTAATCCCGCAGCCACCAAACCGGATCACCTCAACGCCTTGACTGCGCCTAGAAATTCTGTCCATAAAAGTTATGAACAGAATCGGTGACAAAGGGCAGCCTTGGCGGAGTCCAACCCTCACTGGAAACGTGTCCGACTTACTGCCGGCAATGCGGACCAAGCTCTGACACTGATCATACAGGGAGCGGACCGCCACAATCAGACAGTCCGATACCCCATACTCTCTGAGCACTCCCCACAGGACTTCCCGAGGGACACGGTCGAATGCCTTTTCCAAGTCCACAAAGCACATGTAGACTGGTTGGGCAAACTCCCATGCACCCTCAAGGACCCTGCCGAGAGTATAGAGCTGGTCCACAGTTCCACGACCAGGACGAAAACCACACTGTTCCTCCTGAATCCGAGGTTCGACTATCCGGCGTAGCCTCCTCTCCAGTACACCTGAATAGACCTTACCGGGAAGGCTGAGGAGTGTGATCCCCCGATAGTTAGAACACACCCTCCGGTTCCCCTTTTTAAAGAGAGGAACCACCACCCCGGTCTGCCAATCCAGAGGTACCGCCCCCGATGTCCACGCGATGCTGCAGAGTCTTGTCAACCAAGACAGCCCCACAGCATCCAGAGCCTTAAGGAACTCCGGGCGGTTCTCATCCACCCCCGGGGCCCTGCCACCAAGGAGCTTTTTAACTACCTCAGCAACCTCAGCCCCAGAAATAGGAGAGCCCACCACAGATTCCCCAGGCACTGCTTCCTCATAGGAAGACGTGTTGGTGGGATTGAGGAGGTCTTCGAAGTATTCCCTCCACCGATCCACAACATCCGCAGTCGAGGTCAGCAGAACACCGTCCTCACTATACACGGTGTTGATAGTGCACTGCTTCCCCTTCCTGAGGCGGCGGATGGTGGTCCAGAATCGCTTCGAAGCCGTCCGGAAGTCGTTTTCCATGGCTTCCCCGAACTCCTCCCATGTCCGAGTTTTTGCCTCCGCGACCGCTGAAGCCGCACACCGCTTGGCCTGTCGGTACCTGTCCGCTGCCTCAGGAGTCCTATGAGCCAAAAGAACCCGATAGGACTCCTTCTTCAGCTTGACGGCATCCCTCACCGCCGGTGTCCACCAACGGGTTCTAGGATTACCGCCACGACAGGCACCAACTACTTTGCGGCCACAGCTCCTATCAGCCGCCTCGACAATAGAGGTGCGGAACATGGTCCACTCGGACTCAATGTCCAGCACCTCCCTCGCGACATGTTCAAAGTTCTTCCGGAGGTGGGAATTGAAACTCTCTCTGACAGGAGACTCTGCCAGACGTTCCCAGCAAACCCTCACAATGCGCTTGGGCCTGCCAGGTCTGTCCGGCATCCTCCCCCACCATCGCAGCCAACTCACCACCAGGTGGTGATCTGTAGAAAGCTCCGCCCCTCTCTTCACCCGAGTGTCCAAAACATGAGGCCGCAAATCCGATGACACAACTACAAAGTCGATCATGGAACTGCGGCCCAGGGTGTCCTGGTGCCAAGTGCACATATGGACACCCTTATGCTTGAACATGGTGTTCGTTATGGACAATCCGTGACGGGCACAAAAGTCCAATAACAACACACCACTCGGGTTCAGATCCGGGCGGCCATTCTTACCAATCACGCCTCTCCAGGTTTCACTGTCGTTGCCAATATGAGCGTTGAAGTCCCCCAGTAGAACGAGGGAATCACCCGGGGGAGCACTCTCAAGTACTCCCTCGAGTGAATCCAAAAAGGGTGGGTACTCTGAGCTGCTGCTTGGCGCGTAAGCGCAAACAACAGTCAGGACCCATCCCCCCACCCGAAGGCGGAGGGAAGCTACCCTCTCGTCCACCGGGTTGAACTCCAACATGCAGGTTCTGAGCCGGGGGGCAACAAGAATTGCCACCCCAGCCCGTCGCCTCTCACTGCCGGCAACGCCAGAGTGGAAGAGAGTCCATCCCCTCTCGAGAGAACTGGTTCCAGAGCCCTTGCTGTGCGTCGAAGTGAGTCCGACTATGTCTAGCCGGAACTTCTCCACCTCGCGCACTAGCTCAGGCTCCTTCCCCCCCAGCGAGGTGACGTTCCACGTCCCAAGAGCTAGCTTCTGTAGCCGAGGATCGGACCGCCAAGTGCCCTGCCTTCGGCTGCCGCCCAGCTCACATTGCACCCGACCTCTATGGCCCCTGCTATGGGTGGTGAGCCCATTGGAGGGGGGACCCACGTTGCCTCTTCGGGCTGTGCCCGGCCGGGCCCCATGGGGACAGGCCCGGCCACCAGGCGCTCGCCGTCGTGCCCCAACTCCGGGCCTGGCTCCAGAGGGGGGCCCCGGTGACCCGCGTCCGGGCGAGGGAAATCTGAGTCTCGGTTCTTGTATTTCCATAGAAGTCTTCGAGCTGCTCTTTGTCTGATCCCTCACCTAGGACCTGTTTGTCTTGGGAGACCCTACCAGGGGGCATGGAAGCCCCCGGACAACATAGCTCCTAGGATCATTGAGACACGCAAACTCCTCTACCACGGTAAGGTGGCAGCTCGGATATATATATACACATATATATACATGTATATATACATATATATATATATATATATATATATGTATATATATAAATATATATATGTGTGTGTGTGTATATATATATATATATATATATATATATATATATATATATATATATATATATATATATATATAATATACATATATATATATATATATATATATATATATATATGTACACATATATATATATATATACACATATACATATATACATATATATATATAATATACATATATATATATATATATATATATATGTACACATATATATATATATATACACATATACATATATACATATATATATATATATATATATATATATATATATATATATACATACATACATATATATATACATAAATACATATATATACATATATATACATATACATATATATATATATATATATACATATATATATATATATATATATATATACATATATATATATATATATATATATATATATATATATATATATATATATATATATATATACATATATATATATATATATATATACATATATATATATATATATATATATATATATATATATATATATATATATATATACATATATATATATATATATATAAATATATATATATATATATATATATATATATATATATATATATATATATATATATATATACATATATATTTACATATATATATATACATATATATATACATATATATATATATATATATATATATATATATATATATATATATATATATATATATATATATATATATATATATATATATATATATATATATATATATATATATATATATATATATATATATATATATATATATATATATATATATCAGAGGTGGGACCAAGTCATTGCTTTGCAAGTCACAAGTAAGTCTCAAGTCTTTGCCCTCAAGTCTCGAGTCAAGTCCCGAGTCAAGACAGGCAAGTCCCGAGTCAAGTCCAAAGTCAAGACTGGAAAGTCTCAAGTCAAGTCACAATTCCTGCATTTTGAGTTTCGAGTCCTTTCAAGTCCTTTTAACCACAGACTAATATATTTACACAGATTGTGTATGCTTTTAAACCGCTGTATTTATTTATTAAAACAAGTGCATTTGAAATAGCAGGAAAGAAAATAGTGCTGACATTGCACTTCATAATAGCACTATTAACCAGTCATTTTAATAGTTTAAACAATTTTAAACATTTAACTCATTCCTTTACAGAATAAACACATTTGCAAAAACAAGTGCAACTGTACTTATTTGTACAAAAGTGTTAACATTGTATTTCCATGGCATATTGCATTGTAACTGGTTCCACAGCAGTTTCTATTCTGTTCTTACCTTATCTCATTGATCTCATCTCATACTGTATGTGTGTTGATGTGTGCGTACACATGAAAAACATAACAAATACATGAACATAACAATGAACAGAGTTGTACTTTTTAGATGTCAGGACCCTATGCAATATGTACACATATTCTTAATATAGTATATATTTTAACTGACCTTTATTTGACTATGTTTGTCTTTTTGTAGGTGGCTAAAATACGCGGTGCTGCTGACCGCCGTCTAACGTTATGTTACTGTGTGTGATACATTGACTAACGTAACGTTATGTTTAGGTACCTCATGCAACCCTGCTTAAAAAATCACTTGACAAAAAGTATGAATAAGGTAGCAAACTGCAGTGGACGCAACATATTGCCGTGTTTGAAATGACGTAATAACCATAAACATCTTATAAGTAGACGCAATATTGGTTGCTGTGACGCGAGCAATTTGCATCTTGAAGTGGTGATGAGGAGCCGGCGAGCAGCCTAAACTGACAGTTGACAGGTAGAAAACAAAGATGCTAAACTGACAGTTGACAGGTAGAAAACAAAGATGCTAAACTGACAGTTGACAGGTAGAAAACAAAGATGGTGTTCAGCGTTTTCCTGCTCAAATGAGCGGACTGTTGAAAATAGGAATCGGGGGATTACTTTTCACAAGTAAGATTTAACATTAAAGGCCTACTGAAATGAATTATTTTTATTTAAATGGGACAAGCAGATCCATTCTATGTGTCATACTTGATATTGCCATATTTTTGCTGAAAGGATTTAGTAGAGAAAATCGACGATAAAGTTCGCAACTTTTGCTCGCTGATAAAAAAAAGCCTTGCCTGTACCGGAAGTAGCGTGACGTCACAGGAGCTAGTATTCCTCACAATTCCCCGTTGTTTACAATGGAGCGAGAGATTCGGAGCGACAAAGCGACGATTACCCCATTAATTTGAGCGAGGATGAAAGATTCGTAGATGAGGAACGTTACAGTGAAGGATTACAGAGGCAGTGATGGACGTATCTTTTTTCGCTCTGACCGTAACTTAGGTACAAGCTGGCTCATTGGATTCCACACTCTCTCCTTTTTCAATTGTGGATCACGGATTTGTATTTTAAACCACCTCGGATACTATATCCTCTTGAAAATGAGAGTCGAGGACGCGAAATGGACATTTAAAGTGACTTTTATTTCCACGACAATACATCGGTGGCACACTTAGCTACTGAGCTAACGTGATAGCATCGTTCTCAAATGAAGATAGAAACAAAACAAATAATCCCCTGCCTGGAAGGATAGACAGAAGATCAACAATACTATTAAACCATGTACATGTAACTACACGGTTCAAAATTCTCAGCCTAGTAAGGCTTAACAATGCTGTTGCTAACGACGCTAAGGCTAATTTAGCAACTTAGCAACCGGACCTCACAGAACTATGATAAAAACATTAGCGCTCCACCTACGCCAGCCAGCCCTCATCTTCCCATCAACAGCCGTGCTCACCTGCGTTCCAGCGATCGACGGCGCGACGAAGGACTTCATCCGTGGGTTTGGCGGCAAGCATCGACTAGGCGTAGTAAGTAGTCCTTGTTGTGTTGCTGTAAGTATTGTACTTAGCCGCTAATACGCCTGATCAGCCTCCATTGTTCATTAAACAAATTGCAAAAGATTCACCAACACAGATGTCCACAATACTGTGGAATTTTGTCGAAGAAAACAAGAGGTTTTTGTATCGGGTCGAAGGGGTACAACCACTTCCGTGGATTTTGTGACGTCACGCACATAAATCATATCCAAAGGAGTTTTTCAACCGGAAGTGTGGCGGGAATTTTAAAATTGCACTATATAAATTAACCCGGCCGTATTGGCATGTGTTTCAATGTTAAGATTTCATCATTGATATATAAACTATCAGACTGTGTGGTCGGTAGTAGTGGGTTTCAGTAGGCCTTTAATGTACTATTGGTTGTATTTTATGAAAATAACATTACCACAGAGTTGAGAAGGAGCAAAGATCTTCAATATTTGTATGTGAAAATCACAAATAAATCTTCTGGGGAAGGATGACGCCCCTACAGGGGTTTGGTTTACAAACTTTCTGCCCCACCTAAAACAAAATTCACCAGCCGCCATTGATTATGATGCATTCTCATTTTAGGCAAAATATAAGACAATACTTTCTTAACAGTATAATTGTAACCAGGAATAAGTCTTCAAGTAACAATATTCAAATACTAACATTGTTGGGTAAAACAGAATTCGGTTTTATTCTGAATCCAGTGAAACAGATTGGTGGTTTTAGCTGATGTAAAGACTTTCAGGTGTTTATATATGTTTAAGTATTTGGCAGACGCTTTTATCCAAAGCGACATACATAAAAAATACATATATAACAATCACTGTAAACATGATCATTTAAGGGAAGA
>NC_084749.1:24514698-24549698 GCF_033978785.1 Entelurus aequoreus
TGTGACTCAACATCAGCTGGAATGCCGGTGCTTTTTCACCGCTACGGTATTGACTAAGTGTCAGGACGCACGTTTATTCCGTCATAACAGAAAGAGGAAACTTTACTTTTTATTATTGCGTTAAGTTTGACAGTACTTTAAAAAAAAAAAAAAGAGCACTAAAGAGGTGTCTGAATTAGTAGAATTCCTTGAGCGTGCACACACATGATGACAGGTATTTCCACTTGAGAAGAGCAACAATGCTAAGCTGTGAACTCGGTGTCAAACTTCCTGTCTAAAGAGGTCAGAGGTTTTTCAGTCTTTCAAGCTTTAAATAAAGACAATAAACAATAGAACAGAAATGTTAACTTTGTCGCTATATCTGAAAACTGAGCTAGATGCTACGTATAACACAAACTGCATAATTTCAAGTCTTTTGTTATGTACTTGGTTTTAAGTCTCCTTTTTTTTTTTTGGATTCATTCGTATGGATTCGATACACCAATTTAATAGGTCTACCAAAAAATGTATAACAATTATCTTGCTTAAAATTAATTTTGCGTTTCTTTGGAACTATATTTTTATGTGCACGCGCAAATGCACCCACAAATTGACAAAAAAATTAAACAAAGACAAAAAATAATCCATTAAGTAAAAAACAAGGCATGCTTTCTCACTCACCGGTAAAGCCAAGCATGCGATAAATATGAGTCCAATAATTAATGCGAATGCTCCTGCCGCAAGTCGATTAATTACAGCTTCTGAGCCTCGCTAACCAGGGCAGCGGAGGTAACTCTCTCTGGCTGGCATGGCTACCTTTCGATGGGGTGAGCCTTGCAGCATCTTGTAAAGTAAAATAAAAGAAATTGTTGCCATTGAGACATTTTATTTCATGCTAGTGTAAATAGTTTAGATTTATTTTGTGAAGCCTACAATGAATGCAGACAAGATGTATGGTAATAAAGTTATCGATTTAGTTTTGAAACTGCCCTGAGTTGGGTCAGTTTGACGCTAGAAAACGGGTGGTGTTGGACTCCAACAAAAACCTGCTACACTCACAAGACTAACATTTTTGAAAGACTTGTCATAAAAGCACATGTATATATATATATATATATATATATATATATATATATATATATGTGTATATATATACATATATATATATATATATATATATACATATATATATATATATATATATACACATATATATGTGTATATATATATATATATATATATATATATATATATATATACATATATATATATATATATATATACATATATATATATGTGTATATATATGTAATATATAAATGTGTATATATATATGTAATATATAAATATATATATATATATATATATATATATATAAATATATATATATAAATATATATATATATATATATATGTATATATATATATATATATATATATATATATATATACATATATATATATATATATATATATATATATATATATATATATATATATATATATATATATATATATATATATATATATATATATATATATATATATATATATATATATATATATATATATGTATTTATATACACACACACACACTACAGGCTAAAAGTTTGGACACACCTTCTCATTCACAACACAACTGATGGTCCCAACCCCATTGATAAAGCAAGACATTCCACTAATCAACCCTGATAAGGCACATCTGTGAAGTGAAAACCATCCGTCCGGGGGGCATCTTGACTATCTGGCTCCTCGATTTGGAGGAGCTGCTGCTTTACTTTGAGCTCCTCCCGAATGACAGACGTGCTGATTTTTACACCTTCACATGCAAACTCATTCAGTGAGAGCTGAAGATCCTGGTCAGATGAAGCCATCAGGACCACATTATCTGCAGTAAGCAGTGACATAATCTTACAGCCAATGAAACCTGACCCCCTCAACTACCTGACTGCTCCATAAAAGTTATGAACAACATTGGTGACAAAGGGCAGCCCTGGCGGAGTCCAACCCTCAATGGAAACAGATCCAACTTACTGCCGGCAATGCTCTGACACGATCATACAGGGAGCGGACCGCCACAGTCAGACGATACTCTATACTCTCTGAGCACTCCCCACAGGACTTCCCAAGGGACACAGTCAAAGGCCTTCTCCAAATCCACAAAACACATGAAGACTGGTTGGGCAAACTCCCATGCACCCACAAGGACCCTGCCGAGAGTACATAGCTGGTCCACAGTTCCACGACCCGGACGGAAACCACGCTGCTCCTGAATCTGGGATTCGACAATCCGGCGTAATATCCTAATAATACTAATCTTCATAAATAACATCAATATAATACATAATCTTAATAAATAACATCCAATTTTTTATGCTGAATGAAAAACAGTAAATGAGCACAACAGCTCACGTAAAGACAGTGCTTTGGCTTCTTCTGCCTTCAGGACATCCCTTAACCCAGACCTGGGCAAATTAAGGCCCGGGGGTTGTGGCCCGTTAAGCATTTCAATCTGGCCCGCGGGATATTCCCAAATCATTTTCTTAGATCTTTAAGATGGAAACTGTAGCTGCCATTATGATGTGCAGTGATGTTTTCAAATGACCGTAAATCTTGAACTATACAAAGTATTTCAATGGTTGGAATCTGTGCTTTTGCATGATATACTAGTTACTATGGTAATTGAATTAGTTACTATGGTAATCTAAGTCACAGCAGCTCAGACGAGGCACCAAGCAGTGTGGGAGCGTTTCCACAGAGTGTTTCCAGAGCGGCCAGCCTGAAATGCGGGTGTCAGAGATTTTTACAACAAAGTTCTAAAGCTTAGTGATATATCAAATATATCAGATTGAAGGTGGGGTTTTTTTTTTACCCTTGGCGTTCATATTTCACTGTGTTTGTTGCATTTTTGTTGCGTTTCACTTGATTGTATAATATGTCCATTGAGAGGGGGTGTGACATTCATATGTTGTCAATATTCAGTGTTTTATCGTTCATAGTTAATATTGTAAATCCCACATTCTTTATTTTCATGTACATTCTGGGTGTCTCAATCAGAAAAAACATGTACAATTCCATTCCGTTTTTTAAGGCGGTCTGTCATAACGTTTTTAGCATTCAATCAGACATTATTATAAGGTTTTGTATTTGTGTTCCTAAAAATCAGATATACCGGCCCCCAGACACAATTATTTTCTCTAAATTCCCCCCCCCCGCGTCAAAATAATTGCCCAGGCCTGCCTTAACCTATGCTGTCCCATGCATACAGCATTAATCTTTTTTGACTTCACACTCACTATTATCATGTTTTTACCACTTAGCTCATAATTAAGACATAGTTTTTTAAAACCGATCCAAAGCTAGCCTGTCAGCGGCTGCTGCTTGCAGCAAACTTGTAGGACAGTGACTGCAGTGTTTAGAGCGATAGTACAGTTCGTATGTGATACAATAATGAAGTAGGAGTGCAGCGAAAAGGTGAAAGCCACATTAATACAAATATATGTATTCATGCACAATGCATGCAAGAATCAATGCAGCGGAAATGCAGCGTCGACGTGTTAGAGTGTCTAATTGTTTTTATGCAACACACCTTGCACACTCACGTTTGGAGCAAACCATTTTTTTAAATATGCAACTTTATTGGCATTATATGTCATTAAGCATCTGTCATATTTTCCTTTTTCCACAGTAAGAACAGTGTAGGAGTGTCTGCATTAAGAGGCAGCGATGTGGGCGTGGCTTTGCGGCAGAGAGGCGTCGGATTGGAGGGATATTGACATCCTATAAATATTCATCATTACACTTGGCGAGAGATTTAGTGCTCACATCAAGATTTAGATTTAGATTTAAGGTTTAATTTTAGATTTAACATTTAGGTTTAGATGTAACATTTAGATTTAAGATGTATATTTAACATTTAGGTTTAAAAGTAACATTTAGATTTAAGATGTACAGTATATTTAACATTTAAGTTTAGATTAAACATTTAGCGCTCACATTTAGATTTAACATTTAGTTTTACATTTTGGTTTACATTTAACATTTAGGTTTAGATTTACCACATGGATTTATATTCAATATTTAGGTTTAGATTTAACATTTAGATACAATATTTAGAGTCAACATTTTATTTAAACTTAAATGTGAAAAAAAATGAGCTAAATCTAAGAAATATATCTGCTAGAAAAGTGTGAATGAACTTTTACATTCGGCACCCCATACTCATCTTCTGAACAATTTCAGATAGGGGCTGATGGTCAAATACATCTTATCACATTAAAACATGGAAAACAGTTCTGTCACTTTGGCTTTTAACCACTTTAAACATTTAAAACTATTAAAAAAAACAAATGTGACAATGTGTGCACATTTTTCAATATATATTATTTCACAAGCAAATATTTTAACTCAAATATGGAGGGTGAGGGTGTCCCTGAAGCAAAATATGGAATGGGAGTTTGTGGCTTTATATTATTTAGTGCACGGCCAGGAGTGTTTTCTTTGTGCGGTATTTAGTCACGGTCGAGTTGGTTCGAGAAAACTGCAAAACCTGCACAAATCGTCACTAAATATGAACAACACCATGCCAGTCACCTTCGTTAAGCTCGCCAACAGGAAATCCAAAATGGCATTGCTGACACAGGGAAAACAACTGCAAAATCTACATAAAGATGAATGGAGGTCCACAAGCAAGAGCCCTAGTTGTCAAAGACATCAAGGATCTGGAAGAATATCAGAACTCCCAGCAACTACAACAATAACAACAACGATAATGGAGTCTGACGGAAAACAAACACTGACATTCGACTTCAAAATTACAACGCTCCAAGGGATTACCGGACAAAAAGATCTTCACTCAGGTGCACATTCATCTAAACTTACAGATATTCATAAAGCAACACAAATGATTGGTGAACAGGAATGGATGGAACTGAAAACCTTCAGCAGCATAGATTACAATAGTGAAGTGAAGTGAAGTGAATTATATTTATATAACGCTTTTTCTCTAGTGACTCAAAGCGCTTTACATAGTGAAACCCAATATCTAAGTTACATTTAAACCAGTGTGGGTGGCACTGGGAGCAGGTGGGTAAAGTGTCTTGCCCAAGGACACAACGGCAGTGACTAGGATGGCGGAAGCGGGGATCGAACCTGCAACCCTCAAGTTGCTGGCACGGCCACTCTACCAACCGAGCTATACCGCCCCATAATAAGGAATTAGATAAGGATTATAGATCCAGATACAATTATTTTCTTTCACACCAGGAATAATTGTTCTTTTTATACAGATGAACAATATAACGGAAACATTAAATTAGACAACAAACCGTCAATTATTAATTTAAATAGCAGAAGTTTGTATGCTAACTACAACAATGTGAAGCATTTTTTGGAACAATTCAACAAACCCTTCAAAGTTATCACTATCTCAGAAACATGGATGGATGCTAAAAAAGGAATGGATTTTTACCTGGAATGATATGAACTAAATTATATCAACAGAATCAACAAGAACGGAGGGGGAGTAGCTGTATACGTGATGAAGAAACTAAACTACAAAGTGGTAAAAAACATGTCACTAGCTATTGATAAGATCTTAGAATGTATAACCATTGAAATATGTCATGAAAAAAGCAAAAAGGTACTGATCAGTTGTATATATAGATCACCTAAGTCAAACATTGACACGTTTGAGAACTCAATTAAGGCAACTTTTACTGAAATCAGTCAAAAAATAACCTTCTTATGTGGAGACTTCAACAGTGACCTCTTGAACACTAACAAACAAAAGTCCATAGATGACTTTATGGACACAAAGCCACACTTATTGATAATATTTTTACTAAAGATTTTGATCATTAGTAATATTGACAATACCACAAGTGGCCTGCTAATATCTGACATCAGTGACCATCTGCCAGTTTTCAACATCTATGACGAAAACTACAAGAAAAGGAACATGGACGACAAAAAGACTTTTCGAAAAATATGTACAGAATGTACAGTATGACAGCTTTCAAAAACGATCTGAGAAAACAGAGTTAAAGTCAAAGTTAAAGTTAAAGAGCCAATGATTGTCACACACAGGACAATGTCTACAGTGAAAATGATGTAGATGATGTATACGGTATTTTTTTAATACCTTCGAGATGCTTTATGTTAAACACTATCCTTTGAAACAACTTAGAAGCAAAATAAAAATTATCAACCAAGGATGACAAAAGGACTGAAAAATACTTGCAAAAAGAAGAATACATTATATAAAACATTTATAACACAAAGATCTACAGAGGCAAAAAAAAAGTACAAAACGTATAAAAAGTTAACTGGCATACTACGAACATGTAGAAAAGAATATTACAGTCAATTATTGAAGCGGAACAAAAACAATATGAGAGCAACATGGGGCATCCTAAATAGCATTATTAAAAATGGTGCTAAAAAGGATTATCCTAAATACTTCTCAGATGGAAATGTAAAAATTACAATATGAACAAAGTATTTGAAAGCTTCAATAAGTACAAACCCCGTTTCCATATGAGTTGGGAAATTGTATTAGATGTAAATATAAACGGAATACAATGATTTGCAAATCATTTTCAACCCATATTTAATTGAATACACTACAAGACAAGATATTTGATGTTCAAAGTCATAAACTTTTTTTTTTTTTGCAAATAATAATTAACTTAGAATTTCATGGCTGCAACACGTGCCAAAGTAGTTGGGAAAGGGCATGTTCACCACTGTGTTACATCACCTTTTCTTTTAACAACACTCAAAAAACGATTGGGAACTGAGGAAACTAATTGTTGAAGCTTTGAAAGTGGAATTCTTTCCCATTTTAGTCTTATGTAGAGCTTTAGTCGTTCAACAGTCCGGGGTCTCCGGTGTCCTATTTTACGCTTCATAATGCGCCACACATTTTCGATGGGAGACAGGTCTGGACTGCAGGCAGGCCAGGAAAGTACCCGCACTCTTTTTTTACGAAGCCACGCTGTTGTAACACGTGCTGAATGTGGCTTGGCATTGTCCATGAAAAAAGACGACGCTTAGATGGCAGCATATGTTGTTCCAAAACATGTATGTACCTTTCAGCATTAATGATACCTTCACAGATGTGTAAGTTACCCATGCCTTGGGCACCAATGCACCCCCATACCATCACAGATGCTGGCTTTTGAACTTTGCGTCGATAACAGTCTGGATGGTTCGCTTCCCCTTTGGTCAGGATGACACGATGTCGAATATTTCCAAAAACAATTTGAAACGTGGACTCGTCAGACCACAGAACACTTTTTCACTTTGCATGAGTCCATCTTAGATGATCTCGGGCCTAGAGAAGCTGGCGGCGTTTCTGGATGTTGTTGATAAAAGGCTTTCGCTTTGCATAGTAGAGTTTTAACTTGCACTTACAGATGTAGTGACAAACTGTATTTAGTGACAGTGGTTTTCTGAAGTGTTCCTGAGCCCATGTGGTGATATCCTTTACAGATTGATGTCGGTTTTTGATCCAGTGAGGGATCGAAGGTCACAGACATTCAATGTTGGTTTCCGGCCATGCCGCTTACGTGGAGTGATTTCTCCAGATTCTCTGAACCTTTTGATGATATTATGGACTGTAGATGTTGAAATCCCTAAATTTCTTGCAATTGCACATTGAGAAACGTTGTTCTTAAACTGTTTGACTATTTGCTCACGCAGTTGTGGACAAAGGGGTGTACCTCTTTCTTGTGAAAGACTGAGCATTTTTTGGGAAGCTGTTTTTATACCCAATCATGGCACCACCTGTTCCCAATTAGCCTGCACACCTGTGGGATGTTCCAAATAAGTGTTTGATGAGCATTACTCAACTTTATCAGTATTCATAGCCACCTTTCCCAACTTCTTTGTCACGTGTTGCTGGCATCAAATTCTAAAGTTAATGATTATTTGCAAAAAAAAAAAGTTTATCAGTTTGAACATCAAATATGTTGTCTTTGTAGCATATTCAGCTGAATATGGGTTGAAAATGATTTGCAAATCATTGTATTCCGTTTATATTTACATCTAACACAATTTCCCAGCTCATATGGAAACGGGGTTTGTATGTCGTAGAATTTCTGACATTTTGACCTATACTTCTTGTCTAATAAGAATGTCCGCTCATTTTCAATTCTCTTCTATTTTGTGCCATTGAATGGACCAGTTGTGGGACGAAGGTGAATATGGAGTTATGCCAACCTGTCTACAGAATGTTTAGATTTTCCAAATATGACTAAGAGAGGTTGACTCTGCACCTTCTCGGATGAACTCTCTTGTGGATGTATGATGTAATTTTGGCGGGGGCAGGGTATTGATCTTCACTCTTCTGGCCTCTAACGTGGCTGCTAGACACTTCAGAACCTGGTTGTGCCGCCAGGTGTAACGCCCTTGTGACAGACTTGTCTTGCAGCCAACGAGAATGTGTTTGAGGTTAGCTGGATATGGACAGAGGGGGCATGTGGGGTTCTCTCCGTACCACTGTTTGAGGTTTGAGGGGGAGGGAAGGACATCATAAGTGGAGCGTAAGATGAAGCTGATGTGAACTGCCTCCATGCCCAGTAGCTCCCTCCACGAGACCTTTCTCCTCTCAACTCCTTCCCAGCTCATCCACTGTCCTTGCTTAACCTGTGAGACAGCCTTTGCACATCTAGCTGCCTGCTCGTGCCGACGTACCTCCTCTACAACCAGCCGACGTCGCTGAGCTGGAGCAGCCGTATGCCACAACAGTCTGCTCTCACCAAAGCCAAGGCCTCCTCTCCCTTGATGCACAAAGCCAATGATGTCTCTGTGCCTAAGATCTTCCTTTGCTTGCAGAGTAGCTGCCGCTGCAGTCCATTTCCTTCCGGTCACCAAGGTAGGAGCTGTTTGGGCAACACATGGGTCTCGAGACTCTGTTAGCGTCATTTCCAGCCTTACCCTTGCACACTTAAACTCCTCTACTAGGCTGGAAACAGGAAGCTCCAGAACACCTCTTCCATACAGTCTGATGTTACTGAAGCATTTAGGAAGACCCAGCCACTTCCTAGCAAAGGAGCTAACCAGCCTCTCCAACTTTTCTACCTTTGTGGTTGGTACTTCGTAGATGGTAAGAGGCCACATTAGCCTGGGTAGCAACCCAAATTGGAGGCACCACAGCTTCAACCGGCCAGGGAGCATGGTCTTATAAATAAATGATAAATGGGTTGTACTTGTATAGCGCTTTTCTACCTTCAAGGTACTCAAAGCGCTTTGACAGTATTTCCACATTTACCCATTCACACACACATTATCAATGTTTTCAAGGCCAGTTATAGCATCCTTCTTGAGCTGGTCCACCTGCCCTGTGTCCTTGAGGGTGGCATGATACCAACGTCCAAGACTCTTGACAGGCTTCTCAGACACTGCTGGTATAGCCTCCTCACCCACACAGAATCGTTGTTCCATCAGCTTCCCCCTCACCACCGAGATGCTTCTAGACTTGCTTGGCTTTATCTCTATCCGGGCCCACTGGATGTTTTCTTGCAGTTTGTTCAGCAGCCGCCTAGCACACGCCTTGGTTGTGGTGAGGATGGTCACGTCATCCATATAGGCTCTTATGGGCGGGAGACGAAGACCAGATTTAATCTTTTGACCTCCTACCACCCACCTAGAGGCTCGAATGATGACCTCCATAGCCATTGTAAAAGCAAGAGGTGAGATGGTACACTCTGCCATTATTCCTATTTCAAGTCGCTGCCATGCTGTGGTACACTCAACAGTTGTCAGGCATAGCTGTAGGTCCTGGAAATAGGCTTTGACAAGACCAGTTATGGAATCCGGGACACTGAAATAGTGGAATGCCACCCAGAGGAGATCATGAGGAACTGACCCAAAGGCATTTGCCAGGTCCAGGAACACAACATGGAGATCTCTTCCACCCTTTTTGGCAGCTTGAATTTGACTCCATATCATGTTCGTGTGCTCTAGGCACCCCGAGAAGCCTGGAATCCCTGCTTTTTGCACCGAAGTATCAATATAGTGGTTCTTTTCCAGGTAGGTGGCCAACCTGTGAGCCACCACACTGAAGAAGATTTTTCCTTCAACATTGAGAAGGCTGATTTGGCGAAACTGGCTGATGTCCACAGAGTCCTTTTCCTTGGGGATCAGGATGCCTCCTGCCCTCCGCCATGCAGTTGGAATTGCTTGTTTCTGCCACACCACCCTCATCAGCCTCCATAGAAATTAATATCAACTAGCAATTGTGTTTGTATCCTGTATAGCAGACCTGGGTATTCTGCGGCCCGTGGGCCACATCCGGCCCTTTGTACGTCCCTGTCCGGCCCGCGTGAGGCTAATCATAAATTACAAAATACATTTTAAAAAGTATCTATCTCGAGTGTGCAATATAACGGTGCTGCTTTTGTTTTGAAAAGCGTTATTTGTATTACTTCCGTGTGGACGTATGCTCGTGCGCGATTGTGAGTGAATGTGAACAGCGGCAATCACAAATTACAAAATAAATTTAAAAAAACATCTATGTCGTGCGTGCAATACAACTGTGCTGCTTTTATTTTGAAAAGTGTTATTTATGGCCGTATGTCCGTGTGTAACCTGTAAGTGAAGGTGCACAGCGACAATTAAGTGATGCCCGGTTATCCCCGAGACGCTAAAAAAAGAAAAGTTGATGACAAATGGCGTTTTTTCAACAAGACATTGACTGCCAAGTATTTCTTTACAGAAATTAAAGGTAAAGCGGTGTGCTTAATTTGTGGTACACATGTTGCTGTGTTTAAAGAATATAGTGTAACCACCTGCTGAAGTTGATGTTGTGTTCTTGAGTTGCGGAAATGAGGAGTGAGGATAGACGTGCGTGTGGAAGGAACGAGATAAGTTGAACTGTGTTAGTATAGGTTGCTCAATAAAAGTTTAAAATGAGCATCAGACTTGGTGTGCACTTCTTCTGGACGCTACAATTGGTGTCAGAAGTAAAACTTTGCGCATACTGCTCTGCTTGTGTGAGCAAACTGCGCTGCTTGTGTGCTCAGCCTGCTACGTCATTGGGAGGTACGTGCCACGATGTTTCCTGGCGACTTTGTCAAGATTGAACGGGAGGGGATTGAACGGCAGCGACTGCAGATGTCTGTGTGAATCCCGTACGTGAGCTCGTCGCAAAGAGAGAGAGAGAGGGAGGAAGGAGAGAGGCAGCGTCTTCAGGTGCTTGGCATGGGGGAATTCCGCCCTCAATGAAGACTCCCAGGTTTAATGGCAAGGCGAACTGGGAAGCATTTCATCCCACTTCTGACACCAATTGTAGCGTCCAGAAAAAGTGCACACCAAGTCTGACGCTCTTTTTAAACTTTTATTGAGCAACCTATACTAACACAGCTCAACTTATCTCGTTCTTTCCATACACACGTCTATCCTCACTCCTCATTTCCGCAACAGCAACGCTTCCTCCTTCTTCGCCAATCACCTTACAGGCGTGCTACGTTCACAACAAAGAGGATGCAGGATAAAGAGACAGAAATTGAAATTTCTGCATTGTAATATACATCAGGAAGTGTTGTGTAAGGAAGTGTTAAAAATAAAACCATCAAAAGCCATCTGCTTTTGTATAAAGATAAGTTAGGTTAAATGAAAATATTATTATTATTATTATTTATCTTACTGTATATCAAAAATAATTTGAGCAAAATTTAATTGAAATATTGTCAGTGTGGCCCTCCAGCAGTGCTCGGGTTGCTCATGCGGCCCCCGGTAAAAATTAATTGCCCACCCCTGCTGTATAGACACAAATATAAGAACCTTTCAATAATCTATTTGAAATCGTGGTCATAAATTTTCTTTAAGCGTTTAAAAAAAATGGTGACTTGGTGAATGTGGTCCAATGCCCCATAATAATCAACAATATTTTACCTGCCGGGTAGATGGATTATTATTACAGTGCTCAATAGTAAAGAAACTTTATACCTTTTGTTTTCGTCCTCTTTTTGTGCCCTTGAGTGCATTATCCTTTCCATCCTTACCCTTTCCAACCTTTGTAACTGAGCTACTGTGTGGAACAATTTCCCTTGTGGATCAATAAAGTTTGTCTAAGTTTAAGTCTAAGTCTAACAGATGTCTTAAATGCAAACCTTTTGTTTGCACATGGTGCTACATTTTCTGTGGTAGCATTTATATTTTTATGGCTAATCTGATCACATTCCTGATTATTGAAATGATTGATTTTAGATACAGAAAGCACCAAAAAAAGAAAGCATTGGCGAATAATAATAAAATAATAGTCCCATATGTGTGCGTAATGATTCCATTCTTCTAAATTGGATTTCATCTTCAATCTGGATAAGTCAGAGTGGAACTCCTGGCTTTAAATTGAGAACCTGACAGCTAATCTTGGCCACAACACTACTATGGAACCTTATATTCTCCCTGAGGAGCATCCATAATACCCTCGAGGGCCACAGTGATGACAGACAGGCGCTTCACACCTAATGAGACAGATGGAGAGATAATCTGGTCGCTCATGTTTTCATTCAAAGTCTAACAGATTGTGAACACAGAATAAGATATATATCACTCACAGGTTGAGCTTTTTGACTAAATTATTACTACTAATTGCTAATCACATAACTGTTTTGTTTTTTGCACTTGGCCTTAGAAACACATTTTGCTATATTCGGTTTGAATCCAGCCTTTGATGGAGTCCGAAGAAGGATCCAAAACACATGTGGGGGTGGTTTGAGAGGGAGTTCAAAAAGGATTTCTGGTCTCAGTGAAGTGTTTGTGTCACTTTTGGCAGAACACACACAGTCATGCAAATGGACAAACAAGTATACGCGCTCAAAAATGCTCATTTTAAAAGCAAACCCAAACCAGTGAAGTTGGCACGTTGTGTAAACAGTAAAAAAAACAGAATACAATGATTTGCAAATCATTTTCAACCTATATTCAATTGAATACACTGCAAAGACAAGATATTTAATGTTCAAAATGAGAAACATTGCAAATAATCATTAATTTAGAATTTAATGGCAGCAACACATTGCAAAGAAGTTGGCATAGGGGAATTTTTACCACTGTGTTACATGGCCTTTTATTTTAAAAACACTCAGTAAACGTTTGGGAACTGAGGAGACCAATGTTTGAAGCTTTTCAGGTGGAATTATTTACATTCTTGCTTAATGTACAGCCTAAGTTGTTCAACAGTCCGGAGTCTCTGTTGTCGTATTTAACGCTTCATAATGCGCCACACATTTTAAACGGGAGACAGGTCTGGACTACAGGCAGGCCAGTCTCGTACCCGCACTCATTTACTACAAAGCCACACTGTTGTAACACGTGCAGAATGTGGCTAGGCATTGTCTTGCTGAAATAAGCAGGGGCGTCCATGATGTTGCTTGGATGGCAACATATGTTGCTCCAAAACCTGTATGTACCTTTCAGCATTAATGGTTCCTTCACAGATGTGTAAGTTACCCATGCCTTGGGCACTAATACACCCCCCGTACCATCACAGATGCTGGATTTTGAACTTTGCGTCTATAACAATCCGGATGGTTATTTCCCTCTGTGTACACGACGTCCACAGTTTCCAAAAACAATTTGAAATGTGGACTCGTCAGACCACAGAACACTTTGCATCAGTCCATCTTAGATAAGGTCGGGCCCAGCGAAGTCGGCGGCGTTTCTGGGTGTTGATGGTAATTGGCTTTCGCTTTGCATAGTAGTTTTAACTTGCACTTACATATGTAACGACAAACTGTAGTTACTGACAGTGGTTTTCTGAAGTGTTCCTGAGCCCATGGGGTGATATCCCTTACACACTGATGTCGCTTTTTGATGCAGTACCGCCTGAGGGATCTAAGGTCACGGGCATGCCGCTTACGTGCAGTGATTTCTCCAGATTCTCTGAACCTTTTGATGATATTACGGACCGTTGATGGTGAAATCCCTAAATTCCTTACAGTAGCTGGTTGAGAAATGTTCTTAAACTGTTTGACAATTTGCTCTTGCATTGGTTCACAAAGTGGTTACCCTCGCCCCATCCTTGTTTGTGAATGACTGAGCATTTCAAGGAAGCTCCTTTTTTATCCAATCATGGCACCCACCTGTTCCCAATTAGCCCGTTCACCTGTGGGATGTTCCAAATAAGTGTTTCATGAGCATTCCTCAACTTTCTCAGTCTTTTTTTCCACTTGTGCCAGCATTTTTGAAACATGTTGCAGGCATCAAATTCCAAATGAGCTAATATTTGCAAAAAATAAAGTTTCCCAGTTTGAACGTTAAGTATCTTGTCTTTGCAGTTTATTCAATTCAATATAGGTTGAAAAGGATTTGAAAATCATTGTATTCTGTTTTTATTTACAATTTACACAATGTGCTAACTTCACTGGTTTTGGGTTTTGTACTTTAAATAACAATAATTATTGGCAGTCGGGGCATGCGACTGTCTTTGGCGATCCCTCGTACTTCACAAATTTGATCGGTTGCAAACTTAGTGTCACCAGTGTTCGGAGAAATAGTGTTTGTTACAAAATAACAACGCTGTTTTTATCTAGTAATGAGTAATCCAATTCATTACTTTCATGTACGTTACAACGCTGTTACCAACACGTTTGATGTAACGTTGCATGCTACTTTTGATACGAACAAGACAGCTTGAAATAATGACCATGCCAATCATCAACACTAATATTCATACAATATCACCTTTGTGGACAAGGAAAGACAAAGCCACTTTATTAGCAATCAGTGAAAAAATTCCACAGGCGCTGCAGTCAACGATGTCCTTCCAGTCCACAGACTGCCAATGCTGAGCTGAAACAGCCAACGAGCGTGCCCTCACAGACATCAAGCTTCACTTGGCAACAGGCACCGCCTTTTAAAGGCAAACACATTCACTCTTCTCTCATGAAACAGCTCTCAATTGTATACACCAGATGTATATGAAAATATGAAACATACACATGTATTACTTTCCCTCATAAATAATTACATCTATTAAATAATAATTACGTTTTTGGGAAAGTAACCAGTAATTGTATTTAGTCACTTTTTTAAAGTAATTCTTCTAACACTGGTTGTCACCAACTTGGCAATTGCTATGTGGAAAGTCTGTTGGTTTAAGTTGATCGTTTTGGACTTTCCGGCGTGGTCTGACTGTGTCAGGTGGGAAGAGAGGGTTTTCTTAATCGGCGGGCAGCTAGCTGCTGGCGTGTGGCATGTGGGTCATGACACGGTAAATGACTCGGCTCACGGATGGCTTTTGTCTTGTCGGGAGACCTGTCGGGCTTTGGGCTAGCCTTGTCATGTGTTTGCTCCAGCTGCAGAGCCAGTGCATAATTTTTTGTATTTCCAGTGTGGGCTGACCATCACACATGACACGCGCACGTTAATCGTGCCGTTAAAAAAAATCAGGTTACTTTGACTGTCACAATTTTCATACACCGTATTTTTCGGACTGTAAGGCACACTTAAAATCCCTTCATTTTCTCAAAAATCAACAGTGCGCCTTATAACCCGGTGCGCCAATGTACGGAATAATTCTGGTTGTGCTTACCGACCTCGAAGCAATTTTATTTGGTACATGGTGTAATGATAAGTGTGACCAGTAGATGGTAGTCACACATAAGAGATATGTGTAGACTGCAATATGACGCCAGTAAACAACACCAAAAAAGTCCTGACAATTTGCGCAGGTCCGCCACGGTAGTCCGTGACGATGCCATAGTTGATAAGCTTCTTCTTTTTCCACTTCTTTTTCACTTCTCTTCTTGTTATGGGACATTCATCGTCCGCTGTTGCCATTTCTAAAATAAAATAGCAATATGTTCTAACTTATATCTCGCTATGGAAGCGCTATAAACTACCAGTGTAGTGGGTTTACATAATTCACCCATGGAACTTTAGTTAATAGAGAGTTCCGGTCTGACTTTTTTCACGGGACATACAGTATTTCCGGCGTTGTTGCACTAGTGAGCCATGGATGAGAAGATGCTGCTTCGTTATTGATTTTAGTAAAGTCTGAATGTCATTAAAACAGTTCAGTTTCAGTTTATTTCGAACATGCATACAATACAATGTAATGTATCACACAATTCCAGTTGTTTCATTACAGCACGTCCGAAAAGGAGTAGGAAAAAGCAGAGCTTATTTAATCCTACCCCTTTTCATGCCATAGCAATTTTATCCAATTTCCTTGTTCTCTGTAACAGAACAGTGAACAAATAAACAATAAATAAAATACCATAGTAAGCAAACAAATATTAAATACATAAATAATCTTTGTCTCAATAAAAACACCTTTTAAAAAAGGGTTCATATATATATATATATATATATATATATATATATATATATATATATATATAAAAAAAGGGTTCAAGATGTTCATCATAATTATTGTTCTGTGTACTTTGTGAACACTTGTAGTTCGAACAGTCTCTTAAACTGAATCATAGTGGTGCTTTGTTTGATTTATTTGGTTAATCCTTTCCATAATTTAATTCCACATACAGATATGCTAAAGGTTTTAAGTGTTGTACGAGCATACAAATGTTTTAAATTAGATTTACCTCAAAGGTTATATTTCTCCTCTTTTGTTGAGAAGAATTGTTGTACATATTTGGGTAGAAGGTTATAGTTTGCTTCATACATAATTTCAGCTGTTTGAAAATGCACCAAATCGTTGAATTTCAATAATTATGATTTTATAAATAATAAATAATGTACTATTCTAATGTATCTTTTTTGTAACACAGTTAGTGAATAAAGCGCACATTTGTAGTCTTTTCCCCATATTTCTACACAGTAACCCAGTTAGCTCCATCTTTTGACATTAATTCGATTCTTGTCCTTGCATGCTACACCGCTACAACAAAGATGACGGGGAGAAGACGCTGTCGAAGGTGAGCCACGTAAATAAGACCGCCCACAAAACAGCGCATCCTGAAGCGACTGTCAGAAAGCAACTTGAAGATGATCTGTAAAACATAATCTTTGCAACATTTTGACCAAAGAACCACCATCACATGTTATGTGAACAACAAGGAAGTGTTTTAAATTTAGACAAAAATCATAATATGACCCCTTTAATGCGCCTTATAATCCGGTGCGCCTTTTGTATGAAAAAAGACCTGACTAGACCCGTTCATCGGCAGTGTGCCTTATGGTCCAGAAAATACGGTACTATATTTACAACTCATACAAACATAGCAGTGTGGAGTGACATAAACTCCTGGTATGATTCAAATGAACAAAACATTAGTGTAAACAGAAAAGACTTACTACTTCAGTCGGACGGAAGTATTTGGGATCCACATTTACATGCACAACTCCTGTCTCTTGGCAACGTCCCACCTCATTCTCATTCTTTCCTTCCCACCTGGAAAAACACATTTTTAATACAATATTTTCTCCCAGCTTGTGGAAGGTTTAACCCCTCTCATTTTGTGTTGGCTAGACATAACATTTCACGTGTATTGGGACATGTATAGTACACTAAGACCCACACCTGACCTGAATGCTTAAGTAACACTGTCTATAGGACGGAAAACCAAACAGATGTAGAAAATTACATGTGGAATGGCAGTTGTGTGTGGAGTAGATTAGGGTCGCTACGACTTTTACTATTCCTCTTTGCAAAATACTAATAAAAGAAACAAAACAATTATACAGTCGTGGTCAAAAGTTTACATACACTTGTGAAGTTCATAATGTCATGGTTGTTTTGAGTTTTCAATAATTTCTACAACTCTTATTTTTTTGTGATAGAGTGATTGGAGCACATACTTGTTTGTCACAAAACACATGTATTATCTTTTTTAAATTTATTATGGGTCTACTGAAAATGTGACCAAATCTGCTGGGTCAAAAGTATACATACAGCAACATACATGATCAATTTTGGTGATGTAGAAAAGTTACAATAAAATCAAATTAGCTTAATGGCATGGCCTCTTAGCTTCATGTGAGTGATTATGATTGACTTTGATTTGGGGGCGGCGTGGCGAAGAGTGGCCGTGCCAGCAATCGGAGGATTGCTGGTTACTGGGGTTCAATCCCCACCTTCTACCATCCTAGTCACGTCCGTTGTGTCCTTGGGCAAGACACTTCACCCTTGTTCCTGATGGCTGCTGGTTAGCGCCTTGTATGGCAGCTCCCGCCATCAGTGTGTGAATGTGTGTGTGAATGGGTGAATGTGGAAATACTGTCAAAGCGCTTTGAGTACCTTGAAGGTAGAAAAGCGCTATACAAGTATAACCCATTTATCATTTATCATTTATTTATTGACGACACCTGTTGACTTCTCTGAGACCATTTAAATAGGGCTCATGTGATGCAGTCATTAGACTTGGTTACAAACAATTGGAAAGTCAAAGGAACTCAGCACAGATCTGAAAAAACGAATCATTGACTTGAACAAGTCAGAAAAGTCACTTGGAGCCATTTCAAAGCGGCTTAAGGTCCCAAGAGCAACTGTGCAGACAATTGTTCGTAAGTATAAAGTGCATGGCACAGTTTTGTCACTGCCATGATCAGGAAGAAAACGCAAGCTATCACCTGCTGCTGAGAGAAAATTGGTCAGGATGATCAAGAGTCAACCGAGAACCACCAAAAAGAAGGTCTGCAATGAATTGGAAGCTGCTGGAACACAAGTGTCAGTGTCCACAGTCAAGCGTGTTTTGCATCGCCATGGACTGAGAGGCTACCATGCAAGAAGGAAGCCCTTTCTCCAGAAGCAACACCTTAAAGGCTTACTGAAACCCACTACTACCGACCACGCAGTCTGATAGTTTATATATCAATGATGAAATGTTAACATTGCAACACATGCCAATACGGCCGGGTTAACTTATAAAGTGCAATTTTAAATTTCCGGCTAAACTTCCGGTTGGAAACGTCTATGTATGATGACGTATGCGCGTGACGTCACGACGGCAACGGAAGTATTCGTACCCAATGTGTCACCATACAAACTGCTCTGTTTTCATCGAACAATTCCACAGTATTCTGGACATCTGTGTTGGTGAATCTTTTGCAATTTGTTTAATGGACAATGGAGACTGCAAATAAGAAAGTTGTAGGTGCGATCGGTGTATTAGCGTCGTACTACAGCAACACAATCAGGAGGTTGTGTTGTGTTTGAGCTGGATAGCAGACGCACTACCGTAAGTACAGCTTTGGCTTCCAAACATTTGATCGCTTGCCCGTACGTGTGTGTCGCTATGTGCATGTCACGTACGTAACTTTGGGGAAATATATGTTTCTTGCCGACTCTGATGGCGGCCGGGGTGTCGTCGAAAGCTACAACGCCCGCCGCCGCCGCTCCGTAGTTAGCTTCAATTGTTAAGCTTCGCCAAGCTGGAAATTATTAACCGTGTATTTACATGTTCATGGTTTAATAGTATTGTTGATCTTCTGTCTATCCTTCCAGTCAGGTTTTTTTAAAATTTTGTTTCTATCTGCATTTGAGCCTGATGCTATCACGTTAGCTACGTAGCTAAGTTAGCTTCAATTGTTAAGCTTCGCCAAGCTGGAAATTATTAACCGTGTATTTACATGTTCATGGTTTAATAGTATTGTTGATCTTCTGTCTATCCTTCCAGTCAGGGTTATTTTTAATTTTGTTTCTATCTGCATTTGAGCCCGATGCTATCACGTTAGCTCCGTAGCTAAAGTGTGTCAACGATGTATTGTCGTGGAGATAAAAGTCACTGTGAATGTCCATTTCGCGTTCTCGACTCTCATTTTCAAGAGGATATAGTATCCGAGGTGGTTTAAAATACAAATCCGTGATCCACAATAGAAAAAGGAGAGTGTGTGGAATCCAATGAGACCTTATACCTAAGTTACGGTCAGAGCAAAAAAAGATACACCCTGCACTGCCTCTCTAGTCCTTCACTCTAATGTTCCTCATCCACGAATCTTTCATCCTCGCTCAAATTAATGGGGTAATCGTCGCTTTCTCGGTCCGAATCTCTCTCGCTCCATTGTAAACAACGGGGAATTGTGAGGAATCCTTCCTCCTGTGACGTCACGCTACTTCCGGTACAGGCAAGGCTTTTTTTTATCAGCGACCAAAAGTTGCGAACTTTATCGTCGTTGTTCTATACTAAATCCTTTCAGCAAAAATATGGCAATATCGCGAAATGATCAAATATGACACATAGAATGGATCTGCTATCCCCGTTTAAATTAAAAAAAATCATTTCAGTAGGCCTTTAAAGCTCATCTAAAGTTTGCTGCTGATCACATGGACAAAGATAAGACCTTCTGGGGGAAAGCTCCGTGGTCAGATGAAACAAAAATGTAGCTGTTTAGCCACAATACTGAGTTGACTGTGGACACTGACACTTGTGTTCCACCAGCTTCCATTGCAGACCTTCTTTTTGGTGGTTCTCGGTTGACTCTTGATCATCCTGACCAATTTTCTCTCAGCAGCAGGTGATAGCTTGCGTTTTCTTCCTGATCATGGCAGTGACAAAACTGTGCCATGCACTTTATACTTACGAACAATTGTCTGCACAGTTGCTCTTGGGACCTTAAGCCGCTTTGAAATGGCTCCAAGTGACTTTCCTAACTTGTTCAAGTCAATGATTCGTTTTTTCAGATCTGTGCTGAGTTCCTTTGACTTTCCCATTGTTTGTAACCAAGTCTAATGACTGCATCACATGAGCCCTATTTAAATGGTCTCAGAGAAGTCAACAGGTGTCATCAATAAATAAATGATAAATGATGAATGGGTTATACTTGTATAGCGTTTTTCTACCTTCAAGGTACTCAAAGCGCTTTGACAGTATTTCCACATTCACACACACATTCACACACTGATGGCGGGAGCTGCCATACAAGGCGCTAACCAACAGCCATCAGGAGCAAGGGTGAAGTGTCTTGCCCAAGGACACAACGGATGTGACTAGGATGGTAGAAGGTGGAGGAGAAAAGGTGAGGCCTTTAATCCCCAGGAACACCAGGCCTACCTTCAAGCATGGTGGTTGTAGTATTATGCTCGGGGCCTGTTTTGCTGCCAATGGAACTGGTGCTTTACAGAGAGTAAATGGGACAATAAAAAAGGAGGATTACCTCCAAATTCTTTAGGACAATCTAAAATCATCAGCCCGGAGGTTGGAGTTGGGTGTTCCAACAGGACAATGACCCCAAACACACGTCAAAAGTGGTAAAGGAATGGCTAAATCAGGCTAGAATTTAGGTTTTAGAATAGCGTTCCCAAAGTCCTGACTTAAACCCCATAGAGAACATGTGGACAATGCTGATGAAACAAGTCCATGTCAGAAAACCAACAAATTTAGCTAAACTGCACCAATTTTGTCAAGAGGAGTGCTCAAAAATTAAACCAGAAGCTTACCAGAAGCTTGTGGATGGCTACCAAAAGCGCCTTATTGCAATGAAACTTGTCAAGGGACATGTAACCAAATATTAACATTGCTGTATGTATACTTTTGACCCAGCAGATTTGGTCACATTTTCAGTAGACCCATAATAAATTCATAAAAGAACAAAACTTCATGAATGTTTTTTGTGACAAACAAGTATCTGCTCCAATCACTGTACCACACAAAAATAAGTGTTGTAGAAATTATTGGAAACTCAAGACAGCCATGACATTATGTTCTTTACAAGTGTATGTAAACTTTTGACCACGACTGTATGTGTACATCATACTTGCCAACCCTCCCGTTTTTACTGGGAGACTCCCGGTATTCAGCGCCTCTCCCGATAACATCCCGGCAGAAATTTTCTCCCGACAAACTCCCGGTATTCAGCCGGAGCTGGAGGCCACGCCCCCTCCAGCTCAGTGCGGACCTGAGTGGGGACAGCCTGTTCTCACGTCCGCTTTCCCACGATATAAACAGCTTGCCTGCCCAATGACGTCATAACTGTAGAATGATCGAGGGCGAATTCTTGGTTTCTTATGTGGGTTTATTGTTAGGCAGTTTTATTAACGTCCTCCCAGTGCGGTAACAACACACAACAACAGCAGTCACGTTTAGTCTACCGTAAAGCAGTTTGTCTGCCGTAAACAGCAATGTTGTGACACTCTTAAACAGGACAATACTGCCATCTACTGGATAGCCTCCAGAACACTGAAATTCAAGTATTTATTTTATTTATATGTATAATAAAATATATATATATATATATATATATATATATATATATATATATATATATATATATATAGCTAGAATTCACTGAAAGTCAAGTATTTCATACATATATATATATATATATATATATATATATATATATATATATATATATATATATAAATATGAAATACTTGAGTTGGTGAATTCTAGCTTAAATATATTCCCCTCTTAACCACGCCCCCCGCCCCACCCCCGGCCACGCCCCCCCCCCCCCACCTCCCAGTATCGGAGGTCTCAAGGTTGGCAAGTATGGTGTACATGTTTTGAGTGTATCTGTCTAGATATCATAAATTGACATTTCAGATGAGGGAAAACAATTATTGAGAGGCATGTGTGTATGTATGCTTACACAATGCTCTTCCCCACATGTTTGAAGGCTTTTTCCACAAACTCCCTCACACTATGCACCTCCCCCGTCGCTATGACGAAATCATCTGGCTCCTCCTGTTGCAGCATCAACCACATAGCCTAAAAGAGAAAGACAGCAAGACATACATATAATGGTTAAACCTCAAAGGAGATAATGAAGACCATCTTTCTTCTCACTGGACCAGACCTGGGCAAATTAAGGCCCGGGGGCCGCATGCAGCCCGTTCAGCTTTTCAATCTGGCCCGCCAGACATTCCCTAATCATTTTTTTAGATCTTTAAGATGGAAACTGTAGCTGCCATTATGATGTGGTTATGATGAAGTATTTCAATGGTTGGAATCTGCGCTTTTGCATGATATACTAGTTATTATGGTAATCTAAGGCCCCGTTTACACTAAGCCGGATAAGGTTATCCAGGGTAAATCACAACTAACCTTATCCGTGTCCACACACACCGCCGGTGCAACGCGACCTAGTACGCATGCGCGAAAAAAACCAAAACCAAAAAAAAAGACACCTGAGCGTCCATCTGCTCTAATCTCCCCAGTAGATGCCTTTACTTCACTGTAAAATTATTTAAAAGAGCTATATTGTAAATCGTTTGCTGTGCATTTTACATTTGTTTGCTGTGTTTTGTGTGCAAGTTTTTAAATTAAAATGTATCTCCTTTGAACAATATCCAGTGTTGTGGTATTTCAATTAACTAGAATCCAGTGTGCTGTGGGGCCCTATTGTAGTGAATCACACCTGAGCCATCATAAATGAATCAAATCTTTAATCGACATGAGAAAGTAGACAATGCGATAAAGAACCTTTTACAACAATTAATCTAGACAGATAATACCCAAAGTATTGTTGTTGTGGGTTGACTCCGCCGTTGGGGTATTCTTTTGTGAGATATGGCGTCAGGGGATAAGCTGGGTCACCCAAAATAAAAAAAAAGGGGCCGGATCTTCATCTTCCAGCAGTTGTTTGGGGCACGAGGGAGTGGTTCCATCTTTAAGCTGCGTGCTAATGGCGGAGTTAGCGAAGATGCGGGCATCATGCACACTGCCTGACCATTTCTCAGTCACACCCATAAAGCAATATTTATAGTCACGCACTATAAACATCTACGGGACGAAGGGACAACATTTTTTGGTAAATAGACTCAGAGCTGACCCGGACATTTGAAAGTTCTCTTGCCGTCTGAGACGTGTTGTATCCGAAATAGCTGCAATCGCCCGTTGCCTTCTCTTAAGGTATTGATTTGTGATTTCCAAAAGCGCCTGTACATGTAGAAGAAGGAGAAACACGGGCATGTCTGGATGATCCGCCTCCATCTTTGTTATGAAACTGACTGTGGCGCGTTCTTTCTGATGTCTCTTCCTGTGTGGAGCGCGGTCTTTCTGGCGTCACTTCCTGTGTGGGTGGGGTCTTTCTGGCGTCACTTCCTCTCTGAACTCACTTTGTAAACGATCAATGAGTCCATACAAAGTTAAGTGCCGGAGATTCAAGAATTACACGACCAACTTACCCGTGAAAAAATTTGTCCGAGGAGGGGGACCTTACGCTGGTTTAGTGTGGCTGAAACGGGGCTTAGGCTAAATAATTATTTGTTTACGGGGTTAAACGACTTAGAGTAGACATGGCCTAAGTCACAGCAGCTCAGATGAGGCACCAAGCAGTGTGGGTGAGGAGCGTTTCCACAGAGTGTTTCCAGAGCGGCCAGCCTGAAATGCGGGTGTCAAGTACATACGCGGAAGGAGATTTTTACAACAAAGTTCTAAAGCTTAGTGATATATCAGATGTGTCAGATTGTGGGTGTTTTTTTTTTTTACCCTTTGCATTCATATTTTGCTGTGTTTGTTGCATTTTTGTTGCATTTTGCTTGATAGTAAAATATGTCAATCGAGAGGGAGTGTGACGTTCATATGTTGTCAATATTATATATATCGTTCATAGTTAATGTTGTAAATCCCACATTCTTTATTTTCATGTACATTCTGGGTGTCTCATTCAGTAAAAAAAAAAAAATTCCATTCCGTTTTTTAAGGCTTTCAATCAGACATTATTTTGAGGTTTTGTATTAGTGTTCCTGAAAATAGATATACCGGCCACCAGACACAATTTTTTTTATCTAAATGTGGCCCCCAAGTCAAAATAATTGCCCAGGCCTGCACTAGACCCTACCTAAGTATTGAATGACTGACTGACAGGAAGTGAACCTGCGACCTCTGAACAGGACACTTCCCTGTACCTCTGCTGTGACATCACTACAGGATCTCATGGGACACATACTGTGGGAAGGAAGCATAGAACACTCCCACAAGCTCACTGTGTTGCTGGCACACACAAAAACACATAGTAATAGGTGCACATGCACAAAACGTGGTTAACACTAATGGCAACTTTTTAAAATAACCCAGTAAGTCAGACAAAAAGTGAAATGCCAAGCCTTTGGTCTTTCTGACAAAAGCTAAATATGTATTGGACCAAAAATCACTTAATATTCTTTACTACTCGTTAGTGTTACCATATCTGATTTATTGTGCAGAAATATGGGGAAATAACTACAAAAGTACACTTCATTCACTAACTGTGTTACAAAAAAAAATCAGTTAGAATAAAACATAATGTTGGATATAGAGAACATTCAAACCCTTTATTTATTGAATCAAAAATATTGAGATTCCACGACACAGTGAATTTGCAAACTGCTAAAATTATGCACAAAGCAAACTATAACCTGCTACCCAAGAACGTACGACAATTCTTCCCAACAAGATAAGAGAAATGTAACATCAGAACAAAATGAAATTTAAAACATTTGTATGCACGTACAACACTTAAACCTTCAGTAGTGGAATTAAATTATGGAATAGATTAAGTAAAAAAAATCAAACAGTGTACTAATATGATTCATTACAAGAAACTGTTCAAACTCAAAGTGTTTACAACGTTTTTCAATGTTATTATTTATGGAGTATATTCTGAATACATTTAGAACAGAAAGTGAACAAAAGTGTTAGCAATTGCTATGTAATGGAAAAGGGGTGGGATTAAATAAGATCTGCTTTGTAATGGAAAAGGGGTGGGATTAAATAAGATCTGCTTCTTCTACTCCTTTTTGAATACTTAAAAATACAAACTGGAAATAATGATGTATCATGTTGTAGTTGTATGCATACTTGCCAACGTTGAGACCTCCGAATTCGGGATATGTATTTCTTATACATATTTATATATATATATATATATATATATATATATATACCGTATACTAACAAATAAACGCCCTTGGGCAAATAACCGCCCATGTCCTAGTAGCCGCCCGGGGTCTGACCCCATTTTGTGAATTAACCGCCTCTTCCTAATAACCGCCTAAGTCCAAATAGCCGCCCATGGGCTGTTATTTGCATCATTTAGACTAAAATGCTACTGGGGTTGTGTTTGCTGCAGTATTATTGTTTTGATGGTTTTATAGAGTACTTGGTACCATAATTGTATTATTCCTGTATGCTGCTTTATTTAAAACGTGGAGTACTGTAGCCTTTATTTTATTTAAGTGACAGTATTATTGTTCGGTTTTGATGGTGGGTTTTATACTTGAGTACTTGGTACCATAATTTTATTTTTCCCGGTAGGCTGCATTATTTAAAAAGTTTATTTTTAGTATTGGTATTCTATTTGACAATTGTTGCACTACTGCCATGTTGTCTTTTGATAGCCTACCTCATGTTGATCTCTTGTTTTTTTGTTTGTATGTTTACAATAGCTTTTACATTTAAAGTTTTTTGTACGGAAAAAAAAATACTGGACAGTAACCATTGTAACCAAAAAAGCATTGTGCAAATAACTGCCTGCTTCTTTTAAACACCTGTCTCCAAAATCGATTTTGTGAAATAAACGCCCGGGCTACTATTTGGTAATATATATATATATATATATATATATATATATATATATATATATATATATATATATATATATATATATATATATATATATATATATATATATATATATATATATATACATATATATATATATATATATATATATATATATATATATATATATATATATATATATATATATATATATATATATAATCCGTTCATGAATGAGTATATCTGTTCGGCCACCCTGTTCAATGGAGAAGTCTGATTTACAAAATTTGCAGGCAGCATGCCCCTTCCCCTTCGAGCTGTCCTGGATGAACTGAAATTATTTTTTCCAATCATTTTGGAACTTGCAAGCATACTTCTTACTCGTCGTCGCCATGTCTCTTCTTCGTTCTTCTGCTTCGTCTCTGTTATGTTTTAGGACATTACTACTTGCCGTAGTTTTGAAGCAATGCATGATGGGAATCCGGATGTTGTGTGTCAGTGTATTAACGTGCCGGCTGGAATAAACACACGCTGAGAAATAGCTCCGTGCCAGCCTACTTTATGGGTTATAGATAAACCTATGGATATCGGAGACATATATGTGCAGTTGTGCACAGAGCTCCAAAAGCCGTAGATGTTATGTGACTGGGCCGGCACGAGTGGAAATCGGGAGAAATTCGGGAGAATGGTTGCCCCGGGAGATTTCCGGGAGGGGCACTGAAAAACGGGAAGGTTGGCAAGTATGGTTGTATGCATGTACGGAATTAACTCCAACCATATCCGAGCTACATTTAAACCAGTGTGAGTTACACTGTGAGCAGATGGGTAAAGGGCCTTGCCCAAAGTCACATCATCAGATACTGAGATGGCAGGATCAAACTTGGAACCCTCAATATACTGGCATGGCTGCTCTACCAACAGGGCCACACCACCCCAGAGGGTGAATTGTTGTATCACTTTGACATGATTTTTAGACTGACACACTTACCTAAGGACTTATCTATTCCACACACCAACCTCACTCATAGTTTCAACCTTTGGTTCTTCTTACAGGTGTATTTAACATTGTCTGTTACATTTTCTAAACAAGCAAGTTATGTATTTTTTAGCAACAAAATAATACATTAAACACAAAGTGTAGCTGAAATGCACTCTGGGAACAAGACTCCCCCAATGGAAGTCAAGCTTGACCCCTACAGGTGGACGTCAGTATTGTAACTTGTTGTGTTTGTAGCTGCTGGACATTTTTTTTGTAGTCCAGATGTTGCGAAGATTTTGCGACCTTTAAAGGCAGAAGTTGGGTGCTTGCAAACCACAAGTTGCAATACTAACCTTTGCCTGTTGGAGTCATGAACCATTAGGATGTATGGACTACAACTAAAATGGCAGTTGTCTTGAGAGAACTACAAAACAAAATGATGGGTGAAAATTGCGTACATCTACTTCTTGTTTTAATTCTGTGTGACGTAACCCCTTTACGTGTGGGGCGGTATAGCTCGGTTGGTAGAGCGGCCGTGCCAGCAACTAGAGGGTTGCAGGTTCGATCTCCGCTTCTGCCATCCTAGTCACTGCCGTTGTGTCCTTGGGCAAGACACTTTACCCACCTGCTCCCAGTGCCACCCACACTGGTTTATTTTTATTTTTTATTTTTTTTATTTTTTTGTCCTGTCCAGCTTCTCAGGCAAATCATATAGTTGATGTAGATGCTCATATCGGCTGTTCAGATTTACTTTACAAAAGAGAAGTGTAGGATACTTCTCTTGTTGCCTTATTTGTATTTGACTTTATTAAATGTATTTACATTATCATTTGGTGCAGCCGGGCCGGAGCAGGAGGGGATAGAAAGAGAAAAAAAGGAAGACAGAGGGGGAATTGTGGGGACAAGAGGGGGATTAGACAGAGAGACAAAAACAACAACAGCAAACACAACAACAACAACAACAACAACAATAGAGCAACATCAGCAAACACGACATGTACAAATATGATGGTAAAAGTAATAGCAAATAAGCAGTTAGCGAAAATAAAAAATAATACAGAAATGACAATGAGCATTATTACACTAAAAATGGAGCAATACAAATACCAATAGAAATAGCGCTATTGATAATGAACAATACCAATACTTTACCTTTATTATCAACAATACAGTTGTTCATATGCAACAATACATATACGTAATGATAACTTGAGATACGAAAGAATGCAGAAAAATGGGGGGGAAGAAAGAGAAGCAACCTACATTAACCTTGTAGATTGTTATAGTAACAATAGGTTAAGCTTTGTCAGAGTGCCATGTTTTATACCCAGTTTACCCTAGGGCAACAACATTAATATATGTTTGATGAAAAGTGATTATGTGCATGAGTGTATGTGTGCATATGTACTTATATATGTACATTATGTGTATATCTGTGTTTGTACAGTGAATGTATATGTACAGTATGTGTATATGTGTGCTTATACCGTGAATGTATATGTATAGTATGTGTATGTGTGTGTTCGTACAGTGAATGTATATGTACAGTATGTGTATACAGTATGTGTGTTTGTACAGTGAATGTATATGTACAGTATGTGTATATGTGTTTGTACAGAGAGTGTATATGTACAGTATGTGTATATGTATGTTTGTACAGTGAATGCATATGTACAGTATGTGTATGTTTGTATAATGAATGTGCGTGTGGATGTACGAACTTTAAGTGTGTAAATATGTACTGTATTTGTATATGTATGTGAGAGCGTAGGTACCTATGTATGTGTGTATGTATGTATATGAGTATATGTGAATTTGTGTGTACAATACATTTGACTCCCAGTGTGTGTGGGAGCCAGGGTACGGCCCCAGCCTCCCCGAGAGCCCAACCCACAAACAGTAGGTGTGGTGCCCAAGGAACCAGGGACCACCGCCCCCACGCAGCCAAGCCGGACAGTGACAGGAACACCAGAGCCCGGCCCACCGCGCCGCCCACAAGGGCCAGCAACAGGCCGCAGACAGACGCACCCGGCAGAGGACAAGGCACGAGAAAAGCAGGGGACAGCCAGACCCCAAGCCAGCGAGAGACCATACCCCACACGGGCAGAAAGGCGGGACGCCCCACCCGAGGGGCCCGGAGACCCCCCGCAACCGGACGGGAAGACCGCCCCCGCCCCACCGTCAACCGGGCCCCCACGAGCCCACCCCCACCCCCGGAGAGCGTGGCGAAGCCAGCCCACGGCCACCCCACCCAAGCCAGCCGCCACAGGACCACCCAGCACGGGGCCACGGGAACCACCAACCCCACACGCAGGGACCCCAACGATGGAGATGAAACAACCAGCAACTGCCCCGCCGAGTCCCCCCCCTGAGGAAGGGGGAAAATAAAAATAAAAATAAAAATAAAATTAATAAAATATATTAAAAAAATCAAAATTAATAAATAATTAAATATATTTAAAAAAATAAAAAAATAAAAATAACAAAAGAATTAAAAGAAGATCACAGACATGCTGACACACAAGGTCACTACCCCAACAACTGGCCGACTCGCAGCACCTCGGAAAACCTTGCAGCACCAAGCTACCACAGTAGACGCAGGGACTAGACCCAGCAGGCCCCAACCAAGACGGGCAACCGGAAGGGATGGACGGTGGGACCCAGGAGCTCCAGACACGCAGTCCGGATGCAGTAGCCTGAGGCGCCGACCCCCACCTGACAGGCAGGCCCAGAACGTACCCCCAGAAATATACATACATATCTATGTACACACACACACATATATACACATACATACACACATATACACATACACATAAATATACATACATACACATACACACACATATACATACACATACACAGCTTGTCAGCCCCGACAACCACCACGCGCACGCGCTGCCACCAGTCACAACATCAGCCACCCCCCTGCACCAGACCCAGCTGCCACGGGCACCCACACCACAAACAAACGGCAGCAGAAACAGCAGCCGCAATACCCCCAGACAGCCAGCACCACCCAATCAAATCAAAGCGATCAAAAAAAAAAACTGCGACCGGCAACCACACGCCAACAGGATCACGGAGACCAGCCAGCGCCAGCCCGCCAGCCAGCCCAAACGCCAACACGCAAACAAGAGACACCAACACCCCCCCCCCACCCCTACCAAGAGACCCCACCACCCCAACCCAAACCCGCACAAACACACCATCGCCCAAACAACCGAGACACAGCATCCAGACCAGACATGGGCGCCGCGCCGCCACCACATCAAGTCACCAACAGAGACGCCACAGCGCAAGGTCGGGCCACACGGGCACGGACCCCACCCAACAGGAAGCGAGACCCGCGCGACGCCACACACAAATAAATAATACGATTAAACAAAAATAATAATAATAATTAAAAATTAAAAAAAAAAAAAAAAAATGAAATAAAAAAATTAAAAAAAAAATATATATATATATATATATATATATATATATATATATATATATATATATATATATATATATATATATATATATTTATATATATATATATATATATATATATATATATATATATATATATATATATATATATATATATATATATATATATATATAAATAAAATGAAAAAAAAAAATAAGTAAATAATAAAAATAAAAATAAATAATACATTTTAAAAAAATTATAATAATAATAAATGAATAAAAGCCTGGCAGGCCACCAGACCGCATCCACGCCGGCCGACAAGGCAATGAGGGGTGCGCCGAACCCCAACTGGTTTAAATGTAACTTAGATATTGGGTTTCACAATGTAAAGCGCTTTGAGTCACTTGAGAAAAAGCGCTATATAAATGTAATTCACTTCACTTGACTTAACAATGATGTATTCACGCTAGGTCCCATGTCCCTACCCTTGCTAAAATAATGAAGCTAGTGTAAGGATGACTAGCATTATACAGACAGTGATATTTCTCGCTCATAAGTGATAGGTTATAAGCTAACTTATGAAATACAAACAAACCTTTTCTTTTACTCTATCCTCCCAAAGCACGAGGCTGACGGCTTGGCGATGACAATGTAACCAAGCTGCAGGGTAAATTGTACTTCCTTGCTGGGTTGTTACTTGAATTTTGGGGATGGGCAAGGTCCCAGAGCTGGCTGAGTTACCGGCTGGGTCTCAAAAACTACACAACTTCTTAGAAATAACCCTTGAAGGCCTACTGAAACCCACTACTACCGACCACGCAGTCTGCTAGTTTATATATCAATGATGAAATCTTAACATTGCAACACATGCCAATACGGCCGGGTTAGATTAGTAAAGTGCAATTTTAAATTTCCCGCGAAATATCCTGCTGAAAACTTCTCTATGATGACGTTTGCGCGTGACGTCACAGATTGTAGCGGACATTTTGGGACAGCATTGTGGCCAGCTATTAAGTCGTCTGTTTTCATCGCAAAATTCCACAGTATTCTGGACATCTGTGTTGGTGAATCTTTTGCAATTTGTTTAATGAACAATGAAGACAGCAAAGAAGAAAGCTGTAGGTGGGAAGCGGTGTATTAGCGGACGGCTGCAGCAATACAAACACGTAGCCGGTGTTTCATTGTTTACATTCCCAAAATATGACAGTCAAGCTTTACCATTGGCCTGTGGAGAACTGGGACAACAGAGACTCTTACCAGGAGGACTTGGAGTTGGATACGCGCTACCGTGAGTACGCAGCTGCGGCTTCCAAATACTTGATCGCTTGCCCGTACGTGCGTTCCGCTATGTGCATGTCACGTACGTAACTTTGGGGAAATATATGTGCTGTATGAACTTTGCGGAGGTGAACGGTACTTTGGGCTGTGGGATTGAGTGTGTTGTGCGGGTGTTTGATTTGTATTGGCAGGTTATATGGACGGGAGGGGGGATGTGTTTGTTATGCGGGATTCATTTGTGGCATATTAAATATAAACCTGGTTGTGTTGTGGCTAATAGAGTATATATATGTCTTGTGTTTATTTACTGTTTTAGTCATTCCCAGCTGAATATCAGGTACCACCCGCCTCTCACAGCATCTTCCCTATCTGAATCGCTTCCACTGCCCTCTAATCCTTCACTCTCACTTTCCTCATCCACAAATCTTTCATCCTCGCTCAAATTAATGGGGTAATCGTCACTTTCTCAGTCCGAATCGCTCTCGCTGCTGGTGGCTATGATTGTAAACAATGTGCAGATGTGAGGAGCTCCACAACCTGTGACGTCACGCTACTTCCGGTACAGGCAAGGCTTTTTTATCAGCGACCAAAAGTTGCGAACTTTATCGTCGATGTTCTCTACTAAATCCTTCCAGCAAAAATATGGCAATATCGCAAAATGATCAAGTATGACACATAGAATGGACCTGCTATCCCCGTTTAAATAAGAAAATCTCATTTCAGTAGGCCTTTAAATATGACGCAACAGAATCAACCCAGAATTTGGGTATAAAAAAATAACCCAGCATTTTTTTAACGTGTATACCTAATACATATTAGGGCTGCAACAACTAATCGATTAAATCGATTAAAATCGATTATAAAAATAGTTGGCGATTAATTTAGTCATAGATTTGTTGGATCTATGCTATGTGCATGCGCGGAGGCAATTTTTTTTTTTTTTTTTTTTATATTTTTTTTTTTTTTTTTAATAAACCTGCAACATGTACAAACAGCTGAGAAATAATAATCTAAATAAGTATGGTGCCAGTATGCTGTTTTTTTTCCCAATAAAATACTGGAAAGGATAGAAATGTAGTTTGTCTCTTTTATCCAATTATTAATCGAAGTAATAATCGATTATCAAATTAATCGTTAGTTGCAGCCCTAATACATATACTCATGTCAACAATTTAGTTTATACACACTGTCAGCGAGATTGCTGCTATAATGCAGGGCCACTTTTAATTATTTCCACATGCACTGTGACATGCGCCACAAAAAAGTAATTTTGGAAAATCTCTCGTTCAAACCAAATTAAGTTGGTACGCTGTTACGTTGAAACAAAACCATCAGCACAAATCACCCCGCTAATTCTGTGGACCTTCAGATTCCACACATATGCCTAAATGCCTTAAACCAGTGGTACTCAATTATTGTATGTCATGGCCCCATAGGGGACATCATTTGTTGATGCTTATTATCTTTACCTAATGCTATTGCCTCTCACACCCTCTTACCCCGACATTCCATGGCGCTCGCCTAAAGGACCTGCCCCACTATTTAAAAAGCACTGCATTAAAGGAGCTGTTTGGAGCTTGATTACAGCTACATTTTCTTGGTGAAACATGTTTCACACCCCCCTAAAGTGAATGTTTATTTGTATATAAAGCACAGGCCAAAAGTTTGGACACACCTTCTCCTCATTCAATGCGTTTTCTTTACTTTCATGACTAATTTACATTGTAGATTGTCACTGAAGGCATCAAAACTATGAATGAACACATGTGGAGTTATGTACTTAAAAAAAAAAGGTGAAATAACTGAAAACATGTTTTATATTCTAGTTTCTTCAAAATAGCCACCCTTGGCTCTGATTACTGCTTTGCACACTCTTGGCATTCTCTCGTTGAGCTTCAAGCACACCTGTGAAGTGAAAGTGACTACCTCTTGAATTTTTTTATTTTTTATTTTTTTTACGCAGACCACACCAGCCTTGGACCTCCACATCCAGCACCATGATTTTTGGAGACCAGCCACCCGGAAAGCTGCTGCAACAGTTGATTCAAATTGCCTGATGGCATTTTGAATGCACAGAGATACCGTGACGAGATCCTGAAGACCATCACCTCATGTTGCAGCATGACAATGCACGGCACCATGTTGCAAGGATCTGTACATAATTCCTAGAAGCTGAAAAATCCCAGTTCTTGTATAGCCAGCATACTCACTGGACATGTCACCCATTGAGCATGTTTGGGATGCTGTGGATTGGTGTATAGGACAGCGTGTTCTAGTTCTTGCCAATATCCCGCAACTTCGCACAGACATTGAAGAAGAGTTGACCGACATTCCACAGGCCACAATCAACAACCTCATCAACTCTATGCAAAGGTGATGTGTTGCATTACGTGAGGCAAATGGTGGTCACACCACTGACTGCTTTTCTGACCCCTGCAGACCCCCATTAAAGCAAAACTGCACATGTCAGAGTGGCCTTTTATTGTGGGCAGCCTAAGGCACACCTGTATTATAATCATGCTGCTTAATAAGCATCTTGATATGTCACACCTGTGAGGTGAGATGGATTATCTTGGCAAAAAAGAAATGCTCACTAACACAGGTTTAGACAGATTTATGAACAATATTTGAGAGGAATAGGTATTTTCGATCTTTGAGTTCTACTCATGAATAATGGGCCTGTCATAGCAGTCAGAAAATGCTGTTTATGTGGCAGAGCATCTTATTAGTATAGTCTTAATGAAGTTGATATAAAAAAATGCTTATTGTGTTATATATTATTATATAGTTATATTCCCCATCCCCATCCATTTTCTACCGCTTATTCTCTTCAGGGTCGCGGGGGGCGCTGGAGCCTATTATATAGTTATATTATATTATACAATTTATTATATGATTTTATTATTATACAGTACATACACTTGTATAATTATGTATACAATTTCCTGTT
>NC_084749.1:24552198-24584698 GCF_033978785.1 Entelurus aequoreus
TAAAAGTATGACCCATTTACCATTTATTATTTTGTCAAAATTATAAAGGACCAGCGGTAGAAAATGGATTATTCATCGACTTGTTCTTTTTACTGTTAATATTTGGTTATTTTCTGTTTGAACATGTTCCATCTACACTTTTGTTATAATGTAATAATAACTTATTATTCTGTTGTTTGGATGCTTTACATTAGTTTTAGATGATACCACATACTTGGATATCAATCCGATACCAAGTAGTTACAAGATCATACATTGGTGATAATTAAAGTTCTCATCTGTCCTGGGACATATTTCCTGAGTTTATAAACATAATAACCTTCCATTTTCTACCGCTTGTCACTTTTGGGGTTGTGGGGGGTGCTGGAGCCTATCTCAGCTGTATTTGGGTGGAAGGCGGGGTACACCCTGGACAAGTCACGTTGCCAATCAACCTATCCAATTTTTCAAAAAGGAAAAAAGATTGTATGAAGATAAAAAATATTGATGTAATCATTGATGGTGTAGATCCACCCATGGCATTTATTTACATTTTAGGGGCGCTAGCTAGCTGTTTGCGGTGAGCTATTGTATCCTCTTACGAGTTGCAGTGTAGCATGTATAGTTATTCCTCGTCCTGCAAAGACGACACTTGTAAGAAACTGACATTGTCACCATGGAGGCGAGGATAAGGGCCTAAAAGTAGCGAAAACACTGCCGACTGCGGATGGATGTTAGCCGCTAGCTAGCCATGTTTTAAAACATGTCTTGCTGAGCGAGGTTTCAGTGTTAGAGCTTCACCTTTATCGTTAGTTTTTAAGCCAAAATGCGTCCATTGTCCTTTTCTGTCTACACACTGTGTCTGCTTGTAAGTACTCCGTGCGTGTGCATTGCCAAACATGCTACTCTGCTCGTAAAACCAGCAATGTCACGACGTAACGATGGCGCGCCCATATATAGTAATGTTTTGAATTCATTAGCACCGCGGTACTTTATTAGTACCGGTATACCGCACTACCCTAATAAATATGGCAGGGCTGCCGAGCGTCACGCTTTGAGTGTCACAGTCACGCAAGTTAACCCTTTCTAACAAGTTAACCACACTTGACATTTCTCACGCATATACTTCCCCATCCACTTTTTTTCATGATAATAAACTTTGCCATTCACCACTTGCCGTGACTGACTAAGCTGACCAATCTCATCAGTCCTTTGAGTCTGAATCTAACCAACCAAATATAGTTTTGAATAAAATAATTGGTGACAAGTAATCAGTTTTTAGGGGGGAATTAATTGCAATTTACACAGCAATCTTTAAAATAAATAAAGCTGGAAGTGTGGTAAATGTGTGGCAGAGTCAATATAAATGGCAGTATAATTTGATTAAAGAAATAAAAGGTAAGCAGTATTACAAAGTCCAGAGGAGTGTAGTGGTAAATTAGAGGAGAAAAAACAATAGGAAAGATGAAGATATCATTACTTGAATGAGGTTATGACATAAATAATCTAAATGGCTCATTGAAGAAAACAAGGAAACAAGACAGGGCTGTGTGATTGTTGTAATCAAACAGAAAATATAGAGCATGTTTTAATGCGAGAGATGGGAATCTTTGGGGACATCACAATTTGATTGCACTTATGATTCAGGAGCTCGGATTCAATCAAAAATCGATTATTGATGTATCTTTATTTTAATTGTATTGATGCAGTTTTACGTTTCTTTTCGTGTTAGTAAAAAAATATTCATCACTTGCAACTTAAAAAAATATTGCATTTGGTTAGTATAACAGTGGAGGATATTTTAAGATTGCATTTTAAACATGTAGGTTACAAAGCAATACATACACTTGTAAAAAGACAGGGTTCAATAAAATAATTTAGAGTAGTGTACCATCTTGATTCACACTCGATTTTAGTAGATGGCGGTAATGCACACCACAAGGTTGCCTGCCAACCTCCATTAAAATAAAAAGGCAGGCAGTTTTGGCGTCTCAAGCTATCTTTCACACACAACAGCGTCGAGATTTAAAACCCACTCTACATTCTGCTGCTTAATAAAATAAGGTAACGTCCCAGTTTTGCTCACTGTTAATTTGCTGTTTCTTCTTGTGTTCCCTTGATATATGTACTGTTTTAGGCTGCTATAAGTCCATCAATCTGCTGTATTTGTTGCAAAGACATGTGTAATATGTTTTTGCCTCTTCTCTCGCCAGTTCAAACTTGAAAAAGACTAACGTTAGTCTCAAGGTGTGTGTGTGTATATGTATGGGTGTGTGTGCGTGTGTGTGTGTGTCAGTGACAGACTTGTAAATGTAAATTTAGACCCCCTAAAGCAGTGTTTTTGTCAAAAAATTTAATATCAAGGTATGTCCTAAATTCTGACAGTATACAAATGGAACCAAACACTGTCATAGCTACAAACTTTGTAAGGGTCAATTAAAAAAAATAAAAAAAATAAAATAAAATATTATATATATATATATATATATATATATATATATATATATATATATATATATATATATATATATATATATATATACAGACATACATATACACATATATACAAAGACCAAAACCAGTGAAGTTGGCATGTTGTGTAAATCGTAAATAAAAACAGAACACAATGATTTGCTAATCCTTTTCAACTTAAATTCAATTGAATAGACTGCAAAGACAAGATATTTAACGTTCAAACTGGAAAATCTTATTTTTTGCAAATATTAGCTCATTTGGAATTTGATGCCTGCAACATGTTTTTTTAATGATTATTTGCAAAAAAAATAAGTTTATCAATTTGAACATTAATTATTATAATTTAGTTCTTATATATACATACATATATATATATATATATATATATATATACATATATATATATATATATATATATATATATATATATATATATATATATATATATATATATATATATATATATATATATATATATATATATATATATATATACAGTATATATAAGCCACAAAGAACAACAGTGATGTGACATACTGTGCCACCCTCCTATCAACCTATTAGCAACAGACACAATTATAAAATTATAGATAGCGATGTATTGTATCAGCATTTGACTTGGAAACATAACCAAAACCCCTATAGTAGAAAATAGCAATGATGAAATAATTAGTAAATTAAATTAAATTCATCTTAACAAATCAACTTGACATCAGTCATCAGCTGTTCTTCTTTCTTATTATACAATAATAGGACTTTGAAATCTTACCTTACACCCTGAAGCCCCACTTGACACTTCCGTCTCTTCCCTGACTATTAGTTGTCACGTTAAAATAATATTGTTTGTTAACAAAAATAGCAGTTAGCAACATACATGATCGCAACTACAAAAACTACTAAAAGATGTTTTGCCGCTCATCCGAGTAGGCTTCATCAGTTTGTGCTCATAGACTTAGATTGGTCAGATCTAGTCCAGCGGCTGGTGCCAAAACCTCAAATATGTATACTCCAAAAAAGAGGAGATTGTGCCTGGTCAAGGAAGTGTTCCGCCCTATTGTAGTGAGAAAAAAAAGTATTTGATGCAAACGAGCAATCCTAACTGTCAAGAGGTAAAGCTTCAAAAGGTAGTCACCTGAAGTGGTTTTCACTTCACAGGTGTGCTTGAAGCTCATTGAGAGAACGCCAAGAGTGTGCAAAGCAGTAATCAGAGCAAATGGTGGTTATTTTGAAGAAACTAGAATATAAAACATGTTTTCATGTTTTTTTGTTAAGTACATAACTCCACATGTGTTCATTCATAGTTTCGATGCATTCAATGACAATCTACAAAACCCAAATCCAGTGAAGTTGGCACGTTGTGTAATTTGTAAAAAAAAACAAATACAATGATTTGCAAATCCTTTTCAACCTATATTCAATTTAATATACTGCAAAGACAAGCTATTTAATGTTCGAACTGAGAAACTTAATTATCATTAACTTAGAATTTAATGGCAGCAACACATTGCAAAAAAGTTGGCACAGGGACATTTTTACCAATGTGTTACATGGCCTTTCCTTTCAACAACACTCAGTAAACGTTTGGGAACTGAGAAGACCAATTTTTTAAGCTTTTCAGGTGGAATTCTTTCCCATTCTTGCTTGATGTACAGCTTAAGTTGTTCAACAGTCCGGGGTCTCTGTTGTGGTATGTTAGGCTTCATATTGCGTCACACATTTTCAATGGGAGACAGGTCTGGACTACAGGCAGGCCAGTCTAGTACCTGCACTCTTTTACCATGAAGCCACGCTGTTGTAACACGTGGCTTGGCATTGTCTTGCTGAAATAAGCAGGGGCGTCCATGATAACGTTGCTTGGATGGCAACATATGTTGCTCCAAAACCTGTATGTACCTTTCAGCATTAATCGTGCCTTTACAGATGTGTAAGTTACCCATGAATTGGGCACTAACACACCCCCATACCATCACAGGTGCTGGCTTTTGAACTTTGTGCCTATAACAATCCGGATGGTTCTTTTCCTCTTCGGTCCGGAGGACACAACGTCCACCGTTTCCAAAAACAATTTGGAATGTAGACTCGTCAGACTACAGAACACTTTTCCACTTTGTATCAGTCCATCTTAGATGAGTTCGGGCCCAGCGAAGCCGGCGGCATTTCTGGGTGTTGTTGATAAATGGCTTTTGCTTTGCATAATAGTGTTTTAACTTGCACATACAGATGTGGCGACAAACTGTAGTTACTGACAGTGGTTTTCTGAAGTGTTCCTGAGCCCATGTGGTGATGTCCTTTACACACTGATGTTGCTTTTTGATGCAGTACCGCCTGAGGGATCGAAGGTCACGGGCATTCATTGTTGGTTTTCAGCCTTGCTGCTTACGTGCAGTGATTTCTCCAGATTCTCTGAACCTTTTGATGATATTATGGACCGTAGATGGTGAAATCACTTAATTCCTTGCAATAGCTGGTTGAGAAATGTTGTTCTTAAACAATTTGCTCAGGCATTTGTTCACAAAGTGGTGACCCTCGCCCCATCCTTGTTTGTGAATGACTGAGCATTTCATGGAAGCTCCTTTTATACCCAATCATGGCACACACCTGTTCCCAATTAGCCTGTTCACCTGTGGGATGTTCCAAATAAGTGTTTGATGAGCATTCCTCAACTTCCTCAGTCTTTTTTGCCACTTTTGCCGGCTTTTTTGAAACATGTTGCAGGCATCAATTTCTAAATGAGCTAATATTTGCAAAAAATAACGTTTTCCAGTTCGAACGTTAAGTATCTTGTCTTTGCAATCTATTCAATTGAATATAGGTTGAAAAGGATTTGCAAATCACTGTATTCTGTTTTTATTTACCATTTACACAACGTGCCAACTTCACTGGTTTTGGGTTTTGTAAATGCGATGAGTGTACCACTGTAATATTCAATGTTCACTGTTTAAATGGCTGATAAATAACTGTTTAGTCACATTTCCTATTGTTAATGTTAAAATGCTTTCCTTTTTTGCATACATTAATGCATTACATGTATTACACTACTCAAACATGAAACAACATATTCCAAAAATGTGGGTATGAAGCACACTATTGCTTGGATGAAAACAGATCCCATCCCACCCCACCCCACACACCTCAACATTTTTAGAATAAGTGTGGAAATGCATTTGTTTTTTTCCTTTTTTAATGCAAATATTTACATTTAAATAATGCACACGAGACAGCAGGCTGTGTGAGATCCCAGTGTGCATCTCTGTGTTAAGTGTGTGGTTTTCATTCTGGAGTTCTTTTTTTCTCCTGGGATATGAAAACATTCTTGTTGTTTCTCCAAATAAGCAGCCAGATGTGCAAGTGAGGAGTGGGAGCAAACTCCCTGCAGAATCAGACTGAATTTAGTGGCTGGAAAACTGGAACTCAAACACCAGTTCTTCTTTTCCTAGAGAAATAGTTTGCAATCTCTGACCTCTTACTGCTGAAGTAAAGGATGAGTGAGTGTAAGTGGGGGTTACATGAAGAACTCAGAAAGTGTTACCAGTCTGTCCGGACATAGAAGATGGTTAGAGTTGTTTTCAAATGTATTTCACTCTGCGCATAAGTATATAGAGAGCCATGTTAGGTGCATATATAAGCACTTCAAGCACTCCTTTTTTATATTTTTAGCTTTCATAGTTCTCAGATGTAATTTTTGTGAACCATCTATTCTAGTTTTGTAAAGGATATGGGGGGAGAATACTATTAATCATTCCCTTCCAGAAAAAGACCACCGGCAAACATGACGTAGTTGTACGAGGAGGTGAGTCCCCTATAGGCCATTTGTGGATAGACTGAGGAGACTTACAGAGACAAAAAAGGCGATAAAGAGTAGGATGGTCGAGGATGTGAGGTGTTTGAGAAAATAACATTATATAATACAGGAGTAGTGACGTACAGTGTCCTTCACGTTGGTGAGGCATTGACATTGTTTTGTATTCACTTTAAATTCATATGTTCTAATCAATGAACAGATTGTTCATCAGGGACATTAGAAAAATAATGTACCAAATAACTTTCATTATAAAGTTGTCTCCTTGTCTTCCTTGTCTAGGAAAAGCAATTTGTTGTAAAACTGTTATCATCTTCTTTTGTTTCTGGAAAACCAGTTTGGAGAAAACTTTTAAATTTGATATACCGCATTTTTCTGACTATAAGGCGCACCTAAAATCCTTTCATTTTCTCAAAACTTGACAGTGCACCGGTGCGCCTAATGTACGGCATAATTCTGGTTGTGCTTACTGACCTAGAAGCAATTTTATTTGGTACATGGTGTAATGATAAGTGTGACCAGTAGATGGTAGTCACACATAAGCGATACGTGTTAACAACAAGATTGATTGATTGATTGATTGATTGATTCTTTTAATAGTAGATTGCACAGTACAGTACATATTCCGTACAATTGACCACTAAATGGTAACACCCGAATAAGTTTTTCAACTTGTTTAAGTCGGGGTCCACGTTAATCAATTCATGGTAAAGTGATGACGGCAGTAAACAACACCAAAACTTTAAATGTTCCATTGAGAATATAGAACATTACACACAGCGCTCAAAAATCTGTCAACATGTTTTTAGTACAACTTCGGTAAGCTATGAAGCCGCACAGCTTGATGGATTGCGCAGCTGGGTGCATTAAACATACCAGTATACTATGGTGTGTGTATAAAGACCGCAAAATGGCACCCATTAGCAGACATATTATCTGGCGTTTTGTTTCGCAATATTATGTAAAACCAACTTGTCTTACCTTCTGAAACCTGCTGATGTGTATTTAAGGCAAGGCTCAAAGGCAGCAAAAAGGCCCTCCCTCCTCGAACCAACCAAAGTCCAGAAGGCAGCGTGAAATTGACAGCTTGGTGAAAGAAAGAAGACAATTGAGGAAGCAATGGAGAAAGGCAACCGAAATAGAAAGAGGGGGAATTGAAGTTCTGCAGGCTGAAATAAAGCAACGGCTGACAAAGCTGCGAAGAGCAGAGCACCTCAGACGACAACGCAAGAGGAAAGAAAGGACAAGAACCCTCTTCTATAGCAATCTCTACAGTTTTGTCAAAGGTCTTTTTGAGCAAGAGAAGAGTGGGAGCCTCAAAGTGCCCATAAAAGACCTGGAGGAGCACCTGAGGAAGACCTACACCGATGGCCAGAGGCATGAGCCAGTAACTGTCCCGCCCGACATGCCACCAATTCATGCACCTGAACACCAAATGGACATAAGATCTCCCACATGGAGCGAGGTGGAGAAGACCGTGAAGCAGGCAAGATCAGCATCATCACCCGGGTCCAATGGTATCCCGTATAGGCTTTATAAGAACACCCCCAGAGTCTTAAAGGCCTACTGAAATGAATTTTTTTTATTTAAACGGGGATAGCAGATCTATTCTATGTGTCATACTTGATCATTTCGCGATATTGCCATATTTTTGCTGAAAGGATTTAGTATAGAACAACGACGATAAAGATTGCAACTTTTGGTATCTGATAAAAAAAAGGCTTGCCCCTACCGGAAGTAGCGTGACGTAGTCAGTTGAACATATACGCAAAGTTCCCTATTGTTTACAATGATGGCCGCATGAAGTGAGAGAGATTCGGACCGAGAAAGCGACAATTTCCCCATTAATTTGAGCGAGGATGAAAGATTTGTGGATGAGTAAAGTGCAAGTGAAGGACTAGTGGGGAGTTGAAGCTATTCAGATAGGGAAGATGCTGTGAGAGCCGGGGGTGACCTGATATTCAGCTGGGAATGACTACAACAGTAAATAAACACAAGACATATATATACTCTATTAGCCACAACACAACCAGGCTTATATTTAATATGCCACAAATTAATCCTGCATAAAAACACCTACGTGTTTGTTATGCTAGCTCCTCTGCTAGCTCCTAGCTCCATAGAACACGCCAATACAATTCAAACACCTGATCAACACACACAATCACTCAGCCCAAAAGACCGTTCACCTAACCCAAGGTTCATAAAGCTTATATATTTTTAAAAAGTTACGTACGTGACGCACACATACGGTCAAGCTATCAAATGTTTAGCAGCCAAGGCTGCATACTCACAGTACCTGATATTCAGCTGGGAATGACTACAACAGTAAATAAACACAAGACATATATATACTCTATTAGCCACAACACAACCAGGCTTATATTTAATATGCCACAAATTAATCCTGCATAAAAACACCTGCGTGTTTGTTATGCTAGCTCCTATGCTAGCTCCTAGCTCCATAGAACACGCCAATACAATTCAAACACCTGATCAACACACACAATCACTCAGCCCAAAAGACCGTTCACCTAACCCAAGGTTCATAAAGCTCATATATTTTTAAAAAGTTACGTACGTGACGCGCACGTACGGTCAAGCTATCAAATGTTTAGCAGCCAAGGCTGCATACTCACGGTACCTGGTATTCAGCTGGGAATGACTAAAACAGTAAATAAACACAAGACATATATTTACTCTATTAGCCACAACACAACCAGGCTTATATTTAATATGACACAAATTAATCCTGCATAAAAACACCTACGTCTTTGTTATGCTAACTCCTAGCTCCTATGCTAGCTCCTAGCTCCATAGAACACGCCAATACAATTCAAACACCTGATCAACACACACAATCACTCAGCCCAAAAGACCGTTCACCTAACCCAAGGTTCATAAAGCTTATATATTTTAAAAAAGTTACGTACATACGCAAAAAAAAGTTGCGCACATACGGTCAAGCGATCAAATGTTTAGAAGCCAAAGCTGCATACTCACAGTAGCACGTCTGCATCTTTGTCATCCAAATCAAAGTAATCCTGGTAAGAGTCTGTGTTGTCCCAGTTCTCTACAGGCGTCTGTGTATCAAAGTCAAAAGTCCTCCTGGTTAGAGTCTCTGTTATCCGAGTTCTTCCATCTTGACTGCATCTTTCGGGAATGTAAACAAAGAAGCGCCGGCTATGTACTGTTGTTGCTGACTACGTTCGAAAAATACGTCCATTTCGCACCGACAACTTTCTTCTTTGCTTGCTCAGCTTCTTTCTCCATAATGCAATGAACATGATTGCAACAGATTCACGAACACAGATGTCCAGAATACTGTGGAATTATGAAATGAAAACAGAGCTTTTTCGTATTGGCTTCAATGTGGAAGGCATACCCGTGTTCCCCGGGCTACGTCACGCGCATACGTCATCCTCAGAGGCGTTTCGAACCGGAAGTTTAGCGGCAAATTTAAAATGTCACTTTATAAGTTAACCCGGCCGTATTGGCATGTGTTATAATGTTAAGATTTCATCATTGATATATAAACTATCAGACTGCGTGGTCGGTAGTAGTGGGTTTCAGTAGGCCTTTAAGATACCTTTGGAAGCTGATGAAGGTAGCATGGCAGAAGGGAGTGGTACCGAAAGCTTGGCGAAGAGCAGGAGGCATCCTGATCCCCAAAGAGAAGGACTCGTCATCCATTGGCCAGTTTCGCCAGATCAGCTTGCTGAATGTAGAGGGGAAGATTTTCTTCAGTGTCCTTGCCCAGAGACTCTCTACGTTCCTGCAAAGAAACAGCTTTATTGATACATCGGTGCAGAAAGCTGGGATCCAGGGTTTCTCGGGATGCTTGGAACATGCCAATATGATCTGGCACCAGATACAAACTGCAAAAAAAGAACAGAGAGACCTACATGTGGTATTCTTAGACCTTGCCAACGCCTTTGGGTCAGTCCCTCATAAGATCTTGTGGACGGCCTTCAATTTCTTTGGTGTACCTAACCAAGTCACTGAACTGGTCAAGAGTTACTTTCAGGATCTCCAGTTCTGCGTAACAGTTGAGGGCAACACCACCTCCTGGCAGCATCTGGAAATTGGCATTATGGCGGGCTGCACAGTTTCCCCTCTGGCATTCGTCATGGCAATGGAGTTGGTCATACGGGCATCCCAGTGGGTAGTGGGAGGTGAGAGGACCAAGAGTGGCCTACGTCTTCCGCCAATTAGAGCCTTTATGGATGACATGACCGTCATTACAACAACAAAACCATGCACCAGACGCTTGCTGCAGAAACTTCAGGAAAACATTCAATGGGCACGGATGGACTTCAAGCCAAGCAAGTCACGCAGCATCTCCATCATAAAAGGCCAACTAACAGGTGAGCAGTTCCACATCAGCGAGGAACCAATTCCAACACTCCTAGAGAAGCCGATCAAGAGCCTCGGAAGATGGTATAATGCAGATCTCAGAGACACCCAGCAACTTGAACAACTAAGGCAGGACACGGCTAACGGCCTCAGGCAGATTAATAGCACTGCACTACCAGGGAAACTGAAGCTCTGGTGCCTCCAGTTTGGGTTGCTACCCAGACTCCGGTGGCCGTTAACTATGTATGAGGTCTCAATAAGCCATGCTACTCGCTTGGAAAGGCTAGTGAACTCACATGTAAGGAAGTGGCTCGGACTTCCAAAGTGCTTCAGCAGCGTTGGACTCTACAGCGACAGAGCCCTGTTGCTGCCAATTTCTAGCCTGGTCGAAGAGTTCAAATGTGCCAAGGTGAGGCTGGAGATGTCCCTCACTGACTCCCGGGACCCTGTAGTGAGAGCCGCCGCTCCTTGCCTCGTTACAGGGCGGAAGTGGACCCCAGTCACAGCTGTGCTACAGGCCAAATCAGCTTTGCTCCATCGTGACGTAGTGGGCCACGTCCAACAAGGCAGAGGAGGCTTTGGCCTTGGAACCGTAACTCATCTCTGGCAAAAGGCATCTGCAACCGAACGTCGAACTATGGTTGTAGAGGAAGTGCATTGTCAGGAGGAAACAGCCAGACGTTCCAAAGCCGCAACACAAGCCAAACAGGGCCGCTGGACAAGGTGGGAGGGTGTTGAAAGGAAAAAAGTCACGTGGAGCGAACTTTGGGGCATTTAATCCAACAGGCTGAGTTTCATTGTTCGAGCAACATATGATGCGCTACCATCTCCCATAAACCTGCAACAATGGTTTGGAAAGGACCCATCCTGTCCCCTGTGTACAACCCCAGCAACACTCAAGCACATAATGGTTGGCTGTAGAACCAGCCTCACTCAAGGCAGATATACGTGGAGACATAACCAGGTCCTCAGATGTCTAGCTGACAAACTTGAGTGCAGGAGGAAATCCATCAACGCCCAACCCATCAACAACCAGGATGTGTGCCGACACCTACCAGCGTTTGTTCGGGAGGGGGAAAAGCTGAAGACAAGACCTTCAAATCCTGATCTAAGCCCATTGAATGCAGCCAGGGACTGGCAGATGCGAGTCGACTTAGATCAGAGGCTAATTTTCCCCCCGGCGATCGCAACGACCACCCTGCGTCCAGACCTCGTCCTATGGTCTGAAACCTGCCATATTGTCTATATCATTGAACTGACAGTTCCGTGGGAGGATGCCATCGAAGAAGCGTATGAACGCAAGAAGCTGCGGTACTCCAACCTTGCAGCTGAGGCAGAGGACAGAGGCTGGAGGGTAAGGGTGCGCCCAGTGGAGGTGGGCTGTAGGGGCTTTGTAGCTAGCACAACAGCAAATCTCCTTAGGGAGGTTGGAGTCAGGGGGCAGGCTCACAGACAGGCCATTAAAGAGCTGGCCAACACAGCAGAGAGGACGAGCCATTGGTTGTGGTTGAGGAGGAGTGACACCAGCTGGGCTGCTAAGGCTAACACCTAATGGGACGCACACACCCAGGGATTTGATCACCCTGGGGTGGGCCCTTCCTCAGCAGAGAGTGTCTTGTGGTAAGCCGGGCCGAAACACCCCATGACGCTGGGGCACACAACTGAAGATGTGTCCCAATGGTGGAAAAGCCTCCCGCAGTGTCACCTAGCCTCACTTAGGTATGCGGTCAGGTGCAAGCCTGGCTCAGGGAGGAGGACGCCCCTGCCATGCAGAGTCCCCAGGGATTGTACCAACTAGTCCTTTCAACAAATTATAAATTAAGATCTGCATAAATCCTGAAAATGTGCGCGCGTCCGCCATTGTAGTCCGTGGAGACACCGTAGTCGATAAGCTTCTTGTTTTTGTCTACCTTTTTATGGGACATTCATCTTCCGCTGTTGCCATTTGTAATATAAAGTAGAGTGAAGTTCTTCCTTCTTAAAGTGGTCGTATGATTTTTTTCTAAATTGAAAACACTATCTTGTGGTCCACATAACATGTAATGGTGGTTCTTTGGTAAAAATGTTGCATAAATAATGTTTTACAGATCATTTTAAATTAGCTTTCTGAGCGTGTCTTCTGGATCCGTCGTTTTGTGGGCGGTCTTATTTACGTGGCTCACCTCCGGCATCGTCTTCTCTCCGTCATCATTTTGTAGCGGTGTAGCGGAGTGGAAGAAGTGTCAAAAGATTGAGCTAACTGTTTAAATGACATTCAGACTTTACTTAACCCTCCTGTTGTCCTCGGGTCATTTTGACCCGCCACTATGTTAAAAAACAAAAAAAAATCCCCTAAACGATATATTTTTAACTTGAAATGTTATGACTTTTCCTAGATTGGCACCAACAGTAGAAAAAGTGAAATGTTGCTTTTATTTACATTTCCATGTAAGCTGTACAAAAAAATGTACAAAGGTGGTCTTCGGGTCAAAATGACCCGTGAGTCACAAAGTGTTGAAATCAATGTCACAGAGTTATTTATACATCACAGAATGTTAAAATGTTTTAGTTGTTATAGTCCATCAGTAGCATAGCTCTTTTTCTGTGGATTTCCAGAGATTATAAAGGTGTTGCAGATAACAGGGCCCCAAATTCTGTCTGTGCTGAAGCCATGAGTGTGCGTTATACCGCTGAAGAGGCTCTAGAGCCGATTTTTTTCATAAGTCCAGCAAGACAACTCTGATTCAAAAGAGGAAGTGGAGGATGTATCAGAAGAAGAAGATGGGGAGGAATACAATCCAGAGCATGATGAATCATCTTCAGAAGAAGAAAACCCTGAAGCTGAAAGAGAGACTTTCCTTTCAAAAAATGGCAAAATAACATGATCCTCAGCAGCATATGACCAAGACAGGCATGCAGAACAAAACATCATAAAGATGACCCCAGGACCCACAAGGTATGCGTTTCTCATGCCCATGACATTGTCTCTACATTCTACCTGTTTATCACACCAGCAATTGAAAAAATAATCCTGGAGATGACAAATTTGGAGGGTTTTCGCAAACATGGAGACAGCTGGAAAAAGATGGATGAGACTGACCTGCAGGCCTACTTAGGGCTGCTAATCTTAGCCGGTGTATACAGGTCCCGAGGTGAGGCTGCAACTAGTCTATGGGATGCAGAGAGTGGAAGGCCAATTTTCCGAGCCACAATGCCACTCAAACTCTTTCACACCTACTCAAAACTGATACGATTTGATGACCGTGAGTCAAGACCAGCAAGACGTGTGACAGACAAACTTGCAGCCATAAGAGAGGTCTAGGACAATGTAGTTCTTCTGAGCACACTGCAGACAGATGGTGAAGTTAGCGATCGTGAGGACAGGAAGCTAGTCATCATCCTAGACTTCAACCGCAACAAGGAAGGTGTGGACAACCTAGATAAGGTGATTGGAACATACAGCTGCAGAAGGATGACTGCCCGCTGGCCCCTGGTCATCTTCCACAATATCATTGATGTTTCCTCCTACAATGCCTTTGTGATTTAGAGAGAGGTCAACCCGACCTGGATGTCTCGTAAGCAGAACAAGAGGAGGGTGTTCCTGGAGAAGCTGGGAAAGGCACTTGTAATTCCACTCATTGAAAGAAGGAAGCATGTCCCCCGCACAGAAGCCTCAGCAGCAGTTGTAAAAGCTATTCAGAGTGCAGGAGCTCCTGATCAACCTGAGGATGCAGCTACCAGAGCCAGTTCCCCAGCTAGGGCAAGTAAGAGGAAGAGATGTCAGTTCTGCCCTCAAAAGAAGGACTGTAAAACACATACTGTGTGTTGCAGGTGTAAGAAATATATCTGCAAAGGCTGCACACTTCCCTACATGTGCCATTTAGGGTTAGTTAATTAGTTGAATGGGTTATGTTATTTTTCATATTTTTGTATTGTACATTGTCTTCAATTGTTCACTGGAGAAAGAAAAGAAAGAAACTGAGTCATTGGGATGAATAAAAATGCATTCAAAACGCACATTTTTTTGCTTTTCTTAAGCTATAGAAATGAAGTGAAGAGGGAAAACTCAGTTATTCACACATTTTGTGGTGAATGACAAGTTGTTTCTTCAAGAATGATGAAATTTGGTGTTTAAATTCAATTAAGCTGCTTACATTAGGGGTTTTGTGAAGACGGGTCATTTTGACCCGGAGGACACGGGGTGTATACAAGAAATGAGGACAACACAAGGGTTAAACCAATAACGGAGCAGCAACATGGATGAATGGAGGGATCTTCTCATCCGTGGTTCAATAATGCAACATCAATGCCGGAAAAGTGTCCCGTGAAAAACCTTCCGACGGGAACCCTCTAATAACTAAAGTTGTGGGTGAATTATATAAACCCACTGCAGTTTTTAGCGCTTTGATAGCTAGTCCACTGACAGATATAAGTAAGAACTTTACACTACTTTATATTAGAAATGGCAACAGCGGAAGATGAATGCCACATAAGAAGGTAAAGAAAAAGAAGAAGCTTATGACTACGGACTACAATGGCGGATGCGCACACATTTTCAGGACTTATGCAGATCCCAAATACACATCAGCAGGTACCAGAAGGTAAGAACAGTTGGCTTTGCATAATATAGCGAAACAAAACGCCAGATAATATGTCAGCTAATGGGTGCCATTTTGCGGTCCTTATACACGCACCATAATAATACTCATGTTTAATGTGCCGACAATCCATCAAGTGGTGCGGCTTCATAGCTTACCAAAGTCATACTAAAAACATTTTGACAGATTTTTGAGCGCCGTGTGTAATGTTCTATATTCTCAATGGAACATTTAAAGTTTTGGTGTTGTTTACTGCCATTATATTGCAGTCTACACATATCTCTTATGTATGACTGCCATCTACTGGTCACACTTATCATTACACCATGTACCAAATGAAATTGCTTTGAGGTCAGTAAGCACAACCAGAATTATGTTGTACATTAGGTGCACCTGGTTATAAGGCGCACTGTCAATTTTTGAGAAAATGAAAGGATTTTAAGTGCGGCTTATAGTCTGAAAAATATGTTAAGTGTTAACCCTGTAATACCATTTTTGGGTTTCTTTGAGGTTCTGATATGATATTGTTGAAAATAGATGTACAGCTCATGTTTGGGAAGTCTACTCTTATTTCCAACAGATACGATATGCTTTGAAATGTTCGCCCGGCCCGTCTGTCAAATTTCAAAAGCCCTGAGCCAAACAGTTTCTGATCAAATGCACAAACTCCCTGAGCGTGTACCACAAGTGAGTAACATCAGACGTGCACGCTGTGGCCACACCAGCAGCACACCTGTTCCAAACCTGACATCAGAACAAGTTAAATGTCTTATTATTATAATCAAATGACAGCAGTCATTTCCATTATATTGTTTTCTAATACAGGTGACAACAAAAAACTAAAACATATTGTTTTTCATTAGTTTTGTACTGGTATTGTATGTCTGGGTTGAGGTTCGACTTTGGAGATCACATTTAGTTCCCCTGAAAAATTTTACATGAGATGTGTGCTGTAGCACAAACATAGGATTAAGTGTACATCCCTGTAACTTTCTGTCTATAAAATATATTATTACAGTTTTATTAGCATTTCTGTAATTTAGTAACAGTATTTCATGATTAATATCAATAAACTGACATTCTTAATAACTCACAGTATAATTAGCACACTCAAACACTGGTTTGTTTCACCATAATTAGAGTTAGAACTTAACAAGAAAGAGGTTTTAGCACATCAATATTAGATCAATAATAATCCTTGACAACCTCATTATTACCAATCTTTGCTTGGATGATTTCAGACACATATTATTGCAATAACCACAAATATAAGTATTTGTCTTACATGTAGTAATCAGTTGTGGACAGACAAAGCCCCAGCAGTGAAGCTTTAAAAAGTGTGCGCATGGGAAACAATTTTTGGCAGGGGCCACCCTGAAAAATGTAATGCCCCCCCCATTTTTTTTTTTCTGCTGTTAGCTATAAGCTAACTCGCAAAACAGCAGCATGCACTCAAAACATCCTGTTGAGAGTCTATATCCTATTCTATTCTAATGACATTGTTTGGCTGCGCGTAAACCGCCTCATAGTGTAACGCCTGGCAGTTACAGTTTGTGTGGCGTTGGAGTTGTCCGACTTTTGACTAGTGGCTGAGTCTCATGAATGTGTCTGTTGGCAAAGGTGAGAGAAAGAGAGCTGCTGCTGTTGATATGTTGGATGACAGTGAGTTGGTTTTGGTGTGGTTTGTTCGGCAGAAAATGACCAGTTTTGCTAGTTTGCAAATGTTTTCTTTGTGTGGTTACAACGACAATAAACGGTTTTGCTCAATAAATGATCGATAGACCTCTTCCTCCTTAAAGCGTCTCGGCAGTTGTTACAATGATAAACAGTTTTGCCGAACATTGTTTATCTGCTGTGGCTGCATGTTGTCACCTGTCACCTATAAAGTTGCATTGCAAAATGACACTGAATAAATGGTTCTGTCTTTTTTTTTTGTATAAGAGTTTTAGTTGAGCTGAGTTGTTGAGTTGAGTTTGTGTTTATTTCGAACATGCATGCATACAACATGATGAATCACAATTTCCAGTTTCTCTATTCAACATGTCCGAAAAGGAGTAGGAAGAAACAGAGCTTATTTAATCCTAACCTTTTTCCTTTGCATAGCAGTTGCTAAAACTTTTGTTCACTTCCTCTTCTCAATGTATTCACAATATACTCCATAAGTAATAACATTAAAAACAAATAATAATAATTAGTAAAGTAAGTTATATTTCATACGGTGAAATAAATAAGATTATCGAGAAAATGAATGGATGGATAAAATAAATTCAGAATGTTTATCATGGTTCTTCTTCTTTGTACTTTGTAAACACTTTCAGTTTGAAGAGTTTCTTGAAGTGGATTATATTAGTGCATTGTTTGATTTCTTTGCTTAATCCATTCCATAATTTAATTCCACATACTGATATACTAAAGGTCTTAAGTGTTGTACGTGCATACAAATGTTTTAAATAATTATTTTCTCTAAGATTAGATTATGTTCTCTTTTGTTGAGAATAATTATTGTACATTCTTGGGTAGCATAATTGTAGTTTGCTTTGTGCATAATTTTAGCTGTTTGCAATTTCACTATGTCGTGGAATTTCAGTATTTTTGATTTAATGACTAAAGAGTTTTAATGTTCTCTATATCCAACATTATATAGTATTTTATCTCATCTTTTTTGTAATACCGTTAATGAATGAAGTGTACTTTTGAAGTTACTTCCCCATATTTCTGAACAATAACTCAGATATGGTAACACTAGCGAGCAGCAGAAAATATGGAGTGATTTTTGGTCTAGAACATCCATCCTTCCATTTTCTACCGCTTATCCCTTTTCGGGGTCGCGGGGGGTGCTGGAGCCTATCTCAGCTACAATCGGGCGGAAGGCGGGGTACACCCTGGGCAAGTCGCCACCTCATCAGCTTTATTCAATATTGACGTGTTTCTTGCTACTTTATGTTGTATATTTTTTACAAGCGATTTCCAGTTAATTTTATCATCAATCATTATACCTAAACATTTGGTTTCATTTACTCTTTCAATTTATATTCCATCTATTTGTATTTGTGTTTGACTTTCTCTTCTACTGTTACCAAATAGCATTATTTTAGTTTTACCGAGATTCAAAGATAGTCTGTTTTTGTCAAACCATCTTTTTAATTTGTTAATTTCTTCTGTTATTATTTGTATTAGCTTCTGTGTGTTCTCTCCTGTACAGAACACTGTTGTACCATCCGCGAATAATACTAACATTAAATGTTTTGTAACATTACAAATGTCATTTATATAAAAATGTAACAATTTTGGTCCTAGTATTGATCCCTGGGGTACTCCACAGGATATATTTAGCATTGTAGATGTGTGTTTGTAGATGTGGGGGGGCTTGTGTGTGTGTGTGTGTGTGTGTGTGTGTGTGTGTGTGTGTGTATATATATATATATATATATATAGCTGTAATTCACTGAAATTCAAGTATTTCTTATATATATATACAAACCTCATTTCCATATGAGTTGGGAAATTGTGTTAGATGTAAATATAAACGGAATACAATGATTTGCAAATCATTTTTAACCCATATTCAGTTGAATATGCTACAAAGACAACATATTTGATGTTCAAACTGACAAACTTTTTTTTTTTTGGCAAATAATCATTAACTTTAGAATTTGATGCCAGCAACACGTGACAAAGAAGTTGGGAAAGGTGGCAATAAATACTGATAAAGTTGAGGAATGCTCATCAAACACTTATTTGGAACATCCCACAGGTGAACAGGCAAATTGGGAACAGATGGGTGCCATGATTGGGTATAAAAATAGATTCCATGAAATGCTCAGTCATTCACAAACAAGGATGGGGCGAGGGTCACCACTTTGTCAACAAATGCGTGAGCAAATTGTTAAACAGTTTAAAGGCCTACTGAAACCCACTACTACCGACCACGCAGTCTGATAGTTTATATATCAATGATGAAATCTTAACACCGGAGTTGGGGCACGATGGCGAGCGCCTGGTGGCCGGGCCTGTCCCCATGGGGCCCGGCTACCATGGGGACAGGCCCCATGGTGGCCTACATGGTGACCCACGTTGCCCGAAGAGGCAACGTGGGTCACCCCTCCAATGGGTTCACCACTCATGGGAGGGGCTGTAGAGGTCGGGTGCATTGTGAGCTGGGCGGCAGCCGAAGGCAGGGCACTTGGCGGTCTGATCCTCGGCTACAGAAGCTAGCTCTTGGGACGTGGAACGTCACCTCGCTGGGGGGAAAGGAGCCTGAGCTAGTGCGCGAGGTAGAGAAGTTCCGGCTAGATATAGTCGGACTCACCTCGACGCACAGCAAGGGCTCTGGAACCAGTTCTCTCGAGAGGGGCTGGACTCTCTTTTACACTGGCGTTGCACGCAGTGAGAGGCGACGAGCTGGGGTGGCAATTCTTGTTTCCCCCCGGCTCAAAGCCTGCACAATGGAGTTCAACCCGGTGGACGAGAGGGTAGCCTCCCTCCGCCTTCGGGTGGGGGGACGGGTCCTGACTGTTGTTTGTGCTTACGCACCAAACAGCAGTTCAGAGTACCCACCCTTTTTGGATGCGCTCGAGGGAGTACTGGAAAGTGCTCCCCCGGGTGATTCCCTTGTCCTACTGGGTGACTTCAACGCTCATGTTGGCAACGACAGTGAAACCTGGAGAGGCGTGATTGGGAAGAATGGCCGCCCGGATCTGAACCCGAGTGGTGTTTTGTTATTCGACTTTTGTGCTCGTCACAGATTGTCCATAATGAACACCATGTTCAAACATAAGGGTGTCCATATGTGCACTTGGCACCAGGACACCCTAGGCCGCAGTTCCATGATCGACTTTGTAGTTGTGTCATCGGATTTGCGGCCTCATGTTTTGGACACTCGGGTGAAGAGAGGGGCGGAGCTTTCTACCGATCACCACCTGGTGGTGAGTTGGCCGGACAGACCTGGCAGGCCCAAACGCATTGTGAGGGTCTGCTGGGAACGTCTGGCAGAGTCTCCTGTCAGAGAGAGTTTCAATTCCCACCTCCGGAAGAACTTTGAACATGTCACGAGGGAGGTGCTGGACATTGAGTCCGAGTGGACCATGTTCCGCGCCTCTATTGCCGAGGCGGCTGATTGGAGCTGTGGCCGCAAGGTAGTTGGTGCCTGTCTTGGCGGTATTCCTAGAACCCGTTGGTGGACACCGGCGGTGAGGGATGCCGTCAAGCTGAAGAAGGAGTCCTATCGGGTTCTTTTGGCTCATGGGACTCCGGAGGCAGCGGACAGGTACCGACAGGCCAAGCGGTGTGCGGCTTCGGCGGTCGCGGAGGCAAAAACTCGGACATGGGAGGAGTTTGGAGAAGCCATGGAAAACGACTTCCGGACGGCTTCGAAGCAATTCTGGAGCACCATCCGCCGCCTCAGGAGGGTGAAGCAGTGCACTGTCAACACCGTGTATGGTGCGGATGGTGTTCTGCTGACCTCGACTGCGGATGTTGTGGATCGGTGGAGGGAATACTTCGAAGACCTCCTCAATCCCACCAACACGTCTTCCTATGAGGAAGCAGTGCCTGGGGAATCTGTGGTGGGCTCTCCTATTTCTGGGGCTGAGGTTGCTGAGGAAGTTAAAAAGCTCCTCGGTGGCAAGGCCCCGGGGGTGGATGAGATCCGCCCGGAGTTCCTTAAGGCTCTGGATGCTGTGGGGCTGTCTTGGTTGACAAGACTCTGCAGCATCGCGTGGACATCGGGGCCGGTACCTCTGGATTGGCAGACCGGGGTGGTGGTTCCTCTCTTTAAGAAGGGGAACCGGAGGGTGTGTTCCAACTATCGTGGAATCACACTCCTCAGCCTTCCCGGTAAGGTTTATTCGGGTGTACTGGAGAGGAGGCTACACCGGATAGTCGAACCTCGGATTCAGGAGGAACAGTGTGGTTTTCGTCCTGGTCGTGGAACTGTGGACCAGCTCTATACTCTCGGCAGGATCCGTGAGGGTGCATGGGAGTTTGCCCAACCAGTCTACATGTGCTTTGTGGACTTGGAGAAGGCATTCGACCGTGTCCCTCGGGAGGTCCTGTGGGGAGTGCTCAGAGAGTATGGGGTATCGGACTGTCTGATTGTGGCGGTCCGCTCCCTGTACGATCAGTGTCAGAGCTTGGTCCGCATTGCCGGCAGTAAGTTGGACCCATTTCCAGTGAGGGTTGGACTCCGCCAAGCCTGCCCTTTGTCACCGATTCTGTTCATAACCTTTTTGGACAGAATTTCTAGGCGCAGTCAGGGCGTTGAGGGTATCTGGTTTGGTGGCTGCAGGATTAGGTCTCTGCTATTTGCAGATGATGTGGTCCTGATGGCTTCATCTGGCCAAGATCTTCAGCTCTCACTGGATCGGTTCGCAGCCGAGTGTGAAGCGACTGGGATGGGAATCAGCACCTCCAAGTCCGAGTCCATGGTTCTCGCCCGGAAAAGGGTGGAGTGCCATCTCCGGGTTGGGGAGGAGATCTTGCCCCAAGTGGAGGAGTTCAAGTACCTCGGAGTCTTGTTCACGAGTGAGGGAAGAGTGGATCGTGAGATCGACAGGCGGATCGGTGCGGCGTCTTCAGTAATGCGGACGCTGTATCGATCCGTTGTGGTGAAGAAGGACCTGAGCCGGAAGGCAAAGCTCTCGATTTACCGGTCGATTTACGTTCCCATCCTCACCTATGGTCATGAGCTTTGGGTCAAGGCCGAAAGGACAAGATCACGGGTACAAGCGGCCGAAATGAGTTTCCTCCGCCGGGTGGCGGGGCTCTCCCTTAGAGATAGGGTGAGAGGCTCTGTCATCCGGGAGGAGCTCAACGTAAAGCCGCTGCTCCTCCACATCGAGAGGAGCCAGATGAGGTGGTTCGGGCATTTGGTCAGGATGCCACCCGAACGCCTCCCAAGGGAAGTGTTTCGGGCACGTCCGACCGGTAGGAGGCCACGGGGAAGACCCAGGACACGTTGGGAAGACTATCTCTCCCGGCTGGCCTGGGAACGCCTTGGGATCCCCCGGGAGGAGCTGGACGAAGTGGCTGGGGATAGGGAAGTCTGGGCTCCCTGCTTAGGCTGCTGCCCCCGCGACCCGACCTCGGATAAGCGGAAGAAGATGGATGGATGGATGGCATTTGATTATTTGAATCAGCCATGTAACGTGTTATGTTACTAGATTTTTCACAGGCGGAATACAGGTGTGGCTACCGTCTGCATGTGTTATGTGCTCATATGTCATCCAAGGAATGTTCAGAGAGTTTGTGTGTTTGCCAGGCATGTTAAAAATCACAAAAGTTTGAGAGTAACATTTCACAAAAAAGGATAAGGACAATAATTGCTGGGTTGCTTATGACGTCACATCTGTTTTTATTCTTCGCGGCTTAATTGACATGAGGGTCAAGCAGCTTAAGCGTAGCATTAAAACAATTTAGAGTGAGTGTAGAGTTTGAGCAGAAAATGCTGTATTGCTGTTTTAATCGTTCAAATAGAGAGATATAAATGAGCTTTCAATAAAGTCCCAAAAGAAGTGGTTCATTAAGGTAATAGTCAGGGAAAAAGTGCGTCGAAAGAAATAGCTCCTAAACATATCACTTTCATCATCTTGTGGAATACAATGAGACCATGTTTGTGTCTACAGCAATCACTTTGTAAAATGTTTGTTTGAACATTTGATTTGTTTGAGAAACTTTCTGTGATGCAATCGACTTTATTATCTACAATATTAGTAGTATTTGAGAGCAGAACTAAACGTAAGAAAAGGACCAGAGATTGTGTTTTTTTGTGGTTACTATGCCTAAATATAACTACGAAGACCTGGTTGTGCAAATAAACTAACACCATGTTAAGTCCTAGTAATAAATATTGTGATTGTTGGTCCAATCCACCGTATTTTCACTGTCGATTTTCATAACAAAAAGCATAGATGTTGCTGTGTAGGTAAGACAATTGCTTTATTCGATATGGATGACCACATTATAGTGTCTTTGGTGCTATTCGTGAGCATCAAGAAAATATATTTAATAGTAATAATAAAGTACATTAATACATTTCTTGTAGGCTCAACACCATACTGAATCTTAATATCGCTAGCAAACATTGCTGAACAACAGGGACATCTGTAGCTAAATAACGAGACAAAATATGAACTTCACATAATAAAAACAACTGCAGACATGAACTGAAGATGACACTAATATTTGCAGCGGGAAATCAACTGCAAACAAACTTATCCTTTTTTCTCGTTAGCGTCACGATTACAGCAGCACGGCACTCGCTATGTCAATCAAATATGTTACTTTGCGATGCACGAATAAATCCGACATTGTCTTTCACCGATAATTGCTTAATTACTGGACCCCTTCAAATGTAAATACATGATGTGCCTCTAATCTTTTCTTTTCTAAATACCGTAAGTGCCAAATGAAGTGAGGTCGTAGCGAGCAGTAACGTCTTGGTGATGATAAATTGTTTAAAAAATATTTTTTTCTTAAGAGTGTAAAAATCCATTCCATTTCATTTAAAAAAATATGTTCATGATTGCTTATATACCTGCCTCTAAACCTTTCAAAATACACCCAAATCTGCACTGATTCAGGTAAATTGTTATGATCCGCTGCCCGGATCATATTTCTGTTTGGGTTTTCGGGTCATTAGTGTTTTTCTGCTAGTCTTGGACTCCTTTTTAGTATCTGTTTATGCACCTGAGTTTGTTACCATAGCAACTGATTACTTTCACCTGCCGTGGGTGTTCCCGACTCGCACCTGTTGGTCATCACTGACATTGTTATTTAAAGCCTGCCTCCCCAGCCAGTCGGTCTGGCTTCGTAGTTTGTTTCCTTACAACAGATGACGACTTTTGTTCCTGCTCTGGTAACCTTCTAGCTCCCACGCTAAAGGCTCTGTATGTTTAGTGTTTACCTTCTAGCTCCCACGCTAGCCCCTTTTGTTTCTACCTTAAGTGCTATGAGCACGTTTTTTTTGTTCCAGTATTAGTTATTTCTTAAATAAATAATTTTTGTACCTGCAAGCTGTGTCCGAAGCCCGATCTGCATCCCTGAGAGAACAAACACCGGCATCCATGCGACCCGGTCGTCACAGTACGAAGCCAGCCCGACTGGCTGGGGAGGCAGGCTTTAAATAACAATGTCAGTGATGACCAACAGGTGCAAGTCGGGAACACCCACGGCAGGTGAAAGTAATCAGTTGCTATGGTAACAAACTCAGGTGCATAAACAGATACTAAAAAGGAGTCCAAGATTAGCAGAAAAACACAAATGACCCGAAAACCCAAACAGAAATATGATCTGGGCAGCCGATCATAACATAAATAAAAAATAGCCTAATGGGGATTTAGACCATCGCCTGAAACTCGGAAGTGTCTCGAGTACACCGTTTACATTGCACACCAAATTCGATTTTTTGCCCTCAAGTGACACACATCTGATTTTTTCTAAACGCTCCCAAGTGCTTCAAATCTGATCTTTTGGCATCAGATTCAGGGCACATCAGGACGTAGTGCTGAATCTGATTGGAATCTGATCTTTTCAAATGTGACTTCAGTCTAAACAGAATACAACCTGAATAAAACAATTTTGTCAGCTTCGGGAGGGCTACGTCACTCGTGCGCCAGAAAGACGCAGTCGCCAGCGGAAATGGGCATTTCATCACAACACTCGGTTTCGGTTTTCATTCAAAACGACCAAATTTTCAGTGCATCACTTATCAATAGTGCGCAAATAATAGGCTATATATACAAAACCCAAAACCAGTGAAGTTGGCACATTGTGTAAAACGTAAATTAAAACACAATACAATGATTTGCAAATCCTTTTCAACTTATATTAAATTGAATAGACTGCAAAGACAAGATACTTAATATTCGAACTGGTAACCTTTTGGTAGTTTTTGCAAATATTAGCTCATTTGGAATTTGATGCCTGCAACATGTTTCAAAAAAGCTGGCACAAGTGGCAAAAAAGACTGAGAAAGTTGAGGAATGCTAATCACACACTTATTCGGAACATCCCACGGGTGAAAAGGCTAATTGGGAACAGGTGGGTGCCATGATTGGGTATAAAAGCAGCTTCCTTGAAATGCCCAGTCATTTACAAAAAAGGATGGGGCGAGGGTCACCACTTTGTGAAAAAAATATGTGAGCAAATTGTTGAACAGTTTAAGAACATTTCTCAACGGGCTATTGCAACGAATTTAGGAATTTTACCATATACGGTCCGTAATACCATCAAAAGGTTCAGAGAATCTGGAGAAATCACTGCACGTAAGCGATGATATTACAGACCTTCCATCCCTGAGATGGACTGATGCATCGTGTAAAAGTGCTCTGTGGTCTGACGAGTCCACATTTCAAATTGTTTTCGGAAACTGTTGATGTTGTGTCCTCTGGAACAAAGAGGAAAATAAACATTCCGGATTGTTATAGGCGAAAAGTTCAAAAGCCAGCATGTGTGAAGTATGGGAATGTCTTATTGCCCAAGGCATGAGTAACTTACACATCTGTGAAGGCACTATTAATGCTGAACGGTACATATAGGTTTTGGAGCAACATATGTTGCCATCCGAGCAAGGTTATCATGGACGCCCCTGCTTACTTCAGCAAGACAATGCTAAGCCACGTGTTACAACAGTGTGGCTTCATAGTAAAAGAGTGCGGGTACTGGACTGGCCTGCCTGTAGTCCAGACCGGTCTACCATTGAAAATGTGTGGCGCAATATGAAGCCTAAAATACCACAACGGAGACCCCAGACTGTTGAACAACTTAAGCTGTACACCAAGCAAGAATGGGAAAAAATTCCACTTCAAAAATTGGTTTCCTCAGTTCCCAAAAGTTTACTGAGTGTTGTTAAAAGGAAAGGCCATGTAACACAGTGGCAAAAATGCCCATGTGCCAACTTTTTTGCAATGTGTTGCTGCCATTAAATTCTAATGATTGTTTAAAAAAAAAAAAATTGTTTCTCGGTTCAAACTCTATTCAATTGAATATAAGTTGAAAAGGATTTGCAAATCATTGTATTCTGTTTTTATTTACGAATTACACAACGTGCCAACTTTACTGGTTTTGGGTTTTGTAATATATGAACATATATATTGATTTTGAAAAAAAAACTATTGCTGAAAGACCGCAATTGACGCTTTGGTTTATTTGCTTACATGTGAGTTGAAAAATAAAGCTCCCGTAGAACAATGCTGATGTCCGTGTATCCTCTACTTAACAGCCATAAAATGATTAAAACCCTCCCAAATATATTAAACTACGGTATATACATCCATTCATACAATATATTGCTTTCATTTACTTTAACGTAAATAACACACATTTTTAAGGTGTTGCGACTTCCTCCCGGTCAGCTTCCTTTGTTCACTTTATCGAAGTGTGTATGCAAGTGACGTCGAGGCCACATTGAGGCCACATTGGGGCCTGTGCACGTTTACACTGGAGTCTGATAAAAATCACATTTCACTTGCAGTGTAAACAGTCAGCTGGAAAAAATCAGATCTCAAAAAAATCTTATTTGGGCTACTTTGCAGTGTAAACATAGTCTAGTCTAGTTATGTGATTGCAACCCAGGGCAATAGGGCAATTTGCAACACATGCAAAGCTGATATTTCAACAAAAGTACAACAAACTACCAATATGCAGAACATTTACACAATCAGCAATTTTATATGAATGTGGAGGTTTTGATCCGCTCCAAAACCTGGAGTGAACCAAGTGACGAAAACGTCAGCGCGTCCTCTACTCTTAATACTGTCTGTAATTGAGACTGCCTAAAAAAGTTAGTACCTGCTACTTACTGTAAACATATAATAAATACTTTTTATGAAGTACATTTCCATTACATAACAAGAGACATGCAATATTGAACCAGACTACTATGCAATTTGTGTGCTTGATGGGCACATATTGGTCTCGCATGCCGATCGGTAGGGAATCAACTATTTACTCCCTTCAAATAAAATACTAATTAATTTATAAACTTTATGCAATGTTAGGCAACAAGAAAACATGCTAAGCTAGCTTGAAACAAATGAAAAGAAAGTGCTTAGTTTGCTTTAACAGACGTGTAGATGGAAGTGTTTTACAGCAGAAAGTAACGAGCCATCAAAAAGAAACGAACAGTTTTGTGAGATGATAATATGACAGCAACGGTTGTGCTGTTGATATGTCCACACTGTTGCGGCCAGGAGTACGCTTATCAGCATTTAATTGATACCTATTTTATTTGTCGTTTTTGTTAATGTTAACGGAATAAGTCCCTGGACACGAGTGGACTTTGAGGGCAAAATTCAAATTAATTAACTAAGTAGTAGAATAGTAGTAGTAGTAAACAGTAGTAATTTTTGTTTAGTTGTAGTGCACTACAGACTTTGTATTGTAGGAAATAAACAAGAATAATGAAATGGTTGAAATATCTAGCTGCTATTGTTACACTGCCTTCAAGTTTTTTTTAGTTACTGATTATAATTGTGATTAAAATTGAAACGAAAAATAATCAATTTTAAATATTTCAAGTAAAAACTATCAGTATTGATATTGGTATGGCCAATACTGCCCCCATAACTACATACTATTGGATAGATACTCAAATTTGTGACAAGAAGTACTTCCAGTTCGCATTCCCAAAAGTAAGCGATTTTATGGTTCTTTTTTTTTTTTATATCTCATAGGCAATAGCACTGACCATGAATTAATTATAAAACATAGAGTTATCGTACTTTCCGGACCATAGGGCACACCGGATTATAAGGCACACTGCCAATGAGCGGGTCTAGTCATATCTAATTTCATACAAATAGAGCGCATTAAAGGGGTCATAGTATTACATTTTTTTCTTAATTGAAAACATTTTCTTGTGGTCTACATAACATGTGATGGTGATTCTTTGGTCACACCGGTCGTTTCTCATTTCTATTGTCGTTACGGAGAAGTATGCTTCATTGTTTTACAGGGTTTTTCATTGTCGTTGTCTTCACTTGGTTTTTTTTGCTGCTGACTTGTCCTTTTTTCTTTTCACTCCTGTCATAAATCTTCATCTCTCCACTTCTTTTAGCCCTGTACATGTTTGTGCTTATTACTTTGACTAAGCAGAAAAGGGAGCCTGTTGAGTAGATTGAACATTGCTGCAACCTAGCTGCAGACTTGTGTATTGTTCTGACATAAATACTAAAGTGTAGACATAAATAATGAATATCTCTCATGGTGGTCGCAATGTTGAACCTCACTGCAACCCAAAGGGGGTCTTGACCCACTATTTGAGAAACACTGCCATAATTAAACAGAGAGAAAAGTGGCAGAAACAATACACTTGAAAAAACCCCCATCTTATTTCAAAGTAAAACCCCATCTCAGTTTTTGTTTTTTTCACCAGTTTTTCAACATATGGTTGAAAGAGTGAGGGAATTGTCAATCAATACCATGGTATTTATACACATGAATCACATATAATGTTGAAGAGTGAACACTTGAGTGATCAAATGACAAATTATTTGGGTTGTAAAACACCATCAGTTTGGTCTTTGTCAGCATTTAGGACTATTTTGAGCTGAACAAGTTATTGCTAGATAGCAACAAAAGCTTTTTTACAAAAATTAAATGGCTTGGACAAGAGCAGATTCAGAAAAATAACACACAGGTGTTGTGTAAACAGAGGTGTGTTCTTCCCATAATATGTTCTTACTTGCTCAAAATGAAAACTAATCATGACTGCTACCCCATATGAAGCAGTGTGGCGTGGCTCAGATGGTAGAGCGGTTGTCCAGAAACGTAAAGGTTCCAGGTACAAATCCAGCTTCCGCCATCCTTGTTACTACTGCTGTCCTTGGGCAAGACAATTCACACACCTTGTTCACAGTGCCAAACACACTGGTGTATGAACGTTTATTGCAAAACTCCTTTGAAAACGAGAGTCTTCATCTTAATAGGACTTCAGTATCTTGCTCAAGTATATTTTGACATGGTGACAAGGTGGGGAGACTGAAGGCCAAACAAACAATATTCAGGTTGGAAGAGGACTACTCTACAACCTGAGCTATTCCACCTGGGGAAAAGGGTGTTTGTGTATGTTTCTCTGGTCTTACAATTTACAGTATATGTTTTTTGCACATTTTACCTCCACGTAGTCTTTGGCATGGCCCCAATCCCTCTTTGAATCCAAGTTGCCCAGACTGAAACTTTGAAGTTGGCCCAGGTGGATCTTTGCAACTGATCGGCTGATCTTGCGTGTCACAAAATTGGATCCTAAATCAAACAAAAACAGACAACACATAAATACATGAATATTTACATTAGGACAGTCAAATTGAACACGATATTAACGTGTTAAATATGAATTCCTTTACCGGTGCAAATTTTTTCAACGTGCGATTAACGCGCATGACTCCTGACTCCTTTTTGACCCTTGGTCCATTCCGTAGCGTAGGGAAATATAATGGTGTTCAGTTACTGTTGATTGATGGATGGAAGCTCGTAAACAGCAATCAGAAAAGGGTACAATATGGAAATCCCATGTTCAAAGTCAGGGCAAGTCATTATCCCACCAAGAAAATACTATTTTATCTTCAATCACTGCAGCAACCACACTGCAGACCAGGAAGCAACTGCTTGGCTTGAAAACGTTGCATTTGCTAAACAAATAAAGTGATGCAACTACCTGCTGGCACGCGTTGCCGCTTGCAGAGAGGTAAAGTTTTACTTCCGTGTTTGAATTACGATTGACTGTATTGATAACATAAAATGTATATTGTTACACTAACTGCTTTAGTAAGATTTAATAAAATCTCAGCAGAAAAGATGTACGGTAAGCAGGAAGTCTAATATGGTAAGAGTTATTTGGACACTAGGGGAATATATAAGGGTTAGGGTTAGGGTTACTAATAAGCAATAATTCTGAGGTTATTAAGGGAAGACTCTTACTTAATGGCTTACTTGTTGTATAATAAGGCCATGCAGAATAAGGAATTCATACGTACTTAATAATGACTAATTAAGATCCAATATGTTACTAATTTCCATGTTAATAAGCAACTAATTAATGGTGCATATGTTCCCCATACTAAAGTGTTACCATATTTATATACAGTACATACATATACACATAGGCAGCACGGTGCTACAGGGGTTAGTGCATGTGCCTTACAATACAAAGGTCCTGAGTTTGATCCTGGACTCAGGATCTTTCTGTGTGGAGTCTGCATGTTCTCCCCGTGACTGTGTGGGTTCCCTCCGAGTACTCCGGCTTCCTCCCACCTCCAAAGACATGCACCTGGGGATAGGCTGATTGGCAACACTAAATTGGCCCTAGTGTGTGAATGTGAGAGTGAATGCTGTCTGTCCATCTGTGTTGGCCCTGGGATGAGATGGCGACTTTTCCAGGGTGTACTCCGCCTTCCGCCCGAATCCAGCTGAAATAGGCTCCAGCACCCCCCGCAACCCAAAAATGGACATGCGGTAGAAAATAGATGGATGGATTGATGGATGGAAATATTTTTATACATACACAAATATATTTTTATGCATACATATATATACATCAGACTGGAGAGATGGCAACATCATAAAGATTCCCAAGAAAGGAGACCTCAGGGAGTGTAAAAACTACAGGGGAATTATGCTCCTCTCAACGCCAGGGAAGATGCTCAACCACATACTACTAGAAAGGATGCGAAAATTGGTCGATGCACAACTGAGGGAAAACCAGGCTGGTTTCAGAAATGGAAGATTTTGTGCTGACCAAATTGCCTCCCTCAGGATTATAATAGAACAATCCATGGAATGGAACTCACCAGTATATATTAATTTCATAGACTTTGAAAAGGCGTTTGACATTGTCGACCGTGAGACACTGTGGAAGCTGATGGCACACTGTGGCATCAATCAATCAATCAATCAATCAATCAATGTTTATTTATATAGCCCTAAATCACAAGTGTCTCAAAGGGCTGTACAAGCCACAACGACATCCTCGGTACAGAGCCCACATACGGGCAAGGAAAAACTCACCCCAGTGGGACGTCAGTGAATGACTATGAGAAACCTTGGAGAGGACCGCATATGTGGGTAACCCCCCCCCCCCCTCTAGGGGAGACTGAAAGCAATGGATGTCGAGTGGGTCTGACATAACATTGTGAAAGTCCAGTCCACAGTGGATCCAACACATCAGCGGGAGTCCAGTCCACAGCGGGGCCAACAGGAAACCATCCCGAGCGGAGACGGGTCAGCAGCGCAGAGATGTCCCCAACCGATGCACAGGCTAGTGGTCCACCCGGGGTCCCGACTCTGGACAGCCAGCACTTCATCCATGGCCACCGGACCTATGCAACTCCCCCTCGCAAGGGACAGGGGAGAAGAGGAGAGAAGAAAAGAAACGGCAGATCAACTGGTCTAAAAAAGGGGGGTCTATTTAAAGGCTAGATTATACAAATGAGTTTTAAGATGGGACTTAAATGCTTCTACTGAGGTAGCATCTCTAACTGTTACCGGGAGGGCATTCCAGAGTACTGGAGCCCGAATAGAAAACGCTCTATAGCCCGCAGACTTTTTTTTGGCTCTGGGAATCACTAATAAGCCGGAGTTCTTTGAACGCAGATTTCTTGTCAGGACATATGGTACAATACAATCGGCGAGATAGGCTGGAGCTAAACCGTGTAGTATTTTATACGTAAGTAGTAAAACCTTAAAGTCGCATCTTAAGTGCATCCCACCGAAGCTCATCAACATCATCAAGAGCACCTACCAAGGGATGCGATGTCGTGTCCTACATGACGGATGCCCATCGGAGGCCTTCGAGGTCCTGACTGGGGTGCGGCAAGGATGTCTGCTCTCACCTTTCCTTTTCCTCGACTCCTTGACTGGACCATGAACCAAACAACCAAAAACAGCAAAACCGGCATACAGTGGAGCCTTACCGAACAACTGGAGGACCTAGACTTTGCAGACGATCTAGCTCTCCTGGCTCACACTCACCAACAGATGCAAGACAAATCACAAAAACTACAAAGAACTGCTGCATTTCTTGGGCTTAAGATCAATTCACAAAAAACAAAGGTCATGCGTTACAATAACAAGAACAATACACCAATAACAATGGACCATAATCAATTAGAGGAGGTAGTCAGTTTTACATACTTGGGGAGCATAATCAGTGTAGATGGAGGGGCAGAAATATGTCAAATCCAGAATAGGGAAAGCAAGGACATAATTCAACATACTAAACAAAATATGGAGAGCAAAAAACATTTATCTCAAAACCAAACCGAAAATATTTAACTAAAATGTCAAATCCATTCTGCTGTACGGATCAGAAACATGGAAA
>NC_084749.1:24589698-24619698 GCF_033978785.1 Entelurus aequoreus
TGCGCCCTGCTGCGCTGAAGGAACGCTCACTTGCGGCACTCAATTGTTGCTGGGACGCATAGGATTCTCTTGGCAAGGTGTTGTAGTCGTGGGAATGATTTTCCTTGTTTCCCCCAAAAGGAAAGTAGATTTTCCTCTTCATCAACAAGCACAGGTGTATCCTCCTCCCATTCAGTGAAGTCAATCGTTTTCTTTTTCGGTGATGCGCCATCAGCTCCAGCTCCAGAATAATTGACTGTTTCAAAGAGTGCTATATTTCCGAATTGGTTCAACCGCCACCCGCCCGAATCTATTTAAAATCAATTTTTTTGTCATGTCACCCGCCCGACCCGCGATTTATCCGCGGACTACGCGGTTGTGTCCGCAAACCGCGCATCTCTACTGGATACACTTAGTGTAAACGGAGTCTAAAATCACTTCACACAAAAAAACAATGTAATGACTGCAAGAAGGCTCTCACCTCTCCTTGGACTCTCATGGTTAAAGAGGATCCCGTTGACGGCAAACATGTTGTAGGCCTCTCTGAAGTTCACCACAATCCAGTAGGCATACAATTTAGCTGCACCTTAAAGATACATACAATTTGTGTTTTACTTTACATGCATGTATGTATAATATGTAACTGTATATCAGACTTGCATTTAAAGGCCTACTGAAATTATTTTTATTTATTGAAATGGGGATAGCAGATCCATTCTATGTGTCATACTTGATCATTTCGCGATATTGCCATATTTTTGCTGAAAGAATTTAGTAGAGAACATCGACGATAAAGTTCGCAACTTTTGGTCGCTGATAAAAAAAGCCTTGCCTGTAGCGGAAGTAGCGTGATGTCGCAGGTTGAAAGGCTCCTCACATTTCCCCATTGTTTACACAAGCAGCGAGAGCGATTCGGACCGAGAAAGCGACAATTACCCCATTAATTTGAGCGAGGATGAAAGATTTGTGGATGATGAACGTGAGAGTGAAGGACTAGAGTGCAGTGCAGGACGTATCTTTTTTCGCTCTGACCGTAACTTAGGTACAAGGGCTCATTGGATTCCACACTTTCTCCTTTTTCTATTGTGGATCACGGATTTTAATTTTAAACCACCTCGGATACTATATCCTCTTGAAAATGAGAGTCGAGAACGCTAAATGGACATTCACAGTGACTTTTATCTCCACGACAATACATCGGCAAAGCACTTTAGCTACAGAGCTAAGGTGATAGCATCGGGCTTAACTGCAGATAGAAACAAAATAAATAAACCCCTGACTGGAAGGATAGACAGAAAATCAACAATACTATTAAACCATGGACCTGGACACGTTTAATGCTTTCCAGCCTGGCGAAGCTTAACAATGCTGTTGCTAACGACACCATTGACGCTAACTTAGCTACGGGACCTCACAGAGCTATGCTAAAAACATTAGCTATCCACTTACGCCAGCCAGCCCTCATTTGCTCATCAACACCCGTGCTCACCGCAGTCTTCATTGTTTATTAAACAAATTGCAAAAGATTCACCAACACAGATGTCCAGAATACTGTGGAATTTTGCGATGAAAACAGAGCTTTTTGTATTGGATACAATGGTGTACCGAATACTTCCGTTTCAACCATTGACGTCACGCGCATACGTCATCATACATAGACGTTTTCAACCGGAAGTTTCGTGGGAAATTTTAAATTTCACTTTAAAAGTTAACCCGGCCGTCTTGGCATGTGTTGCAATGTTAAGATTTCATCATTGATATATAAACTATCGACTGCGTGGTCGGTAGTAGTGGGTTTCAGTAGGCCTTTAAGGAGCTAATCATTTCAGTAACTAAGGACATACAATTATTTTTATATAAAAAAAACAATAGTAGAATAAATCAAGGTTTTCATGCTTTTATTTGACAGAAGACAATTTTGAAAACACGGGATACGATGTTGCTATCCCTTGTGCAAGCACGGACCAAAGTTCATTAGTGAATAGTTAAGTGGAAACTTCCTGGGTAGGTTGAGTTTAGGAATTGAAATTCAGAACACATCGCCAGTGGGGTTCATTTGGCTCAGAGGATATGTTAGCCCTTTTCAACTGTGCACCCTCACTATAGGCGGCAGGGTGATCAGCCCTGAGTTATGCCAAATTGTTCATGAGGCATTCAATTCCCTGGGTACCTAAAATGACTGCATACTTCCTGGTTTGCAACTTAGGGGTCCAGCAGGGAATGTTGCTCTTCATCCAAAGCCATTGGCTACTTCTCTCAGCTGCCTCTGATGCAGACTTGGTGGTTATGCGCTGGCAATCCTTAAGCTCAAGCTTTTTCTTTTCATGGTCCACACTTCCCTCCAGCTCAATCAATCAAGGACTAACTAAGGACATAGAATTAATTTTATATCCAAAGAACAATAGTACAATAAAACAAGGTGTTCATGCATTTATTTGGTAGAAGATATGTTTAAAATTTTGAAAACACAATATAAGATTTTGCTATCCCTTGTGCAAGCACTGACAACAATTCATTAGTAAATAGTTAAGTGGAAACTTCCTGGTTAGGTTGATTTTAGGAATTGAAATTTGGAACGCATCGCCAGTAGGGTTCATTTGGCTCATAGGATGTTTTGGCCCTTTTCAACTATGCACCCTCACTAGAGGTGGCAGGGTGATTAGCCCTGAGTCATGCCAAATTGTTCATGAGGCATTCAATTCCCTTGGTACCTAAGCTGACCGCAAACCTCCTGGTTTGCAACTTAGGGGTACAGCAGGGATCGTTGCTCTTCATCCAAAGCCATTGGGTGCTTCTCTCAGCTGCCTCTGATGCAGACTTGGTGACTATGCGCTGGCAATCCTCAAGCTCAAAATTTGTCCTTTCGTGGCCCACACTTTCCTCCAGGTTAATCAATCAATCAATCAAGTTTACTTATATAGCCCTTAATCACAAATGTCTCAAAGGGCTGCACAAGCCACAACGACATCCTCGGTTTAGTCCCACATCAGGTCAAGAAAAAATCTCAACCCAATGGGAACAATGAAAAACCTCGGAAGGGACCGCAGATGTGGGGATCCCCCCCTGGGTGACCAGTGCAATGGATGCCGAGTGGATAGAGTTAATAATGTGAGAGTCCAGTCCACAGTGGGGCCAGCAGGGGATCCTCTTGCATGTAGACACGTCGAGGCGCAGAGACGTCACCGACTGATGCATAAGGAGTGGTCCACACCAGGTCCCGACTTCATGTGAAAGTCCAGTCCATTGGGAAACCAGCATGGTATCATCTTGAATGGATGAATCACCAACTGATGCAAAGAAGAGTGGTCCATCCTGGGTCCTGATTTCGAACAGCTAGGGCTTCATCCGTGGGGGCTGATCCATGGTCACCTGATAACTTCTCTATGCAGGACAGGGGGGCAGAGCAAAAAACGAGAGACAGCAGATCAACTGGTCTAAAAAAAGAGGTGTTTTTAAAGGCTAGAGTATACAAATGAGTTTTAAGATGGGACTTAAATACTTCTACTGAGGTAGCATCTCCAACTGTTACCGGTAGGGCATTCCAGAGTACTGGAGCCCGAATAGAAAACGCTCTAAAGCCCGCAGACATTTTTTGGGCTCTGGGAATCACTAATAAGTCGCAGTTCTTAGAACGCAGATTTCTGGCAGGGACATATTGTACAATACAATCAGAAAGATAGGATGGAGCTAGAACGTTTAGTATTTTATACATAAGTAGTAACTTAGGAAATATACACATCTGACTTCAATCCCACCCACCCAGAGAACATCATTGTCAAATTTGCTGACCACAACGGTGGTGGGGATGATTACAGGGGGAAATAAGGCGACCTGCAGAGATGAGGTCCTGAAACTGGGTGAGTGGTGTGCGTCGAATAATTTGGCACTAAACATCTCCAAGACAGAAGAACTCATCTTGGACTTCAGGCGAAACCAAGCCACCTTTGCCCCATTGTACATTAATGGTGAATGTGTGGAGCAAGTCCAGTCCTTCTAATTTCTAGGAGTCCATATTTCTGCAGACGTTTCCTGGACAACCAACACCTCGGCGTTGGTCAAGAAGGCGCAGTCGCGGTTATATTTCCTAAGGGTACTCAGGAATGTACGACTAGACACCCAGCTGTTTGTGACCTTCTACTGTTCCCCATTTGAGAACTTGCTGACCTACGCAGTAACAGTGTGGCACTCCAGCTGCACGGAGACCGACAGGAACAGACTGCAGAGGGTGGCAAAAACTGCAAAAAAAATCTCCTTGCCATCTTTGACTTGACTCCTGTTGTCCCAGGAGGGACAGAAACATCTCCAAAGACACCACCAACCATGGCTCCCATCTTTTTAACCTGTTGCCCTCTTGTAGGCACTTCAGGTCCATACGGGACAAAACAAACAGACTCAGGGACAGCTTCTTCCCTAAAGCAGTCCCTATACTCAATGCACATTTGCTCTAATGGAAACCGTTTTTTTTTTTGCACTGATCCTTGAGACTCACACTACCTCTTCTCTGGTTACCTGTCTGTGTTGTTATGCTGTTTTATACTGTATATGTATACTTTTACTTGTGCTATTTATGTCTGCACTAAGGATCTGCTCTCCAAATCTCATTATAATCTATATAAGGACAATAAAGGCGTTCTATTCTATTCTATTAGACCAATCTAAGTCTATGAGCCTAAATTAATGAAACCTGTTTTGATGAGAGGCGAAACGTCTTCTAAGACAAACAAAACAGTCCAGTTGCGATCAACATGACATGATCACAGATGCAGACCTGACTGACTATGGTACTGAGGACTGAAATGGGGGTCTGATGTTTGTCGCAACCTGCAAGACTGAAAATACTGCGCTAGAAGTGTGCTCCACCTTATTTGTGACAGAAAAAACAAGCTATTTTATTCATGTTAATTGTATAAAGCAGATGTTATTGTTGTTCGTTTTTGTTATTGTATGAAATGTAAAACACTCTAAAAATGTATTTCTAGTGTACGTTTTCATTTTTAGCAAATTTCCATTCCCATATTCCTGAGGTGAGTCTATTATTATTATAGTAGGGACTTGATAAAAGGGAAAAATATTCTTGAATAGATTTAGGCACTATTAGTGGTCAACAAACAAAAAAATGCAGAACAAGCACTATACATAGTTTTCAAGCTTCCACTTAACCGGTCCACTTATTCAACACACAAAGCACACTACTAAGCTACATGTTTGCACTGGTTATCATGCCAAACTGTTCACTAGAGATGTCTACCAAGTCAAAAAAACTAACTCGAAATTGCACACCTGTTCGATTGCCGGTGGGCCAATTTTGAGGTCTTGGCTCATGGACTGTGTGTGTGTGTGCGCGTGCGTGCGTGCGTGCGTGCGTGCGTGCGTGCGTGCGTGCGTGGGTGCGTGAGCGTGTGCAGCAACATATTGAAAACGAGTGCTGGATGGTGTGGATACAAATATGTCTTTGTTTCAGCAAGAACCACACCAGTCTTTAGATAGACATTTAACCTCAGGGTGTGTGGAGAGCTAAAAAGCTGCCCAAACCCTAACACCTACCTCTTTTCTCTCGCGCTCTCTCTCTTTCTCTACCATAACCACACCCATTTTTTTTAAAAACAGTCTTTGCTGAATTGTTTCTGAACATGGTCATAGTCAACTCACTGAACAGTAAAAATATAAAACAATAGACAATCTACATGACTGTACGTTTCTACAGAATACATGCTATACATTGAACATGAGTACAGTACCGTAAGGTGAGCGAGGATAAAACGGTGTGGTTTCCTTCTGTGGGATCTCCTGAACTTTGCCGTACAATTCACTGGTGGAGGCCTGATAAAACCTGACACTGTTGGTCAGACCGCACGTCTTTATAGCATCCAAAAGACGAAGTGTGCCCACGCCATCCACATTTGCAGTGTACTCAGCCAATTCAAAGGAGATCTATTAAGGAGACAAAAACAAGGCTTAATGTTCGACTAAATAAAAACAAAACAATGTATTGTGAATACTATTAATATCATAATTTCTATTTAATGCCAGTAACTCTATCTATTGTATACTACTTCCATCCATCCATTTTCTACCGCTTATTATATACTCCTCACAAAAATTTGGGGATATTCAGCTTGGGGGAGAAATTTCAGGATGAACCAGAATTGCACACATCGTTGACAGGTTTACTTAGTTTGACCTTCTCTACAGTTCAACTGTATGTTTTAATACTTTTTCCACAACCTGCCGTTTTAAACAAGGAGGTCAACAGCAAAATTCATAATAGGTCCATCCATCCATTTTCAACCGCTTGTTCCGTTCGAGGTCGCAGAGGTGCTGGAGCCTATCCCAGCTGAATTTGGGCAGAAGGCGGTGTACACCCTAGAGAAGTCGCCACCTCATCGCAGGGCCAACACAGATAGACAGACAACATTCACGCTCACATTCACACACTAGGGCCAATTTAGTGTTGCCAATCAACCTATCCCCAGGTGCATGTCTCTGGGGGTGGGAGGAAGCCGGAGTACCTACGCAGTCACAGGGAGAACATGCAAACTCCATACAGAAAGATCCCGAGCCCAGGATGGAACCCAGGACCTTCGTATTGTGAGGCACACGCACTAACCCAGGGGTCGGCAACCTTTACCACTCAAAGAGCCATTTTGGCAGGTTTCACAAATTAAAGAAAATAATGGGAGCCACAAAAAAAAATTTAAAATTTAAAATGAAAAACACCGCATACAAAGCTTAAATGCTTTGTGCTATGTTAACCAGGGGTCTCAGACACACGCACTGGCACGCACTATAATGTGGAAATTTGATGTTAGTGCGGCCCACGAGTTTTGAATGAATGGCGCTGGATAGCGTCATACTTGCCGGCCCTCTCATTTTTCCGGGGAGACTACCGGATATCAGGGCATGATGGCACTGCTTTTGGCGCCCTCTTCAGTCTGCCCAAACAGTGTACCTGCTCGACCACATGTACAATGCAGTTTCGGCTTGCTCACGTAAGTGACAGCAAGGCGTACTAGCTCAGCAGCCACACAGCTTACACTGACGGTACCAATACCCAGAATCCCATGCAACCCTAACTCTTCCGCGCAACCAACGCACGGAGGGGGTGGGGGGGGGGGGGGGTTGATGTGTGGGGGGATTTGGTGGTAGCGGGGGGGGGGTGTATAATGTAGACCGGAAGAGTTAGGGCTGCATGGGATTCTGGGTATTGGGTGTGTTGTGTTTATGTTGTGTTACGGTGGGATGTTCTCCAGAAATGTGTTTTTCATTCTTTTTTGGTGTGGGTTCACAGTGTGGCGCATATTTGCAACGTAACAATGTTAAAGTTGTTTGATACGGCTACCGTCAGTGTAAGCTGTGTGGCTGATGAGTAAGTATGCTTTGCTGTCTCCTATGTATGCAAGTAAAAGCTACATACAACATGTGGCCGGACTGGCACATTGTTTGTAAATGCTATAGAGGACAATTACTGCAGTGCAAGTAGGACACTTCCTTTATATAGTAATTAGAGTGTAAATATGATTATATTTCCCCTGGGAGTTATCTATGAGAGGCACTGAGATCCACAAGTCTCCCGGGAAAATCGGGGGGGTCAGCAAGTATGTAGCTGAGCCGCATCAGAGTGGTCAAAGAGCCGCATGCGGCTCCGGAGCCGCGGCTTGCCGACCCCTGCACTAACCCCTGGTCCACCGTGCTGCCCAATTCACAATAGGTGTTTTTTTTATTTCATAACTTTTGAGTCTTCCAATCGAACCAGGAAATGATTCATGGAATTTCAAGGTTCATCTCCTTTTTGGAGAACACCAAGTTGTACACGTTGAGAAAAGTAACGATAAGCACATATAACACAAGTTACGACACAGAGAAACTGGTTGGGCAAAAACACACTCCAATGGTGTTGTGTCCCTTGGTTGTCTATTCTGGCTCTCAAATGCATTATAATTTTGCACTGCAGTACGGAAAACTTCTCCAATAGGTTATTCAATTTGTGATTCAATTCGGAGATCGCAAAAAGGTCTGAGTGCCCACAGCTCTTCCCATTCCATCCATATACGCAATGACTAAAAAAAATTATAATTGGGTACACAATTGTCTACATTATAAAGTATTCATGGTCAGAATTATAGGTGCAGGCCTAAATATAAACATACAGTCACCTGTATCTTATGAAAATAGGTGGTGAAAGTCCCTGAATACATTTTAACATGGCAAGGCCAAACCCTGTTAATGTTTTGTCCGTGATTATGATTGACTGCAGTTGGCAGTGACATACAGTGTAACAGCAACCAACCTTATTTTGCCATTTCATCGGCAGTAAAAGCTTTACATTCAAGGGTAAGTATTGGATGTTCCAGCCATTTTACACTATATACTATTTTATTTATGAATGTTGTCTGTAGATAGGGAGCTTTTTGGGGGGAGCAACGAAAGGCTATCAGAGGGGAGACGAGGCCTGAATTCTCTTTCTGGAGCTCCACGCCACGCCAATCGGTAGACACTTAGGAAGAGTAAAAACACAGCTAACGTGCTCAATATTTTAGTGGTTTGGCATGTGTGTGGATATTGAGAAATAGGTATGTGTTTTGAAGTTATCTATATTAATACAACTTCAGGAGATACACATGTCTTGGGTTGCAGAATGTGGCAAGTATCAACACCAACTCAAGCCTCTCTTCTTCAAACTATAAAAGGTATATTTCTGCCTTGTAATCAAATTGCTTATGACAAATTGTAGTTAAACTATTTTATGGCAGGTATCTATCGTCTGGAAGCTGTTGGGTATCGATCTGACAGGACCCTTGCCCAAAACTTCTGATGGGTATCAATATATTCTGACAAAGTGGGTTGAGGCATTCCCTTAAAAAACAAAGTGTGCATTAGAAGTTGCACAACAGGAGTGCTCAGTTATTTTTACAGATCAGGGGCGATGTTGCGGGTTCGCTCCAAAAGAAACTGTATAACCATGCAACCAATGATGGCCCAGTCGCAAATTTCGAGTTGGGGATGTTTATTGGACAAACTCAAGGGCACCAGTGCACAGGGTGCAAAAATATATACAGTGCAAAAATGAGTGAGAAAGAAAAGTAAATACAAAAATAAAGTACAAAATGCAGGAATTAAAAAAATAATGTGCTGCTCAAAAATCCCTAATCACTGTTCGCACTATACTCCAACTCTCCACAACCAACCTGCTTACCTACTCCTATCCCGACTGAATGAACAGCCTCCCTTAAATAGTCAAAGCCTCTCCCTCAGGCATAACACTGACAGGGAAAAAGGGTGAAAAAACAAACTTGTACTCTTAATGTACACATCTAGATAATTGACAATGTTTCATGCTATATCTATCACATCATCAAATGAAACCTAATATATTTAACAACTCCATGATTTATTAACAAGTCCACATTAAGACCACTTGGTCTGGTTCATTGGTCACATGACCTTCACAAACTACGCCAATGTGCACTTATATGGCGTCATCTAAAGGTGCTGCGTCCTTTTGACTGCACTCCACGTGACGCCACGACGACAGCCTACTGCCCTTCAGTATGATGTGCGGAAGGGAGGCTGTTTTCTCATGTGTTCCTGTGTATGTGCCTGTAAATTTCCCTATATATTCAGCACATTTCATGGAAATGAAGTGGACAAAGCATGAAAAAATGTCTAGTATAACTTTGCTTTCTGGACAGCTTTCCATAACACTCCCTAACAAAGATGATTTTGTGATGTTTATGGAAAAAAGAAAGGAGCACATGGATAAAGTGTACACCAGTGTCTAGAGCAACATCTCTCAGGCACACCAAAAGCAGAGGCTTGCCTATTACAAGAAAATCTTTAAAAAGTTCAGAGGAGTGTCCTATACTGTTGGACAAGAGATGATTCTATTCAACATGAGGAAGCAGCGGTGAAAATGGGGTTGAATAGCTTTTTATATTTCTATTGTTTAAACATAAAAATGTACAATTTGCTAAGAAGAGTTGTACAATTTGAGGAAACTATTTATCATTGTTTTCTTATAGGACTGATTAAGCCAGACTTTAATGGGCCTTACAAAATTGGGGAAATCAAAGGCAAATCTGTCTCAGTCAATTCAGCATGGGACATTCTTAAAACAAAATATAGTATGAATCACCTAAAACCTGACAAGCGAACCAAACCAATGGCAGATACCACTCCTAACAAATAGTAAGTGAAGTAGTGTGACTTCAATACAGCCCCATATACAAACCCCGTTTCCATATGAGTTGGGAAATTGTGTTAGATGTAAATATAAACAGAATACAATGATTTGCAAATCCTTTTCAACCCATATTCAATTGAATGCACTACAAAGACAAGATATTTGATGTTCAAACTCATAAACTTTATTTTTTTGCAAATAATAATTAACTTAGAATTTCATGGCTGCAACACGTGCCAACGTAGTTGGGAAAGGGCATGTTCACCACTGTGTTACATGGCCTTTCTTTTTAACAACACTCAGTAAACGTTTGGGAACTGAGGAGACATTTTTTAAGCTTCTCAGGTGGAATTCTTTCCCATTCTTGCTTGATGTACAGCTTAAGTTGTTCAACAGTCCAGGGGTCTCCGTTGTGGTATTTTAGGTTTCATAATGCTCCACACATTTTCAATGGGAGACAGGTCTGGACTACAGGCAGGCCAGTCTAGTACCCGCACTCTTTTACAATGAAGCCACATTGATTTAACACGTGGCTTGGCATTGTCTTGCTGAAATAAGCAGAGGCGTCCATGGTAACGTTGCTTGGATGGCAACATATGTTGCTCCAAAACATGTATGTACCTTTCAGCATTAATGGTGCCTTCACAGATGTGTAAGTTACCCATGTCTTGGGCACTAATACACCCCCATACCATCACAGATGCTGGCTTTTCAACTTTGTGCCTACAACAATCCGGATGGTTCTGTTCCTCTTTGGTCCGGAGGACACAACGTCCACAGTTTTCAAAAACAATTTTAAATGTGGACTCGTCAGACCACAGAACACTTTTCCACTTGCTATCAGTCCATCTTAGATGAGCTCAGGCCCAGTGAAGCCGAGGGCGTTTCTGGGTGTTGTTGGTAAACGGTTTTCGCTTTGCATAGGAGAGTTTTAACTTGCACTTACAGAAGTAGCGACCAACTGTAGTTACTGACAGTGGGTTTCTGAAGTGTTCCTGAGCCCATGTGGTGATATACTTTACACACTGATGTCGCTTGTTGATGCAGTACAGCCTGAGGGATCGCGAAGGTCACGGGTTTAGCTGCTTACGTGCAGTGATTTCTCCAGATTCTCTGAACTCTTTGATGATATTACGGACCGTAGATGGTGAAATCTCTAAATTCCTTGCAATAGCTGGTTGAGAAAGGTTTTTCTTAAACTGTTCCAACAATTTGCTCACGCATTTGTTGACAAAGTGGTGACCCTCACCCCATCCTTGTTTGTGAGTGACTGAGCATTTCATGGAATCTACTTTTATACCCAATCTTGGCACCCACCTGTTCCCAATTTGCCTGTTCACCTGTGGGATGTCCAAATAAGTGTTTGATGAGCATTCCTCAACTTTATCAGTATTTATTGCCACCTTTCCCAACTTCTTTGTCATGTGTTGCTGGCATCAAATTCTAAAGTTAATGATTATTTGCAAAAAAAAAAAAAGTTTATCAGTTTGAACATCAAATATGTTGTCTTTGTAGCATATTCAACTGACTATGGGTTGAAAATGATTTGCAAATCATTTTATTCCGTTTATATTTACATCTAACACATTTTCCCAACTCATATGGAAACAGGGTTTGTATAATGAATCAAATTGTAACACAGTATGATATCCATATTTTTATATTTTTGGTTATCAATAAATATTTGTTTCTAATTTTGGTTTTTCCTTTAGTTCATTCTTTGTGGACTTTAAATGATGAGGGCCATGTGGAAGCTGATGTCGGCCCTTTTAAATTGTATGACACGTCCTTTTGGACACTTGAAGGCACAAATTGGCTGGCAGATGAAGTGAGAGTTTTTAATTTTATCATCATCTTTTGAAGAGTTGCACATTGTTTTCCTTCTGCTTCTATATGTCTATAGGATATTGACTCATATATTCATGTGTTTGTCGGGAAAGAGAAGGCAAGTTGCCCCTCCATAGTAAATTATCCTTTGTTCTTTTTTCGCTGCCTTACTGTATTCCTCATCATTTACAACCATTATCTAGAATTTGAGTAACAGAAATTTGTATTGATAGAATCATGTCCATCATGTCAGTGCTGTGGTTGCAACAAGTCTTTTTGTAGATGGAAAATTTGAGACAATGAGAAAGGTGGGTTTTTCATATCACCATTGGTTATTACTATTATTACTTGTATTATTGTTATGCATATGGTCATCATAAGGAGCCTATATATTATTACATTTGTGTCTGCTATGAAATTCCCTAAAGTGTAAAGATGACGTTGTCTTTTAAATGTTGGTGCTAATTGGATTTTGCTGGTAAGTCCCTGTTGTCATGCAAAAGCATATTGGTTGGCTTGTTTCACTCTACTAGATGATTATTAAATTATCTGGAATGTTTTAGGTTGTACAGTCTTCATTTGATAGACCCCCTCTCATATGAAATAACATATGAGTGGAAGATTCTTCGAAACTGGAAGTTTATAATTCTAAATGAAGGTTTAAAAAAAAAAAATCAATACTTAATTCCCCAATCTTTGTTTATCAAATTGGAACAAGCGGTAAAAAATGGATGGATGGATGGAACTTCTTGATACGAGTGGACAGAAGCACCACAGAAAAGTAGTCTGTCAAAACATTAGTCCACAAAAAACAGGAACACTCTTACAGCTGTGGGATTGTGGTTCTACTGGTAAAGCCATGTTTGTACTATTGAGTACATATAGTGCAGGGGTCACCAACGCGGTGCCCGCGGGCACCAGGTCGCCCGTAAGGACCAGATGAGTCGCCCGCGGGCCTGTTCTAAAAAAATAAAAATAAAAAAAAATAAAAAAATAAATATTAAAAAAAAAAAAAAAAAATCAAATCTACATAGAAAAAACACAAGATACACTTTCAATCAGTGCATCAACCCAAACAACCTCCCCCATGCACACTCATCCACACCCACTCACACAAAAGGGGTTATTTCTTTCTGCTACCAATATTCTGGTTCCCACAACATAGACAACACATCTGCAAGGGACACAGTCCCTGAAGCACACATGATTGTATAGGCTGCTGGTCCACTAACATTTTCCTTAATTACTATTTTTTATGTAATTATTTTTATATTGTTTTACTTTCTTTTTTATCCAAGAAAATGTTTTTTATTTATTAAAAAAAAGGGCCTTATCTTCAACAGACCAGGTTGTCAATGAAATTAGATTTGTTTAAAGGGTTTTTTAAACCAGGTCCAGTTCAGATAATGTCCAAGTCGGACTCAGCAACACACACATTCATTCATGTACACAGAAAAAAATTAGGGAACACAACAGATTGCATATAATTTATAAACAAAATTACATTTTCAAAATAAGCATTTATGTACAGTCCAGATTATGTCCAGGTCACTCAAATTAGGGAACACAACAACAGATATCATATAATCTATAAACATAATTATACTTTCAAAATAAGCCTTTGAGGACTTCTCATCTTTTTTTTAATGTTTTTTGGCATCATTATTGTTTTCAACCATGTAACTTTCTAAAGTTACAAAATACTGAATAAATGTTTTAAAGAAAGTAATACTAAGTGAATATCTGTTTTGGGCCTTAAAAATAAACATTTTACCGAGTACTATAATTAAATTGACTAAATCATGATTGTCAATGAACTCTCCTAAAATAACAGAAACCACATTAAGCTTCATAAACAAACCAATCCTTAAACACATTTTTTCAACTTCCACCCAAAACAAAGACACAATATGACAATACCAAAACAAATGTAGGGTGGATTCAGGCTCCTGACAACAAAATCGGCAATCATCTGACTCTGTCATATTCCATAATTTTAACATTTTCCCTGTGGGTAAGAAGTTATAAATAATTTTAATTTGAAAATAACGATTTTGCACATCGATAGTGGTTTTATAGATTAGTTTGAATATGGCATCCCATGGCAACGGGCAGTCAAAAAAGTCCTCCCATTTTCCATTTGTGTTGTATGAGGCAGCCTTCAAAGATTTCTTTATTAAATAAAAATTATATATTTTTCTATTTATTTTAGTTCCTTTTTGCCAACTAGAATTTCTTATTAGAGGTTTACAAACTAATAATTTAGTAGTTCCATAATTAATTATTTGTTTCCATCTTTTCCCAATTACTCCAGTTAGTTGATAAAATGAAAAGCTTGAGCAAGCATCACCATACATAGCTCTAAATTCATCATACTTCATAATTTTACCATTCTCATTGATAATATCATTGACAAAAATGATTCCTCTTTCAAACATATTTTTGCAAAAGAAAGGCTTTCCATCTATTACAATATTAGAGTTCATCCATATTAACTGCTGCAAAATATTGTCTCCTTTTTCTGGCACATAAAATTGAAAACACCACTATGAGTGGATTGTTTCCTTTATGAACCCCGCCATGTTTCCCAGCAGACTCTCTGGGAGGGGATCACTTGTAAAAAAGGATACAATTTATTTTGATACAGTACATGTTTTTTGTCCATTTGTGTACCACTCAATGTTTAAATACATCTTTGGAACAATTGATGCTTTTAAAGACAGACACATAGCTTCAAGGTTGAGAAGTTTCAGGCCCCCATATTCATACTCTTTGTACAAAACCTTTCTTTTAATCTTTTCTGGTTTGCCGTTCCAGACAAAATCGAAGACCCTCCGCTCATAAATCTTAAAAAAAGTTTTGTGATGGAGCTGGTAATGACAAAAACAAATACATACATTGAGGAATAATTAACGAGTTGGCAATAGACATTTTACCATACAAGGTTAGGGATTTCCCTTTCCATAATTGCATAATTTTGTCCAGCTTTCTTAGTCGATTATCATAATTTACTGAGCCTAGATCTTCCAGATTTTCTGGGACAACAACACCAAGTATGTTAACTGGTCCATCTGTCAACAAAACAGGCACTTTGCATTCCATTCGAAAGGACGTTCCCTTTAGATTTCCGATCCTTAACATTTTACATTTATCATAATTAAGCTTAAGGCCAGATTGCTGTGAAAATATGTCCAAAAGATTAAGAAGGTTCCGCAAACAATGAGGAAAAATCTTATTTTTGTGAATCAGCCTTTTCTGACATGAACTTCATCAAGAACAAACACAGAATACGCCTCACTGATGTACATCTGCAAGACTCACTCAGAGTTGCAGTGTCAAGTTACACACCAGAGTACAACACACTAGTTAACAGCATGCAATGCCAGGCTTCCCACTAACTGACAAAGAAACAGATAACAGATTTGGTGTCCAGTTCAAAGTGTGACATGATTTAAAAATTTGAGAGTTTACTTTTGTATTTTACATGAGTTATTATTTGTACAAACATGGTGCAAAGTAATTCATGATTTGTTAAAAAATGTTAGTGGCTAGCTAGTTAAAATGGGATATTGTGATTTCACAAGACTGTCTTAGAAGTGATCATTTGAAAATGTTCAATTTGAAAAATGTGCACTTAGAGAAAATATAAAAATAAAGTGTTGCATATTGATATTTATCTGTTTCTATATATATTTATTGTGAGAAATCATTAAGATGATCAGTGTTTCCACAAAGATAAATATCATTAATTATTAATAATAACAGAGTTAAAGGTAAATTGAGCAAATTGGCTACTTCTGGCAATTTATTTAAGTGTGTATCTAACTGGTAGCCCTTCGCATTAATCAGTACCCAAGAAGTAGCCCTTGGTTTCAAAAAGGTTGGTGACACCTGATATAGTGTATTTGAATACTTTTATATTCCAATAAAATTGTTGTGTTTCTAGTATGCGAAAGACTACCTCATCTGTGGAGACTTACTACACACAGACTCGCAGCCAAAGGAAATGGCAGAGGCTCGTCTCGCAGTGGCTTGCACCCAATTTCATAGTGGAGGTTTGCGGTAAAATAGTAAACCTATCCAATGTTTTTTTTTTAAGAGAGAATGCATGAGAAACAATGTGTGGAGCAATAATTTTTAAAACTATTAATTGCATTAGACATAAAAACAAGTCTTTTAAACCATGAATTATTATATGGTTACTCTTCAGCCCTTAAAACATTAATGGTTTGCATTGCAGAAGAAGTGGAGGCCAACTTGCGGTGTGCTACTTGTTGACCATGCTTACCTTAGCTAAAGCTAAATACTACTCAAATCTCATCCGCCTCAACAAAAACGATCCTAAATATTTGTTCAGTACAGTAGCATCGCTAACCCAACAAGGGACTCCTCGCAGTAGCTCCACCCATTCGGCAGATGACTTTATGAATTTATTCAATAAGAAAATGTAACTCATTAGAAAGGAGATTAAAAACAACGCGTCCCAGCCACAACTGGGTTTTATTAACACAGATACGAATGTATATACGACGGATATTGCCCTCTCTTTTTGATGAAATAACATTACAGGAACTACTACGGCGTGTAAATGGGATAAAACAAACAACATGTTTACTTGACCCACTTCCTGGGAAACTTATCAAGGAACTGTTTGTAATATTAGGACCATCAGTGCTAAATATTACAAACTTATCACTTTCCTCTGGCACTGTTCCCCTAGCATTCAAAAAAGCGGTTATTCAAAAGACCTAACCTCGATCCTGACCTCATGGTAAACTACCGGCCGGTGTCCCACCTTCCATTTATTTCGAAAATCCTCAAAAAAAATTGTTGCGCAGCAGCTAAATAAACACTTAGCGTCTCACAATCTCTGTGAACCCTTTCAATCCGGTTTCAGGGCAAATCACTCTACAGACACAGCCCTCACAAAAATGACTAATGATCTATTGCTAACGATGGATTCTGATGCGTCATCTATGTTGCTGCTTCTTGATCTTAGCGCTGCTTTCTATACCGTCGATCATAATATTTTATTAGAGCGTATCAAAACACGTATTGGTATGTCAGACTTAGCCTTGTCTTGGTTTAACTCCTATCTTACTGACAGGATGCAGTGTGTTTCTGTCGTAGAATTTCTGACCTTTTGACCTATATTACTTGTCTATTAAGAATGTCCGCTCATTTTCAATTCTCTTCTATTTTGTGCCATTGAATGGACCAGTTGTGGGACAAAGGTGAATATGGAGTTATGCCAACCTGTCTACAGAATGTTTAGATTTTCCAAATATGACTAAGAGATACAAGGTTGTTTTGGAACAGACAAACCAAAACAAAACAATCATGATGCACTAGATAAAAACAGTGACGCACGAGATAAAAAACAGTGACGCACAAGAGACATATAAAAAATGGCAGAAGACCGGAACTCGGGGGTGATTTTGGCTTGTGTGTGTCTTGTGTGCTCTGGAGTACATTGTGTGTGCTTGCACGGACAACTTAATTCAACCTGCACTTCTGATAATGGGTAAATACATTTGTTGTACTAAACTACTTTTGTTGCCTGCTTAAGCTTCGGACAATCCACTACATTTCCCATAACAATGTGACCTCGGAGTATGTTAAGGAAACGTGTGGAGTTTCGGTTCGGTTCTTGGCCCTGACTCTTCAGCATCCACATGCTGCCGCTAAGTGACATCATACGCAAATACGGTGTTAGCTTTCACTGTTATGCTGATGACACCCAACTCTACATGCCCCTAAAGCTGACCAACACGGCGGATTGTAGTCAGCAGGAGGCGTGTCTTAATGAACTCTCGTTTGAGTCACACATTAAGAGTGTTACTAAAACGGCCTTCTTTCATCTCCGTAATATCGCAAAAAATTGTTCCATTTTGTCCACTAGCGACGCTGAGATCAATATTCATGCGTTCGTTACGTTTCGATTACTGTAACGTATTATTTTCGGGGGTCCCTATGTCTAGCATTAAAAGATTACAGTTGGTACAAAATGTGGCTGCTAGACTTTTGACAAGAACAAGAAAGTTTGATCATATTATGCCTATACTGGCTCACCTGCACTGGCTTCCTGTGCACTTAAGATGTGACTTCAAGGTTTTACTATTTACGTATAAAATACTACACGGTCTAGCTCCATCCTATCTTGCTGATAGTATTGTACCATATGTCCCGGCAAGAAATCTGCGTTCAAAGAACTCCGGCTTATTTGTGATTCCCAGAGCCCAAAAAAAGTCTGCGGGCTATAGAGCGATTTCTATTCGGGCTCCAGTACTCTGGAATGCCCCCCGGTAACAGTTAGAGATGCTACCTCAGTAGAAGCATTTAAGTCCCATCTTAAAACTCATTTGTATACTCTAGCCTTTAATAAGACCCCCTTTTTAGACCAGGGACCCCTCCCCCCACATCTGCAGTCCCCTCTAAGGTTACTCATGGTTATCCCATTGGGTTGAGTTTTTTCTTGCCCTGATGTGGGATCTGAGCTGAGGATGTCTATGTGGCTTGTGCAGCCCTTTGAGACACTTGTGGTTTAGGGCTATATAAGTAAACATTGATTGATTGATTATGAAACTCTTGATCAGAAGAGATACCAAAGCACAATGTAGTTAATGTAATTCCAAAGTGGGATGCAACAATTCTGGTAATGAAAGACATACAGTCGTGGTCAAAAGTTGTGAAGGACATAATGTCATGGCTGTCTTGAGTTTCCAATAAGTTGTACAACTCTTATTTTTTTGTGACAGAGCGATTGGAGCACATACTTGTTTGTCACAAAAACATTAATGAAGTTTGGTTCTTTTATGAATTTATTATGGGTCTACTGAAAATTTGACCAAATCTGCTGGGTCAAAAGTATACATACAGCAATGTTAAAGGCCTACTGAAAGCCACTACTACTGATAGTAGTTTATATATCAATGATGAAATCTTAACATTGCAACACATGCCAATACGGCCGGGTTAACTTATAAAGTGACATTTTAAAATTCCCGGGAAATATCCGGCTGAAACATCGCGGTATGATGACGTATGCGCGTGACGAAGTCCGAGTAACGGAAGTTATGGTACCCCGTAGAATCCTATACAAAAAGCTCTGTTTTCATTTCATAATTCCACAGTATTCTGGACATTTTTTGCAATTTTTTTAATGAACAATGAAGGCTGCAAAGAAGACAGTTGTAGGTGGGATCAGTGTATTAGCAGCGGACTACAGCAACACAACCAGGAGGACTTTGTTGGAGCGCTAGCCGCGCTAGCCGCGCTAGCCGCGCTAGCCGCGCTAGCCGCCGACTTCACCTTGACTTCCTACGTCTCCGGGCCGCCAAACGCATCGGGTGAAGTCCTTTGTCCTTCTGCCGATCGCTGGAACGCAGGTGAGCACGGGTGTTGATGAGCAAATGAGGGCTGGCTGGCGTAGGTGGAGGGGTAATGTTTTTAGCATAGCTCTGTGCAGTATGGTTGCTAAGTTAGCTTCAATGGCGTCGTTAGCACAGCATTGTTAACCTTCGCCAGCCTGGAAAGCATTAACCGTGTATTTACATGTCCACGGTTTAATAGTATTGTTGATTTTCTATCTATACTTCCAGTCAGGGGTTTATTTATTTTGTTTCTATATGCAGTTAAAGCAAGATGCTATCACGTTAGCTCGTAGCTAAAGCATTTCGCCGATGTATTGTCGTGGAGATAAAAGGCACTGAATGTCCATTTCGCGTTCTCGACTCTCATTTTCAAGAGGATATAGTATCCGAGGTGGTTTGAAATACAAATCTGTGATCTACAAAAGAAAAAGGAGAGTGTGTGGAATCCAATGAGCCAGCTTGTACCTAAGTTACGGTCAGAGCGAAAAAAGATACGTCCATCGCTGCCTCTCAAGTCATTCACTGTAACGTTCCTCATCTACGAATCTTTCATCCTCGCTCAAATTAATGGGGTAATCATCAATTTCTCGGTCCGAATCTCTCTCGCTCCATTGTAAACAACGGGGAATTGTGAGGAATCGTAGCTCCTGTGACGTCACGCTACTTCCGGTACAGGCAAGGCTTTTTTTAATCAGCGAGCAAAAGTTGCGAACTTTATCGTCGATTTTCTCTACTATATCCTTTCAGCAAAAATATGGCAATATCGCGAAATGATCAAGTACAACACATAGAATGGATCTGCTATTCCCGTTTGAATAAAAAAAAATAATTTCAGTAGGCCTTTAATATTTGGCTACATGTCCCTTGGCAAGTTTTACTGCAATAAGGCGCTTTTGGTAGCCATCCACAAGCTTCTGGTTGAGTTTTTGACCACTCTTCTTGACAAAATTGGTGCAGTTCAGCTAAATTTGTTGGTTTTCTGACATGGACTTGTTTCTTCAGCATTGTCAAACATGTTCTCAATGGGGTTTAAGTCAGGACTTTGGGAAGGCCATTCTAAAACTTTTTTCTAGCCTAATTTAGCCATTCCTTTACCACTTTTGACATGTGTTTGGGGTCATTGTCCTGTTGGAACACCCAACTGCGCCCAAGACCCAACATCTGGGCTGATGATTTTAGGTTGTCCTGAAGAATTTGGAGGTAATCCTCCTTTTTCATTGTCCCATTTTACTCTCTGTAAAGCACAAGTTTCATTGGCAGCAAAACAGGCCCAGAGCATAATACTACCACCACCATGCTTGACGGTAGGGATGGTGTTCCTGGGATTAAAGGCCTCAGCTTTTCTCCTCCAAACATATTGCTGGGTATTGTGGCTGAACAGCTCAATTTTCGTTTCATCTGACCACAGAACTTACCTCCAGAAGGTCTAATCTGTGTCCATGTGATGTCAGATGAAAAAAAAAAAATTTAAAAATGAGCTGTTTGGCCACAATATCCAGCAATATGTTTGGAGGAGAAAAGGTGAGGCTTTTAATCCCAGAAACACCAAACCTACCGTCAAGCATGGTGGTGGTAGTATTATGCTCTGGGCCTGTTTTGCTGCCAATGGGTTCCAACAGGACAATGAGCTCAAACACACGTCAAAAGTGGTAAAAGAATGGCTAAATAAGGCTAGAATTTAAGGTTTTAAAATGGCCTTCCCAAAGTGAAGAAACAAGTCCATGTCAGAAAACCAACACATTTAGCTGAACTGCACCAATTTTGTCAAGAGGAGTGGTCAAAATTTCAACCAGAAGCTTGTGGATGGCTACCAAAAGCGCCTTATTGCAGTGAAACTTGCCAAGGGACATGTAACTAAATATTAACATTGCTGTATGTATACTTTTAACCCAGCAGATTTGGTCACATTTTCAGTAGACCCATAATAAGTTCATAAACGAACCAAACTTCATGTATGTTTTTTGTGACCAACAAATATGTGCTAATCACTCTATCACAAAAAAATAAGAGTTGTAGAAATTAATGGAAACTCAAGACAGCCACGACATTATGTTCTTTACTAGTGTATGTAAACTTTTGACCACGACTCTATGCAGCGAAGGCCTTAGTACTATGAGTGATGATGGCAAAAGACTCGGAGAATGACTTAGTGATTGGAGCAATGCTTTTCAAACAAAACTATCCACAACGCTATGTGGACATCAGCATCAGGGAAGACAAAGAACCATATTGATCATATAATTTTCAATAGAAAATGGAGGAATATGTTACAGGATGTACGATCATAAAGAGGAGCAGATGGATTAAGTGATAATTTATTGGTCACTGCAAACTGAAACTAAAACTAAGGACAGAAATACATTTAACACAGATATCGGCTTAAAGGATGACAAACACAGTAGGAACTTTACCCTTCAATTACAGAACAAGTCTGCTTAACCAGATCCCAGTAGATGACAGACAAAATATGTGAAGAATTGGAAGACATATTCCAACATTGTGCCGAGACGACAATAGGGCATCAAAAGAAGCAAAAGAAAGAATGAATGACAGAAAATACATGGCACAAAGTGAAAGACAGGAAAAGATTGCGAAACCTATTGATGACATCAAAGTCTGAAACACAAAGAACAGAAATAAAAGCTTCACAAACAAACAATTAAAGAAATCAAGAGGAGCATACGTAATGACAAGAAACAGTAAATTTATAAAGAAAAGGAAGCGGTGGAAGCAGCTAATCTGGAAAATACTTCATGACATTTTCAACAAAATTTGGAATGCTGAAAATCTGCAGAAGTAATAGGGATTATCATTAAATTATCCAAGATGGCGTCAAACGGAAATTGGAGAGAGATTACATTATTATCAATACCAAGAAAGATTATGTCCTGTATTTTACTGGAAAGTAATATTCAGGATGGGGAGGTCCTGTCAGATCACATTATTACAATACGTACAATTATTGAACAAACAGAACAGAATAGCAGTCAACTGTGTACTTAAACTTCATAGACTATGAAAAGGCTTTTGCTAGCATTCATCGAAATACACTATGGAAAATTCTGAGAAGTTATGGATTACTAGTAAAATATCTGAACATAATTAAAGATATGTATGATGGCTGTAGCTGCACAGTGAGACACGATAGAAAACATAGTGAATGGTTTGATATAACATCAAGACAAGGATGTTATATTTTGATTTTGATTGTTGACAGTGATTGATTGGGTCACGCGAAGAGCTACAAAAGACAATAGAGGGGTGATATGGATTTTAGCTTTATTTTTTTTTTGAAGATCTGGAATTTGCAGACAATATCAGTTTGACATCACATACAATAAATTATATGCAGGAAAAGACAACAAAAGTTGTCATGGAAGCTAGTCAAATTTGACTAAAAATAAATCAAAACAAGACAAAAATGATGGTGATAAATGGTAGAAGCAATCAGAATACACAACTCAATGTATACACAGCTTTTGTTACCTGGGAAGTACACAAATTAATGATGGGGATGTCTTGACAGAAATTAATATTAGGATTGGTAAAGCAGCCACAGCTCTTAAATTAAAAAACATTTATCTAGGAGTAAATCAAGAAATACCAAAGCAAAATGTATAGGAGCAGCGTAAAATCAGTTTTGTTATTAAGCGCAGAAACTTGGAAAACAAATAAGAAAAATGTAATCCTACTTGAGAGAATTTGAAGGCAGATGTTCGCAAAAAATCCTTAAATTCAGCCTATATCCAACAGGGGGATCAGAAATTAAATGCAAATTAACGACGTAAATGATGAAATAACAAAACTGTGTTGGCCATGTTGTACGCATGGACAGTAGCAGACACACAAAGACAGTTATGCGTCTTATGTTTAAAAATGCAGATTTCCACGATTACGCGGACAAATCACATGCCTAAAATGGTCGTTTGTGTGTAACGCTTCAGCCTAAAGTGTGCCACCATTGTTGTGTTGAGAATGGAAACAGCGCTACAAACTATTAATGCTGCACCTCAGCCAGTGAGAGCGTTTAATGTACGTACAATTAGGGATGATGTTTGATAAGAAATTATCGAGTTCGAGCCTGTTATCGAATCTTCTTATCGAACCGATTCCTTATCGATTCTCTTATCGAGTCCAGATAGGTGGTTGTATATGGAAAAAAACACACAATATTTGGTTTAACAAAAGCTCACTTTTATTATATAAGAAAACAATTTAATCTAATAAATAAATAAATATTGACTGTTACCCCCCTAAAAAAATAAAATAAAATAAATAAATATTGACTGTTGTTACCCAAAGTATATTAAGTGGGATTTTTTCAGAAAAAAAAATATATACAGTAACACAAAAACAACCTGTCTCTGTGATCACTATAGGTGTATAAATAATAATATAGTGTTAAATAAAATCAGTCCCTTGGGCACAAAACTGAAAATAATACAGCTTTCCAAAAAGTGCAATTCTGCTGCTATTTGACATAACTGTTTGTTATGATGCTTTGACATTTTTGCACTTTATTTCTTTATTGAAAGAAAATTCTATGAAGAGAAAAGTTCTTTGCAAATGTGGATACAATGCTAAAAAAATGAAAAGTTAGAGCTAAAAAAAGAAATACACTTTGAGTTAACATTATTTCCTTATATGGGGAAAGATGTTATGAGCTAGGGAATATAACAACTACACTACCCAGCATACAACGAGAGTGACGAGCATGCGCGGTAGCCCCGAAAAGTGTTGCATATCGTCACCCAGCAGCTAAGAATGAGCACGCTGTGAAAGTAAACGTCAAGAACTCAACCAACACGCCTCGTCTGCATTATTTATAATTAGACAGACAACACATATACAGTGTGATTTGGTTTTGTTTACAAGGAAAGAAAAACGAAAGTTAAAAAAGGGAGATGTCATATATGTATGTGCTGCGGTTGCTTTAAGAACGTTGTGACAGCTGCCGTAAAGGAGGTACGTTGCTAGCCTGGTTGCTATGTTTCCGGTTGGTCGTAAAAGTGTTCGTCATGTGTTTGTACCCTGCTCAAATCTCTCAGTAAAGTTATTCATTTGGATTATACCTTTTGTTTTGAACTTTATTACACCTTGGAGCGCTTTTTCCCGTCCATTTTGTTCCTGCTTTCGCTATCTGCGCCTAATGACTGAGCTACGTGACGCCATTTATTGTGATGTCCCACGGAGCATTTCTGGTCGGGACGGGATTCGTTCCCAGGGATTCGAATAAAGAACCAACTCTTTTTCTTTACTATAGTGGTCTCGATAACGGGTACCGGTTCTCAAAAAGGAATTCGAGTCCGAGGACTCGGTTCTTTTCTTATCGAACAACCGAGAAAACCGGTTTCGAGTATCATCCCTACGTACAATACAAATATCATTCACTCTGTTCAAACGGTTAGTGTTGCTATGTGTCTGCATCTTTATAATGTAATTAGAAAACAAAAGCGAAACCAGATGCAGTTGCACCTAAGTCCTCATTCAGGTGTTGGTACTTCCTTCCGTCTCTTCGTTAGGAAAATCCTAATATTGTATTTTAACATTGCTAAACGAAATAAGACAAAAAGTAACAAATATTAACCTAAAATGAGGGTATACTAAAAAACAAGTATATACCTCTGTATATTAACTATAAGAGTGTGTGGAAAGTGGCAAATAATTTTCAGTAGAGACAATATATACAAAATCAGCAACTGTTTGACAGTTTCGAGCAGCCCAGGGGACGACATTAAGGAAAAAACTTTAGCTGACCTACAGTATCCCACGATCCAATGGTAACCTGTTCTAACCACAAGTTAAACCTTTGACTGCTGTTTGCTCCAATGGACATCTTCTTTTACGCACACACACACGCACACGCAAATGCATTAGAACAAAGTTTGAAAGTTTGAAACATCACGGAGTGAAAAATAGGCTGAAGCCTGAGTTAGTTTAGTTTAGTCTTCATATGTTTTGCACCAGATTATAGCTAAATAGCTAATTTCCATCTGCAGTCACTGGTTACCTAAATTAAAAAGATACAAAAACATGCAATAAAATTATAACAACACAATTATAACAATACAATTATACTATAGCATGTAATCAAATTAAGAAAAGCCATAAAATGCCCTTTCATTGACACATACTTATACTTACTACAACCACGCTTCATTAACATCATCACACATAGGCAATACATGCTTTTGTTCACATCTGTCATCATTTGTAAAAACAACCATGATTTTAACAGACACACCTCACAGCTTACAACATTTTCTCATGCATAAGTATAATACACCCCACCTCAGTGACCATGTGAGCAACTTTGATTGCTCCAAAGCCACTTTCTAAGTTCAATTGTGAATGAAGAATAATATGTTAGACTTTTCAAGTTTGTTGTGAGGTCGTTCCATTCCTTTATTGCTTTATATGAAAAGGCTGATTGTGCAAAAGAGGTTTTACATCAGGGTACGCTACACTGCCCCCTGGTGGAGGCGTGTGTGTTTCTAGTTGTCACAGCAGATGTAAACTAGACAATGTGATTAAGTGGCGCTGGTACATTGTTATTTAGGATTCGATGGGCCATTCGTATTGATGCTAATCTTTGAATGTTAGCAAAATTTAACAATCTATATTTTTGAAGAACTAAACAGTGATGGTAGTGTTGTGGTTTTCGGTGAAGGATTTTGAGCGATTGTTTGTGCAAGGTTTCCAATGTCCTCAGTGTAATTTTGCTTGACTGGGACCAACATGTTATACAATAATAAAAACGAGACATCATCCATCCATCCATCCATTTCTACCGCTTGTCCCTTTTGGGGTTGCGGGGGGTGCTGGAGCCTATCTCAGCTGCATTCGGGCGGAAGGCGGGGTACACCCGTGTTGGCCACCTCATCACAGGGCCAACACAGATAGACAGACAACATTCACACACTAGGGCCAATTTAGTGTTGCCAATCAACCTATCCCCAGGTGCATGTTTTTGGCAGTGGGAGGAAGCCGGAGTACCCAGAGGGAACCCACACAGTCACGGGGAGAACATGCAAACTCCACACAGAAAGATCCTGAGCACGGGATTGAACTCAGGACTACTCAGGACCTTAGTATTGTGAGGCACATGCACTAACCCCCATCCTTGCATTAAAATAACATTGAGTGCCTCCACTGTTAACAAATTCCTGATACATTTCAACATTTTTATGATGTACTTAAAGGCCTACTGAAACCCACTACTACCGACCACGCAGTCTGATAGTTTATATATCAATGATGAAATCTTAACATTGCAACACATGCCAATACGGCCGGGTTAACTTATAAAGTGCAATTTAAAATTTCCCGGGAAATATCCGGTTGAAAACGTCTCGGTGTGATGACATTTGCGCGTGACGTCACGGAGTGAACGGAAGTATTGGCACACCATTGTGTCCCAATACAAACAGCTCTGCTTTCATCGAACAATTCCACAGTATTCTGGACATCTGTGTTGGTGAATCTTTTGCAATTTTTTTAATGAACAATGAAGACTACAAAGAAGAAAGCTGTAGGTGGGATCGGTGTATTAGCGGCGGACTACAGCAACACAACCAGGAGGACTTTGAGATGGATAGCAGACGCGCTACCGTGAGTACAGCTTTGGCTTCCAAACATTTGATCGCTTGCCTGTACGTGCGTGGGCGCTATGTGCATATCACGTATGTAACTTAGGGGAAATATATGTTTCTTGCCAACTCTGATGGCGGCCGGGGTGTCGTCGAAAGCTACAACGCCCGCCGCTGTCGTCAATGTTCTCTACTAAATAATTTCAGCAAAAATATGGCAATATCGCGAAATGATCAAGTATGACACATAGAATGGATCTGCTATCCCCGTTTAAATAAATAAAAATCATTTCAGTAGGCCTTTAAGTATCTGGCACATCTGTTTGATATGTTTTTTAAAGCCAAGTGTTGGGTCTAAAATGACCCCAAGGTAACGATATCCACTAACATGTTGTATTATTTCCTTATTAACAGTTATATTTGGAAAGGATGACGTTTTATATTTGTTTACAAAATACATTGTTGCTCTTTTCTTATTGTTTAATGTAAGACTAGAGTAGCCATCTTGCCACCTATATATATATATATATATATATATATATATATATATATATATATATATATATATATATATATATATATATATATATATATATATATATATATATTTTTTTTTTTTTTTTTATATATACACTACCGTTCAAAAGTTTGGGGTCACCCAAACAATTTTGTGGAATAGCTTTCATTTCCAAGAACAAGAATAGACTGTCGAGTTTCAGATTAAAGTTCTCTTTTTCTGGCCATTTTGAGCGTTTAATTGACCCCACAAATGTGATGCTCCAGAAACTCAATCTGCTCAAAGGAAGGTCAGTTTTGTAGCTTCTGTAACGAGCTAAACTGTTCTCAGATGTGTGAACATGATTGCACAAGGGTTTTCTAATCATCAATTAGCCTTCTGAGCCAATGAGCAAACAAATTTGCAGCTTTTGTGGACAGATGGACCAGTTAACATACTTGGTGTTGTTGTCCCAGAGAACCTGGAAGATCTAGGCTCAGTAAATTATGATAATTGACTAAGAAAGCTGGATAAAATTATGCAATTATGGAAAGGGAAATCCTTAACCTTGTATGGTAAAATATCTATTGTCAACTCGTTAATTATTCCTCAATTTATTTATTTGTTTTTGTCATTACCAGCTCCATCACAAAACTTTTTTAAGATTTATGAGCGGAGGAGGGTCTTCGATTTTGTCTGGGACGGCAAACCAGAAAGGATTAAAAGAAAGGTTTTGTACAATGAATATGAATATGGGGGCCTGAAACTTCTCAACCTTGAAGCTATGTGTCTGTCTTTAAAAGCATCAATTGTTCCAAAGATGTATTTAAACACTGAGTGGTACACAAGTGTTCTGTTAGACAAAAAACATATACTGTATCAAAAGAAATTGTATCCTTTTTTACAAGTGATCCCCTCCCATTTTTCTTATGTAGAGTCTGCTGGGAAACATGACGGGGTTCATAAAGGAAACAATCCACTCATGGTGGTGTTTTCAATTTTATGTACCAAAAAAAAGAGAAGATATTTTGCAGCAGATAATATGGATGAACTCTAATATTGTAATAGATGGAAAGCCTTTCTTTTGGAAAAATATGCTTGAAAGAGGAATCATTTTTGTCAATGACATTATTAATGAGAATGGTAAAATTATGAAATATGAGGAATTTACAACTATGTATGGTGATGCTTGTTCAAGCTTTTCATTTAATCAACTAACTGGAGTCATTGGGAAAAGATGGAAACAAATTAATTATGGAACTACTAAATTATTAGTTTGTAAACCCTTAATAAGAAATTCTAGTTGGCAAAAAGGAACTAAAATAAATAGAAAAATATATACGTTTTATTTAATAAAGAAATCTTTGAAGGCTGCCCCATACAACACATATGGAAAATGGGAGGACTTTTTTGACTGCCCGTTGCCGTGGGATGCAATATTCAAATTAATCTACAAAACCACTATCGATGTGCAAAATCGTTATTTTCAAATTAAAATGATTTATAACTTCCTACCCACGGGAAAAATGTTAAAAATATGGAATATGACAGAGTCAGATGATTGCCGATTTTGTTGTCAGGAGCCTGAATCCACCCTACATTTGTTTTGGTATTGTCATATTGTGTCTTCGTTTTGGGTGGAAGTTGAAAAAATGTGTTTAAAGATTGGTTTGTTTATGAAGCTTGATGAGGTTTCTGTTATTTTAGGAGAGTTCATTGACAGTCATGATTTAGTCAATTTAATTATAGTACTCGGTAAAAGGTTTATTTTTAAGGTCAAAAACAGATATTCACTTAGTATTTCTTTCTTTAAAATATTTATTCAGTATTTTTTAACTTTAGAAAATTATATGGTTGAAAACGATAATGATGCCAAAAAACATAAAAAAAAGATGGGAAGTCCTCAAAGGCTTATTTTGAAAATGTAATTTTGTTTATATATGATATGCAATCTGTTGTTGCATTCCCTATTTTAAGTGTACATAAATGAAGGTGTGTGTTGCTGAGTTCGACTTGGATGTGATCTGGACTGTACATGGGTGCTTAATTTGAAAATGTATTTTTGTATGTGGATTGTATGCAACCTGTTGTGTTCCCTGGTTTTTGGTGTACATGGGTGAAGGTGTGTGTTGCTGAGCCCGATCTGGACGTTATCTGAACTGGACCTGGTTTTAAGAACCCTTTTGAACAATCTGATTTTATTGACAACCCGGTCTGGTGAAGTTAAGGTCCTTTGTTTGTTTTGTTTGAAAGTAAAGCAATATAAAAACAATTACATAAAAGATAGTAATTAATGGAAATGTTAATGGACCAGCACCACACACAATCATGTGTGCTCTAGAGACTGTATCCCTTGCAGACTGTATTATTCTATATTGTAGGAACCAGAAGATTTTCTTTTTTTAATAATAGGGACGGCGTGGCGAAGTTGGTAGAGTGGCTGTGCCAGCAATCGGAGTGTTGCTGGTTACTGGGGTTCAATTCCCACCTTCTACCTTCCTAGTCACGTCCGTTGTGTCCTTGGGCAAGACACTTCACCCTTTGCCTCTGATGGCT
>NC_084749.1:24627198-24628655 GCF_033978785.1 Entelurus aequoreus
GGCACTCTGTATGTAAATGATATAGAGGACAATTACTGCAGTGCAATTAGGGTACGCCCTTTATTTAGTAATTAGAGTGTAAATAGGAATATTTTTTCCCTGGGAGTAATCTATGAGAGACACTGAGATCCATAAGTCTCCTGGGAAAATCGGGGGTGTCGGCATGTATGTAGCTGAGCCGCATCAGAGTGGTCAAGGAGCCGCATGCGGCTCCGGAGCCGCGGGTTGCCGACCCCTGCACTAGACGAATGTGGCAGGGCATACAGGTCATCACGGACTATAAAGCTGCCCCCTGTCCCTGTGACAACAGTATCATCTTCCTAGATGACCTTAACAACTACTTTGCAAGGTTTGAGGCACTTAACACCACTCCGGCGAGAAAATCCATTCCTCGCCCTGATGAGCAGCCACTCAACCTGGATATAGCGGATGTCCGGAACACCCTGAGGAGAGTGAAGCCCCCAAAAGCACCGGGACCTGATGACATTCCGGGCAAGGTGCTTAAGGGATGTGCAGACCAGCTGGCTGGGGTTCTCACAGACATCTTCAACATCTTGCTGACCCAGGCTGTGGTACCATCATGTTTTAAGACGGCCACAATCATTCCAGTGCCAAAAAACCCCACAATCTCCTCCCTCAATGATTACCGCCCCGTTGCACTCACCCCCATCATAATGAAGTGCTTCGAGAGGCTGGTAAAGGAATATATTGTCTCTAGACTCCCCCCCACATTCGACCCATACCAGTTTGCTTATCGCCCTAACCGCTCCACCGAGGACGCCATCTCCTCTGCACTCCACCTGAGCTTAGAACATCTGGAAGGAAAGGACACACACGTGCGGATGTTGTTCCTGGACTTCAGCTCAGCATTCAACATCATCATCCCGCAGCACTTGGTGAGCAAACTGGCCCCCCTTGGATTCAGTACCCCCCTTTGCAACTGGCTACTTGACTTCCTCACAGACAGACCCCAATCTGTGAGAGTGGGCAACAACACCTCCAGTGCCATCTCCCTGAGCACCGGCTCCCCCCAGGGCTGCGTCCTGAGTCCGCTGCTGTTCACGTTGATGACTCATGACTGCTGCGCCAGGTCCACTACCAACCACATTGTGAAGTATGCGGACGACACTACAGTAGTGGGCCTCATCCGTGACAACAACGACATGGACTAAAGGGAGGAGGTGAAACATCTGGTTGACTGGTGCAGAACCAACAACCTGGTCCTGAATGTCAACAAGACCAAGGATATCATTGTTGACTTCAGGAAGCACCAGTCCAGCCACGCTCCACTCTACATCAACGGCACAGCGGTGGAGGTAGTAAGCAGCACCAAGTTCCTGGGGGTGCAGATAACTGACAATATAACCTGGTCCCTACACACTCTTGTAAAAAGAGCTCAGCAGTGCATGCACTTTTTGCGTCGGATGAAAAGAGCACAACTCCCTCCCCCCATTCTC
>NC_084749.1:24633675-24661175 GCF_033978785.1 Entelurus aequoreus
CATTGATATATAAACTATCGACTGCGTGGTCGGTAGTAGTGGGTTTCAGTAGGCCTTTAAGGAGCTAATCATTTCAGTAACTAAGGACATACAATTATTTTTATATAAAAAAAACAATAGTAGAATAAATCAAGGTTTTCATGCTTTTATTTGACAGAAGACAATTTTGAAAACACGGGATACGATGTTGCTATCCCTTGTGCAAGCACGGACCAAAGTTCATTAGTGAATAGTTAAGTGGAAACTTCCTGGGTAGGTTGAGTTTAGGAATTGAAATTCAGAACACATCGCCAGTGGGGTTCATTTGGCTCAGAGGATATGTTAGCCCTTTTCAACTGTGCACCCTCACTATAGGCGGCAGGGTGATCAGCCCTGAGTTATGCCAAATTGTTCATGAGGCATTCAATTCCCTGGGTACCTAAAATGACTGCATACTTCCTGGTTTGCAACTTAGGGGTCCAGCAGGGAATGTTGCTCTTCATCCAAAGCCATTGGCTACTTCTCTCAGCTGCCTCTGATGCAGACTTGGTGGTTATGCGCTGGCAATCCTTAAGCTCAAGCTTTTTCTTTTCATGGTCCACACTTCCCTCCAGCTCAATCAATCAAGGACTAACTAAGGACATAGAATTAATTTTATATCCAAAGAACAATAGTACAATAAAACAAGGTGTTCATGCATTTATTTGGTAGAAGATATGTTTAAAATTTTGAAAACACAATATAAGATTTTGCTATCCCTTGTGCAAGCACTGACAACAATTCATTAGTAAATAGTTAAGTGGAAACTTCCTGGTTAGGTTGATTTTAGGAATTGAAATTTGGAACGCATCGCCAGTAGGGTTCATTTGGCTCATAGGATGTTTTGGCCCTTTTCAACTATGCACCCTCACTAGAGGTGGCAGGGTGATTAGCCCTGAGTCATGCCAAATTGTTCATGAGGCATTCAATTCCCTTGGTACCTAAGCTGACCGCAAACCTCCTGGTTTGCAACTTAGGGGTACAGCAGGGATCGTTGCTCTTCATCCAAAGCCATTGGGTGCTTCTCTCAGCTGCCTCTGATGCAGACTTGGTGACTATGCGCTGGCAATCCTCAAGCTCAAAATTTGTCCTTTCGTGGCCCACACTTTCCTCCAGGTTAATCAATCAATCAATCAAGTTTACTTATATAGCCCTTAATCACAAATGTCTCAAAGGGCTGCACAAGCCACAACGACATCCTCGGTTTAGTCCCACATCAGGTCAAGAAAAAATCTCAACCCAATGGGAACAATGAAAAACCTCGGAAGGGACCGCAGATGTGGGGATCCCCCCCTGGGTGACCAGTGCAATGGATGCCGAGTGGATAGAGTTAATAATGTGAGAGTCCAGTCCACAGTGGGGCCAGCAGGGGATCCTCTTGCATGTAGACACGTCGAGGCGCAGAGACGTCACCGACTGATGCATAAGGAGTGGTCCACACCAGGTCCCGACTTCATGTGAAAGTCCAGTCCATTGGGAAACCAGCATGGTATCATCTTGAATGGATGAATCACCAACTGATGCAAAGAAGAGTGGTCCATCCTGGGTCCTGATTTCGAACAGCTAGGGCTTCATCCGTGGGGGCTGATCCATGGTCACCTGATAACTTCTCTATGCAGGACAGGGGGGCAGAGCAAAAAACGAGAGACAGCAGATCAACTGGTCTAAAAAAAGAGGTGTTTTTAAAGGCTAGAGTATACAAATGAGTTTTAAGATGGGACTTAAATACTTCTACTGAGGTAGCATCTCCAACTGTTACCGGTAGGGCATTCCAGAGTACTGGAGCCCGAATAGAAAACGCTCTAAAGCCCGCAGACATTTTTTGGGCTCTGGGAATCACTAATAAGTCGCAGTTCTTAGAACGCAGATTTCTGGCAGGGACATATTGTACAATACAATCAGAAAGATAGGATGGAGCTAGAACGTTTAGTATTTTATACATAAGTAGTAACTTAGGAAATATACACATCTGACTTCAATCCCACCCACCCAGAGAACATCATTGTCAAATTTGCTGACGACAACGGTGGTGGGGATGATTACAGGGGGAAATAAGGCGACCTGCAGAGATGAGGTCCTGAAACTGGGTGAGTGGTGTGCGTCGAATAATTTGGCACTAAACATCTCCAAGACAGAAGAACTCATCTTGGACTTCAGGCGAAACCAAGCCACCTTTGCCCCATTGTACATTAATGGTGAATGTGTGGAGCAAGTCCAGTCCTTCTAATTTCTAGGAGTCCATATTTCTGCAGACGTTTCCTGGACAACCAACACCTCGGCGTTGGTCAAGAAGGCGCAGTCGCGGTTATATTTCCTAAGGGTACTCAGGAATGTACGACTAGACACCCAGCTGTTTGTGACCTTCTACTGTTCCCCATTTGAGAACTTGCTGACCTACGCAGTAACAGTGTGGCACTCCAGCTGCACGGAGACCGACAGGAACAGACTGCAGAGGGTGGCAAAAACTGCAAAAAAAATCTCCTTTCCATCTTTGACTTGACTCCTGTTGTCCCAGGAGGGACAGAAACATCTCCAAAGACACCACCAACCATGGCTCCCATCTTTTTAACCTGTTGCCCTCTTGTAGGCACTTCAGGTCCATACGGGACAAAACAAACAGACTCAGGGACAGCTTCTTCCCTAAAGCAGTCCCTATACTCAATGCACATTTGCTCTAATGGAAACCGTTTTTTTTTTGCACTGATCCTTGAGACTCACACTACCTCTTCTCTGGTTACCTGTCTGTGTTGTTATGCTGTTTTATACTGTATATGTATACTTTTACTTGTGCTATTTATGTCTGCACTAAGGATCTGCTCTCCAAATCTCATTATAATCTATATAAGGACAATAAAGGCGTTCTATTCTATTCTATTAGACCAATCTAAGTCTATGAGCCTAAATTAATGAAACCTGTTTTGATGAGAGGCGAAACGTCTTCTAAGACAAACAAAACAGTCCAGTTGCGATCAACATGACATGATCACAGATGCAGACCTGACTGACTATGGTACTGAGGACTGAAATGGGGGTCTGATGTTTGTCGCAACCTGCAAGACTGAAAATACTGCGCTAGAAGTGTGCTCCACCTTATTTGTGACAGAAAAAACAAGCTATTTTATTCATGTTAATTGTATAAAGCAGATGTTATTGTTGTTCGTTTTTGTTATTGTATGAAATGTAAAACACTCTAAAAATGTATTTCTAGTGTACGTTTTCATTTTTAGCAAATTTCCATTCCCATATTCCTGAGGTGAGTCTATTATTATTATAGTAGGGACTTGATAAAAGGGAAAAATATTCTTGAATAGATTTAGGCACTATTAGTGGTCAACAAACAAAAAAATGCAGAACAAGCACTATACATAGTTTTCAAGCTTCCACTTAACCGGTCCACTTATTCAACACACAAAGCACACTACTAAGCTACATGTTTGCACTGGTTATCATGCCAAACTGTTCACTAGAGATGTCTACCAAGTCAAAAAAACTAACTCGAAATTGCACACCTGTTCGATTGCTGGTGGGCCAATTTTGAGGTCTTGGCTCATGGACTGTGTGTGTGTGTGCGCGTGCGTGCGTGCGTGCGTGCGTGCGTGCGTGGGTGCGTGAGCGTGTGCAGCAACATATTGAAAACGAGTGCTGGATGGTGTGGATACAAATATGTCTTTGTTTCAGCAAGAACCACACCAGTCTTTAGATAGACATTTAACCTCAGGGTGTGTGGAGAGCTAAAAAGCTGCCCAAACCCTAACGCCTACCTCTTTTCTCTCGCGCTCTCTCTCTTTCTCTACCATAACCACACCCATTTTTTTTAAAAACAGTCTTTGCTGAATTGTTTCTGAACATGGTCATAGTCAACTCACTGAACAGTAAAAATATAAAACAATAGACAATCTACATGACTGTACGTTTCTACAGAATACATGCTATACATTGAACATGAGTACAGTACCGTAAGGTGAGCGAGGATAAAACGGTGTGGTTTCCTTCTGTGGGATCTCCTGAACTTTGCCGTACAATTCACTGGTGGAGGCCTGATAAAACCTGACACTGTTGGTCAGACCGCACGTCTTTATAGCATCCAAAAGACGAAGTGTGCCCACGCCATCCACATTTGCAGTGTACTCAGCCAATTCAAAGGAGATCTATTAAGGAGACAAAAACAAGGCTTAATGTTCGACTAAATAAAAACAAAACAATGTATTGTGAATACTATTAATATCATAATTTCTATTTAATGCCAGTAACTCTATCTATTGTATACTACTTCCATCCATCCATTTTCTACCGCTTATTATATACTCCTCACAAAAATTTGGGGATATTCAGCTTGGGGGAGAAATTTCAGGATGAACCAGAATTGCACACATCGTTGACAGGTTTACTTAGTTTGACCTTCTCTACAGTTCAACTGTATGTTTTAATACTTTTTCCACAACCTGCCGTTTTAAACAAGGAGGTCAACAGCAAAATTCATAATAGGTCCATCCATCCATTTTCAACCGCTTGTTCCGTTCGAGGTCGCAGAGGTGCTGGAGCCTATCCCAGCTGAATTTGGGCAGAAGGTGGTGTACACCCTAGAGAAGTCGCCACCTCATCGCAGGGCCAACACAGATAGACAGACAACATTCACGCTCACATTCACACACTAGGGCCAATTTAGTGTTGCCAATCAACCTATCCCCAGGTGCATGTCTCTGGGGGTGGGAGGAAGCCGGAGTACCTACGCAGTCACAGGGAGAACATGCAAACTCCATACAGAAAGATCCCGAGCCCAGGATGGAACCCAGGACCTTCGTATTGTGAGGCACACGCACTAACCCAGGGGTCGGCAACCTTTACCACTCAAAGAGCCATTTTGGCAGGTTTCACAAATTAAAGAAAATAATGGGAGCCACAAAAAAAAATTTTAAATTTAAAATGAAAAACACCGCATACAAAGCTTAAATGCTTTGTGCTATGTTAACCAGGGGTCTCAGACACACGCACTGGCACGCACTATAATGTGGAAATTTGATGTTAGTGCGGCCCACGAGTTTTGAATGAATGGCGCTGGATAGCGTCATACTTGCCGGCCCTCTCATTTTTCCGGGGAGACTACCGGATATCAGGGCATGATGGCACTGCTTTTGGCGCCCTCTTCAGTCTGCCCAAACAGTGTACCTGCTCGACCACATGTACAATGCAGTTTCGGCTTGCTCACGTAAGTGACAGCAAGGCGTACTAGCTCAGCAGCCACACAGCTTACACTGACGGTACCAATACCCAGAATCCCATGCAACCCTAACTCTTCCGCGCAACCAACGCACGGAGGGGGTGGGGGGGGGGGCGGGGGGGTTGATGTGTGGGGGGATTTGGTGGTAGCGGGGGGGGGGGGGGGTGTATAATGTAGACCGGAAGAGTTAGGGCTGCATGGGATTCTGGGTATTGGGTGTGTTGTGTTTATGTTGTGTTACGGTGGGATGTTCTCCAGAAATGTGTTTTTCATTCTTTTTTGGTGTGGGTTCACAGTGTGGCGCATATTTGCAACGTAACAATGTTAAAGTTGTTTGATACGGCTACCGTCAGTGTAAGCTGTGTGGCTGATGAGTAAGTATGCTTTGCTGTCTCCTATGTATGCAAGTAAAAGCTACATACAACATGTGGCCGGACTGGCACATTGTTTGTAAATGCTATAGAGGACAATTACTGCAGTGCAAGTAGGACACTTCCTTTATATAGTAATTAGAGTGTAAATATGATTATATTTCCCCTGGGAGTTATCTATGAGAGGCACTGAGATCCACAAGTCTCCCGGGAAAATCGGGGGGGTCAGCAAGTATGTAGCTGAGCCGCATCAGAGTGGTCAAAGAGCCGCATGCGGCTCCGGAGCCGCGGCTTGCCGACCCCTGCACTAACCCCTGGTCCACCGTGCTGCCCAATTCACAATAGGTGTTTTTTTTATTTCATAACTTTTGAGTCTTCCAATCGAACCAGGAAATGATTCATGGAATTTCAAGGTTCATCTCCTTTTTGGAGAACACCAAGTTGTACACGTTGAGAAAAGTAACGATAAGCACATATAACACAAGTTACGACACAGAGAAACTGGTTGGGCAAAAACACACTCCAATGGTGTTGTGTCCCTTGGTTGTCTATTCTGGCTCTCAAATGCATTATAATTTTGCACTGCAGTACGGAAAACTTCTCCAATAGGTTATTCAATTTGTGATTCAATTCGGAGATCGCAAAAAGGTCTGAGTGCCCACAGCTCTTCCCATTCCATCCATATACGCAATGACTAAAAAAAATTATAATTGGGTACACAATTGTCTACATTATAAAGTATTCATGGTCAGAATTATAGGTGCAGGCCTAAATATAAACATACAGTCACCTGTATCTTATGAAAATAGGTGGTGAAAGTCCCTGAATACATTTTAACATGGCAAGGCCAAACCCTGTTAATGTTTTGTCCGTGATTATGATTGACTGCAGTTGGCAGTGACATACAGTGTAACAGCAACCAACCTTATTTTGCCATTTCATCGGCAGTAAAAGCTTTACATTCAAGGGTAAGTATTGGATGTTCCAGCCATTTTACACTATATACTATTTTATTTATGAATGTTGTCTGTAGATAGGGAGCTTTTTGGGGGGAGCAACGAAAGGCTATCAGAGGGGAGACGAGGCCTGAATTCTCTTTCTGGAGCTCCACGCCACGCCAATCGGTAGACACTTAGGAAGAGTAAAAACACAGCTAACGTGCTCAATATTTTAGTGGTTTGGCATGTGTGTGGATATTGAGAAATAGGTATGTGTTTTGAAGTTATCTATATTAATACAACTTCAGGAGATACACATGTCTTGGGTTGCAGAATGTGGCAAGTATCAACACCAACTCAAGCCTCTCTTCTTCAAACTATAAAAGGTATATTTCTGCCTTGTAATCAAATTGCTTATGACAAATTGTAGTTAAACTATTTTATGGCAGGTATCTATCGTCTGGAAGCTGTTGGGTATCGATCTGACAGGACCCTTGCCCAAAACTTCTGATGGGTATCAATATATTCTGACAAAGTGGGTTGAGGCATTCCCTTAAAAAACAAAGTGTGCATTAGAAGTTGCACAACAGGAGTGCTCAGTTATTTTTACAGATCAGGGGCGATGTTGCGGGTTCGCTCCAAAAGAAACTGTATAACCATGCAACCAATGATGGCCCAGTCGCAAATTTCGAGTTGGGGATGTTTATTGGACCAACTCAAGGGCACCAGTGCACAGGGTGCAAAAATATATACAGTGCAAAAATGAGTGAGAAAGAAAAGTAAATACAAAAATAAAGTACAAAATGCAGGAATTAAAAAAATAATGTGCTGCTCAAAAATCCCTAATCACTGTTCGCACTATACTCCAACTCTCCACAACCAACCTGCTTACCTACTCCTATCCCGACTGAATGAACAGCCTCCCTTAAATAGTCAAAGCCTCTCCCTCAGGCATAACACTGACAGGGAAAAAGGGTGAAAAAACAAACTTGTACTCTTAATGTACACATCTAGATAATTGACAATGTTTCATGCTATATCTATCACATCATCAAATGAAACCTAATATATTTAACAACTCCATGATTTATTAACAAGTCCACATTAAGACCACTTGGTCTGGTTCATTGGTCACATGACCTTCACAAACTACGCCAATGTGCACTTATATGGCGTCATCTAAAGGTGCTGCGTCCTTTTGACTGCACTCCACGTGACGCCACGACGACAGCCTACTGCCCTTCAGTATGATGTGCGGAAGGGAGGCTGTTTTCTCATGTGTTCCTGTGTATGTGCCTGTAAATTTCCCTATATATTCAGCACATTTCATGGAAATGAACTGGACAAAGCATGAAAAAATGTCTAGTATAACTTTGCTTTCTGGACAGCTTTCCATAACACTCCCTAACAAAGATGATTTTGTGATGTTTATGGAAAAAAGAAAGGAGCACATGGATAAAGTGTACACCAGTGTCTAGAGCAACATCTCTCAGGCACACCAAAAGCAGAGGCTTGCCTATTACAAGAAAATCTTTAAAAAGTTCAGAGGAGTGTCCTATACTGTTGGACAAGAGATGATTCTATTCAACATGAGGAAGCAGCGGTGAAAATGGGGTTGAATAGCTTTTTATATTTCTATTGTTTAAACATAAAAATGTACAATTTGCTAAGAAGAGTTGTACAATTTGAGGAAACTATTTATCATTGTTTTCTTATAGGACTGATTAAGCCAGACTTTAATGGGCCTTACAAAATTGGGGAAATCAAAGGCAAATCTGTCTCAGTCAATTCAGCATGGGACATTCTTAAAACAAAATATAGTATGAATCACCTAAAACCTGACAAGCGAACCAAACCAATGGCAGATACCACTCCTAACAAATAGTAAGTGAAGTAGTGTGACTTCAATACAGCCCCATATACAAACCCCGTTTCCATATGAGTTGGGAAATTGTGTTAGATGTAAATATAAACAGAATACAATGATTTGCAAATCCTTTTCAACCCATATTCAATTGAATGCACTACAAAGACAAGATATTTGATGTTCAAACTCATAAACTTTATTTTTTTGCAAATAATAATTAACTTAGAATTTCATGGCTGCAACACGTGCCAACGTAGTTGGGAAAGGGCATGTTCACCACTGTGTTACATGGCCTTTCTTTTTAACAACACTCAGTAAACGTTTGGGAACTGAGGAGACATTTTTTAAGCTTCTCAGGTGGAATTCTTTCCCATTCTTGCTTGATGTACAGCTTAAGTTGTTCAACAGTCCAGGGGTCTCCGTTGTGGTATTTTAGGTTTCATAATGCTCCACACATTTTCAATGGGAGACAGGTCTGGACTACAGGCAGGCCAGTCTAGTACCCGCACTCTTTTACAATGAAGCCACATTGATTTAACACGTGGCTTGGCATTGTCTTGCTGAAATAAGCAGAGGCGTCCATGGTAACGTTGCTTGGATGGCAACATATGTTGCTCCAAAACATGTATGTACCTTTCAGCATTAATGGTGCCTTCACAGATGTGTAAGTTACCCATGTCTTGGGCACTAATACACCCCCATACCATCACAGATGCTGGCTTTTCAACTTTGTGCCTACAACAATCCGGATGGTTCTGTTCCTCTTTGGTCCGGAGGACACAACGTCCACAGTTTTCAAAAACAATTTTAAATGTGGACTCGTCAGACCACAGAACACTTTTCCACTTGCTATCAGTCCATCTTAGATGAGCTCAGGCCCAGTGAAGCCGAGGGCGTTTCTGGGTGTTGTTGGTAAACGGTTTTCGCTTTGCATAGGAGAGTTTTAACTTGCACTTACAGATGTAGCGACCAACTGTAGTTACTGACAGTGGGTTTCTGAAGTGTTCCTGAGCCCATGTGGTGATATACTTTACACACTGATGTCGCTTGTTGATGCAGTACAGCCTGAGGGATCGCGAAGGTCACGGGTTTAGCTGCTTACGTGCAGTGATTTCTCCAGATTCTCTGAACTCTTTGATGATATTACGGACCGTAGATGGTGAAATCTCTAAATTCCTTGCAATAGCTGGTTGAGAAAGGTTTTTCTTAAACTGTTCCAACAATTTGCTCACGCATTTGTTGACAAAGTGGTGACCCTCACCCCATCCTTGTTTGTGAGTGACTGAGCATTTCATGGAATCTACTTTTATACCCAATCTTGGCACCCACCTGTTCCCAATTTGCCTGTTCACCTGTGGGATGTCCAAATAAGTGTTTGATGAGCATTCCTCAACTTTATCAGTATTTATTGCCACCTTTCCCAACTTCTTTGTCATGTGTTGCTGGCATCAAATTCTAAAGTTAATGATTATTTGCAAAAAAAAAAAAAGTTTATCAGTTTGAACATCAAATATGTTGTCTTTGTAGCATATTCAACTGACTATGGGTTGAAAATGATTTGCAAATCATTTTATTCCGTTTATATTTACATCTAACACATTTTCCCAACTCATATGGAAACAGGGTTTGTATAATGAATCAAATTGTAACACAGTATGATATCCATATTTTTATATTTTTGGTTATCAATAAATATTTGTTTCTAATTTTGGTTTTTCCTTTAGTTCATTCTTTGTGGACTTTAAATGATGAGGGCCATGTGGAAGCTGATGTCGGCCCTTTTAAATTGTATGACACGTCCTTTTGGACACTTGAAGGCACAAATTGGCTGGCAGATGAAGTGAGAGTTTTTAATTTTATCATCATCTTTTGAAGAGTTGCACATTGTTTTCCTTCTGCTTCTATATGTCTATAGGATATTGACTCATATATTCATGTGTTTGTCGGGAAAGAGAAGGCAAGTTGCCCCTCCATAGTAAATTATCCTTTGTTCTTTTTTCGCTGCCTTACTGTATTCCTCATCATTTACAACCATTATCTAGAATTTGAGTAACAGAAATTTGTATTGATAGAATCATGTCCATCATGTCAGTGCTGTGGTTGCAACAAGTCTTTTTGTAGATGGAAAATTTGAGACAATGAGAAAGGTGGGTTTTTCATATCACCATTGGTTATTACTATTATTACTTGTATTATTGTTATGCATATGGTCATCATAAGGAGCCTATATATTATTACATTTGTGTCTGCTATGAAATTCCCTAAAGTGTAAAGATGACGTTGTCTTTTAAATGTTGGTGCTAATTGGATTTTGCTGGTAAGTCCCTGTTGTCATGCAAAAGCATATTGGTTGGCTTGTTTCACTCTACTAGATGATTATTAAATTATCTGGAATGTTTTAGGTTGTACAGTCTTCATTTGATAGACCCCCTCTCATATGAAATAACATATGAGTGGAAGATTCTTCGAAACTGGAAGTTTATAATTCTAAATGAAGGTTTAAAAAAAAAAAATCAATACTTAATTCCCCAATCTTTGTTTATCAAATTGGAACAAGCGGTAAAAAATGGATGGATGGATGGAACTTCTTGATACGAGTGGACAGAAGCACCACAGAAAAGTAGTCTGTCAAAACATTAGTCCACAAAAAACAGGAACACTCTTACAGCTGTGGGATTGTGGTTCTACTGGTAAAGCCATGTTTGTACTATTGAGTACATATAGTGCAGGGGTCACCAACGCGGTGCCCGCGGGCACCAGGTCGCCCGTAAGGACCAGATGAGTCGCCCGCGGGCCTGTTCTAAAAAAATAAAAATAAAAAAAAATAAAAAAATAAATATTTAAAAAAAAAAAAAAAAATCAAATCTACATAGAAAAAACACAAGATACACTTTCAATCAGTGCATCAACCCAAACAACCTCCCCCATGCACACTCATCCACACCCACTCACACAAAAGGGGTTATTTCTTTCTGCTACCAATATTCTGGTTCCCACAACATAGACAACACATCTGCAAGGGACACAGTCCCTGAAGCACACATGATTGTATAGGCTGCTGGTCCACTAACATTTTCCTTAATTACTATTTTTTATGTAATTATTTTTATATTGTTTTACTTTCTTTTTTATCCAAGAAAATGTTTTTTATTTATTTAAAAAAAGGGCCTTATCTTCAACAGACCAGGTTGTCAATGAAATTAGATTTGTTTAAAGGGTTTTTTAAACCAGGTCCAGTTCAGATAATGTCCAAGTCGGACTCAGCAACACACACATTCATTCATGTACACAGAAAAAAATTAGGGAACACAACAGATTGCATATAATTTATAAACAAAATTACATTTTCAAAATAAGCATTTATGTACAGTCCAGATTATGTCCAGGTCACTCAAATTAGGGAACACAACAACAGATATCATATAATCTATAAACATAATTATACTTTCAAAATAAGCCTTTGAGGACTTCTCATCTTTTTTTTAATGTTTTTTGGCATCATTATCGTTTTCAACCATGTAACTTTCTAAAGTTACAAAATACTGAATAAATGTTTTAAAGAAAGTAATACTAAGTGAATATCTGTTTTGGGCCTTAAAAATAAACATTTTACCGAGTACTATAATTAAATTGACTAAATCATGATTGTCAATGAACTCTCCTAAAATAACAGAAACCACATTAAGCTTCATAAACACACCAATCCTTAAACACATTTTTTCAACTTCCACCCAAAACAAAGACACAATATGACAATACCAAAACAAATGTAGGGTGGATTCAGGCTCCTGACAACAAAATCGGCAATCATCTGACTCTGTCATATTCCATAATTTTAACATTTTCCCTGTGGGTAAGAAGTTATAAATAATTTTAATTTGAAAATAACGATTTTGCACATCGATAGTGGTTTTATAGATTAGTTTGAATATGGCATCCCATGGCAACGGGCAGTCAAAAAAGTCCTCCCATTTTCCATTTGTGTTGTATGAGGCAGCCTTCAAAGATTTCTTTATTAAATAAAAATTATATATTTTTCTATTTATTTTAGTTCCTTTTTGCCAACTAGAATTTCTTATTAGAGGTTTACAAACTAATAATTTAGTAGTTCCATAATTAATTATTTGTTTCCATCTTTTCCCAATTACTCCAGTTAGTTGATAAAATGAAAAGCTTGAGCAAGCATCACCATACATAGCTCTAAATTCATCATACTTCATAATTTTACCATTCTCATTGATAATATCATTGACAAAAATGATTCCTCTTTCAAACATATTTTTCCAAAAGAAAGGCTTTCCATCTATTACAATATTAGAGTTCATCCATATTAACTGCTGCAAAATATTGTCTCCTTTTTCTGGCACATAAAATTGAAAACACCACTATGAGTGGATTGTTTCCTTTATGAACCCCGCCATGTTTCCCAGCAGACTCTCTGGGAGGGGATCACTTGTAAAAAAGGATACAATTTATTTTGATACAGTACATGTTTTTTGTCCATTTGTGTACCACTCAATGTTTAAATACATCTTTGGAACAATTGATGCTTTTAAAGACAGACACATAGCTTCAAGGTTGAGAAGTTTCAGGCCCCCATATTCATACTCTTTGTACAAAACCTTTCTTTTAATCTTTTCTGGTTTGCCGTTCCAGACAAAATCGAAGACCCTCCGCTCATAAATCTTAAAAAAAGTTTTGTGATGGAGCTGGTAATGACAAAAACAAATACATACATTGAGGAATAATTAACGAGTTGGCAATAGACATTTTACCATACAAGGTTAGGGATTTCCCTTTCCATAATTGCATAATTTTGTCCAGCTTTCTTAGTCGATTATCATAATTTACTGAGCCTAGATCTTCCAGATTTTCTGGGACAACAACACCAAGTATGTTAACTGGTCCATCTGTCAACAAAACAGGCACTTTGCATTCCATTCGAAAGGACGTTCCCTTTAGATTTCCGATCCTTAACATTTTACATTTATCATAATTAAGCTTAAGGCCAGATTGCTGTGAAAATATGTCCAAAAGATTAAGAAGGTTCCGCAAACAATGAGGAAAAATCTTATTTTTGTGAATCAGCCTTTTCTGACATGAACTTCATCAAGAACAAACACAGAATACGCCTCACTGATGTACATCTGCAAGACTCACTCAGAGTTGCAGTGTCAAGTTACACACCAGAGTACAACACACTAGTTAACAGCATGCAATGCCAGGCTTCCCACTAACTGACAAAGAAACAGATAACAGATTTGGTGTCCAGTTCAAAGTGTGACATGATTTAAAAATTTGAGAGTTTACTTTTGTATTTTACATGAGTTATTATTTGTACAAACATGGTGCAAAGTAATTCATGATTTGTTAAAAAATGTTAGTGGCTAGCTAGTTAAAATGGGATATTGTGATTTCACAAGACTGTCTTAGAAGTGATCATTTGAAAATGTTCAATTTGAAAAATGTGCACTTAGAGAAAATATAAAAATAAAGTGTTGCATATTGATATTTATCTGTTTCTATATATATTTATTGTGAGAAATCATTAAGATGATCAGTGTTTCCACAAAGATAAATATCATTAATTATTAATAATAACAGAGTTAAAGGTAAATTGAGCAAATTGGCTACTTCTGGCAATTTATTTAAGTGTGTATCTAACTGGTAGCCCTTTGCATTAATCAGTACCCAAGAAGTAGCCCTTGGTTTCAAAAAGGTTGGTGACACCTGATATAGTGTATTTGAATACTTTTATATTCCAATAAAATTGTTGTGTTTCTAGTATGCGAAAGACTACCTCATCTGTGGAGACTTACTACACACAGACTCGCAGCCAAAGGAAATGGCAGAGGCTCGTCTCGCAGTGGCTTGCACCCAATTTCATAGTGGAGGTTTGCGGTAAAATAGTAAACCTATCCAATGTTTTTTTTTTAAGAGAGAATGCATGAGAAACAATGTGTGGAGCAATAATTTTTAAAACTATTAATTGCATTAGACATAAAAACAAGTCTTTTAAACCATGAATTATTATATGGTTACTCTTCAGCCCTTAAAACATTAATGGTTTGCATTGCAGAAGAAGTGGAGGCCAACTTGCGGTGTGCTACTTGTTGACCATGCTTACCTTAGCTAAAGCTAAATACTACTCAAATCTCATCCGCCTCAACAAAAACGATCCTAAATATTTGTTCAGTACAGTAGCATCGCTAACCCAACAAGGGACTCCTCGCAGTAGCTCCACCCATTCGGCAGATGACTTTATGAATTTATTCAATAAGAAAATGTAACTCATTAGAAAGGAGATTAAAAACAACGCGTCCCAGCCACAACTGGGTTTTATTAACACAGATACGAATGTATATACGACGGATATTGCCCTCTCTTTTTGATGAAATAACATTACAGGAACTACTACGGCGTGTAAATGGGATAAAACAAACAACATGTTTACTTGACCCACTTCCTGGGAAACTTATCAAGGAACTGTTTGTAATATTAGGACCATCAGTGCTAAATATTACAAACTTATCACTTTCCTCTGGCACTGTTCCCCTAGCATTCAAAAAAGCGGTTATTCAAAAGACCTAACCTCGATCCTGACCTCATGGTAAACTACCGGCCGGTGTCCCACCTTCCATTTATTTCGAAAATCCTCAAAAAAAATTGTTGCGCAGCAGCTAAATAAACACTTAGCGTCTCACAATCTCTGTGAACCCTTTCAATCCGGTTTCAGGGCAAATCACTCTACAGACACAGCCCTCACAAAAATGACTAATGATCTATTGCTAACGATGGATTCTGATGCGTCATCTATGTTGCTGCTTCTTGATCTTAGCGCTGCTTTCTATACCGTCGATCATAATATTTTATTAGAGCGTATCAAAACACGTATTGGTATGTCAGACTTAGCCTTGTCTTGGTTTAACTCCTATCTTACTGACAGGATGCAGTGTGTTTCTGTCGTAGAATTTCTGACCTTTTGACCTATATTACTTGTCTATTAAGAATGTCCGCTCATTTTCAATTCTCTTCTATTTTGTGCCATTGAATGGACCAGTTGTGGGACAAAGGTGAATATGGAGTTATGCCAACCTGTCTACAGAATGTTTAGATTTTCCAAATATGACTAAGAGATACAAGGTTGTTTTGGAACAGACAAACCAAAACAAAACAATCATGATGCACTAGATAAAAACAGTGACGCACGAGATAAAAAACAGTGACGCACAAGAGACATATAAAAAATGGCAGAAGACCGGAACTCGGGGGTGATTTTGGCTTGTGTGTGTCTTGTGTGCTCTGGAGTACATTGTGTGTGCTTGCACGGACAACTTAATTCAACCTGCACTTCTGATAATGGGTAAATACATTTGTTGTACTAAACTACTTTTGTTGCCTGCTTAAGCTTCGGACAATCCACTACATTTCCCATAACAATGTGACCTCGGAGTATGTTAAGGAAACGTGTGGAGTTTCGGTTCGGTTCTTGGCCCTGACTCTTCAGCATCCACATGCTGCCGCTAAGTGACATCATACGCAAATACGGTGTTAGCTTTCACTGTTATGCTGATGACACCCAACTCTACATGCCCCTAAAGCTGACCAACACGGCGGATTGTAGTCAGCAGGAGGCGTGTCTTAATGAACTCTCGTTTGAGTCACACATTAAGAGTGTTACTAAAACGGCCTTCTTTCATCTCCGTAATATCGCAAAAAATTGTTCCATTTTGTCCACTAGCGACGCTGAGATCAATATTCATGCGTTCGTTACGTTTCGATTACTGTAACGTATTATTTTCGGGGGTCCCTATGTCTAGCATTAAAAGATTACAGTTGGTACAAAATGTGGCTGCTAGACTTTTGACAAGAACAAGAAAGTTTGATCATATTATGCCTATACTGGCTCACCTGCACTGGCTTCCTGTGCACTTAAGATGTGACTTCAAGGTTTTACTATTTACGTATAAAATACTACACGGTCTAGCTCCATCCTATCTTGCTGATAGTATTGTACCATATGTCCCGGCAAGAAATCTGCGTTCAAAGAACTCCGGCTTATTTGTGATTCCCAGAGCCCAAAAAAAGTCTGCGGGCTATAGAGCGATTTCTATTCGGGCTCCAGTACTCTGGAATGCCCCCCGGTAACAGTTAGAGATGCTACCTCAGTAGAAGCATTTAAGTCCCATCTTAAAACTCATTTGTATACTCTAGCCTTTAATAAGACCCCCTTTTTAGACCAGGGACCCCTCCCCCCACATCTGCAGTCCCCTCTAAGGTTACTCATGGTTATCCCATTGGGTTGAGTTTTTTCTTGCCCTGATGTGGGATCTGAGCTGAGGATGTCTATGTGGCTTGTGCAGCCCTTTGAGACACTTGTGGTTTAGGGCTATATAAGTAAACATTGATTGATTGATTATGAAACTCTTGATCAGAAGAGATACCAAAGCACAATGTAGTTAATGTAATTCCAAAGTGGGATGCAACAATTCTGGTAATGAAAGACATACAGTCGTGGTCAAAAGTTGTGAAGGACATAATGTCATGGCTGTCTTGAGTTTCCAATAAGTTGTACAACTCTTATTTTTTTGTGACAGAGCGATTGGAGCACATACTTGTTTGTCACAAAAACATTAATGAAGTTTGGTTCTTTTATGAATTTATTATGGGTCTACTGAAAATTTGACCAAATCTGCTGGGTCAAAAGTATACATACAGCAATGTTAAAGGCCTACTGAAAGCCACTACTACTGATAGTAGTTTATATATCAATGATGAAATCTTAACATTGCAACACATGCCAATACGGCCGGGTTAACTTATAAAGTGACATTTTAAAATTCCCGGGAAATATCCGGCTGAAACATCGCGGTATGATGACGTATGCGCGTGACGAAGTCCGAGTAACGGAAGTTATGGTACCCCGTAGAATCCTATACAAAAAGCTCTGTTTTCATTTCATAATTCCACAGTATTCTGGACATTTTTTGCAATTTTTTTAATGAACAATGAAGGCTGCAAAGAAGACAGTTGTAGGTGGGATCAGTGTATTAGCAGCGGACTACAGCAACACAACCAGGAGGACTTTGTTGGAGCGCTAGCCGCGCTAGCCGCGCTAGCCGCGCTAGCCGCGCTAGCCGCCGACTTCACCTTGACTTCCTACGTCTCCGGGCCGCCAAACGCATCGGGTGAAGTCCTTTGTCCTTCTGCCGATCGCTGGAACGCAGGTGAGCACGGGTGTTGATGAGCAAATGAGGGCTGGCTGGCGTAGGTGGAGGGGTAATGTTTTTAGCATAGCTCTGTGCAGTATGGTTGCTAAGTTAGCTTCAATGGCGTCGTTAGCACAGCATTGTTAACCTTCGCCAGCCTGGAAAGCATTAACCGTGTATTTACATGTCCACGGTTTAATAGTATTGTTGATTTTCTATCTATACTTCCAGTCAGGGGTTTATTTATTTTGTTTCTATATGCAGTTAAAGCAAGATGCTATCACGTTAGCTCGTAGCTAAAGCATTTCGCCGATGTATTGTCGTGGAGATAAAAGGCACTGAATGTCCATTTCGCGTTCTCGACTCTCATTTTCAAGAGGATATAGTATCCGAGGTGGTTTGAAATACAAATCTGTGATCTACAAAAGAAAAAGGAGAGTGTGTGGAATCCAATGAGCCAGCTTGTACCTAAGTTACGGTCAGAGCGAAAAAAGATACGTCCATCGCTGCCTCTCAAGTCATTCACTGTAACGTTCCTCATCTACGAATCTTTCATCCTCGCTCAAATTAATGGGGTAATCATCAATTTCTCGGTCCGAATCTCTCTCGCTCCATTGTAAACAACGGGGAATTGTGAGGAATCGTAGCTCCTGTGACGTCACGCTACTTCCGGTACAGGCAAGGCTTTTTTTTATCAGCGAGCAAAAGTTGCGAACTTTATCGTCGATTTTCTCTACTATATCCTTTCAGCAAAAATATGGCAATATCGCGAAATGATCAAGTACAACACATAGAATGGATCTGCTATTCCCGTTTGAATAAAAAAAAATAATTTCAGTAGGCCTTTAATATTTGGCTACATGTCCCTTGGCAAGTTTTACTGCAATAAGGCGCTTTTGGTAGCCATCCACAAGCTTCTGGTTGAGTTTTTGACCACTCTTCTTGACAAAATTGGTGCAGTTCAGCTAAATTTGTTGGTTTTCTGACATGGACTTGTTTCTTCAGCATTGTCAAACATGTTCTCAATGGGGTTTAAGTCAGGACTTTGGGAAGGCCATTCTAAAACTTTTTTCTAGCCTAATTTAGCCATTCCTTTACCACTTTTGACATGTGTTTGGGGTCATTGTCCTGTTGGAACACCCAACTGCGCCCAAGACCCAACATCTGGGCTGATGATTTTAGGTTGTCCTGAAGAATTTGGAGGTAATCCTCCTTTTTCATTGTCCCATTTTACTCTCTGTAAAGCACAAGTTTCATTGGCAGCAAAACAGGCCCAGAGCATAATACTACCACCACCATGCTTGACGGTAGGGATGGTGTTCCTGGGATTAAAGGCCTCAGCTTTTCTCCTCCAAACATATTGCTGGGTATTGTGGCTGAACAGCTCAATTTTCGTTTCATCTGACCACAGAACTTACCTCCAGAAGGTCTAATCTGTGTCCATGTGATGTCAGATGAAAAAAAAAAAAATAAAAAATGAGCTGTTTGGCCACAATATCCAGCAATATGTTTGGAGGAGAAAAGGTGAGGCTTTTAATCCCAGAAACACCAAACCTACCGTCAAGCATGGTGGTGGTAGTATTATGCTCTGGGCCTGTTTTGCTGCCAATGGGTTCCAACAGGACAATGAGCTCAAACACACGTCAAAAGTGGTAAAAGAATGGCTAAATAAGGCTAGAATTTAAGGTTTTAAAATGGCCTTCCCAAAGTGAAGAAACAAGTCCATGTCAGAAAACCAACACATTTAGCTGAACTGCACCAATTTTGTCAAGAGGAGTGGTCAAAATTTCAACCAGAAGCTTGTGGATGGCTACCAAAAGCGCCTTATTGCAGTGAAACTTGCCAAGGGACATGTAACTAAATATTAACATTGCTGTATGTATACTTTTAACCCAGCAGATTTGGTCACATTTTCAGTAGACCCATAATAAGTTCATAAACGAACCAAACTTCATGTATGTTTTTTGTGACCAACAAATATGTGCTAATCACTCTATCACAAAAAAATAAGAGTTGTAGAAATTAATGGAAACTCAAGACAGCCACGACATTATGTTCTTTACTAGTGTATGTAAACTTTTGACCACGACTCTATGCAGCGAAGGCCTTAGTACTATGAGTGATGATGGCAAAAGACTCGGAGAATGACTTAGTGATTGGAGCAATGCTTTTCAAACAAAACTATCCACAACGCTATGTGGACATCAGCATCAGGGAAGACAAAGAACCATATTGATCATATAATTTTCAATAGAAAATGGAGGAATATGTTACAGGATGTACGATCATAAAGAGGAGCAGATGGATTAAGTGATAATTTATTGGTCACTGCAAACTGAAACTAAAACTAAGGACAGAAATACATTTAACACAGATATCGGCTTAAAGGATGACAAACACAGTAGGAACTTTACCCTTCAATTACAGAACAAGTCTGCTTAACCAGATCCCAGTAGATGACAGACAAAATATGTGAAGAATTGGAAGACATATTCCAACATTGTACCGAGACGACAATAGGGCATCAAAAGAAGCAAAAGAAAGAATGAATGACAGAAAATACATGGCACAAAGTGAAAGACAGGAAAAGATTGCGAAACCTATTGATGACATCAAAGTCTGAAACACAAAGAACAGAAATAAAAGCTTCACAAACAAACAATTAAAGAAATCAAGAGGAGCATACGTAATGACAAGAAACAGTAAATTTATAAAGAAAAGGAAGCGGTGGAAGCAGCTAATCTGGAAAATACTTCATGACATTTTCAACAAAATTTGGAATGCTGAAAATCTGCAGAAGTAATAGGGATTATCATTAAATTATCCAAGATGGCGTCAAACGGAAATTGGAGAGAGATTACATTATTATCAATACCAAGAAAGATTATGTCCTGTATTTTACTGGAAAGTAATATTCAGGATGGGGAGGTCCTGTCAGATCACATTATTACAATACGTACAATTATTGAACAAACAGAACAGAATAGCAGTCAACTGTGTACTTAAACTTCATAGACTATGAAAAGGCTTTTGCTAGCATTCATCGAAATACACTATGGAAAATTCTGAGAAGTTATGGATTACTAGTAAAATATCTGAACATAATTAAAGATATGTATGATGGCTGTAGCTGCACAGTGAGACGCGATAGAAAACATAGTGAATGGTTTGATATAACATCAAGACAAGGGTGTTATATTTTGATTTTGATTGTTGACTGTGATTGATTGGGTCACGCGAAGAGCTACAAAAGACAATAGAGGGGTGATATGGATTTTAGCTTTATTTTTTTTTTGAAGATCTGGAATTTGCAGACAATATCAGTTTGACATCACATACAATAAATTATATGCAGGAAAAGACAACAAAAGTTGTCATGGAAGCTAGTCAAATTTGACTAAAAATAAATCAAAACAAGACAAAAATGATGGTGATAAATGGTAGAAGCAATCAGAATACACAACTCAATGTATACACAGCTTTTGTTACCTGGGAAGTACACAAATTAATGATGGGGATGTCTTGACAGAAATTAATATTAGGATTGGTAAAGCAGCCACAGCTCTTAAATTAAAAAACATTTATCTAGGAGTAAATCAAGAAATACCAAAGCAAAATGTATAGGAGCAGCGTAAAATCAGTTTTGTTATTAAGCGCAGAAACTTGGAAAACAAATAAGAAAAATGTAATCCTACTTGAGAGAATTTGAAGGCAGATGTTCGCAAAAAATCCTTAAATTCAGCCTATATCCAACAGGGGGATCAGAAATTAAATGCAAATTAACGACGTAAATGATGAAATAACAAAACTGTGTTGGCCATGTTGTACGCATGGACAGTAGCAGACACACAAAGACAGTTATGCGTCTTATGTTTAAAAATGCAGATTTCCACGATTACGCGGACAAATCACATGCCTAAAATGGTCGTTTGTGTGTAACGCTTCAGCCTAAAGTGTGCCACCATTGTTGTGTTGAGAATGGAAACAGCGCTACAAACTATTAATGCTGCACCTCAGCCAGTGAGAGCGTTTAATGTACGTACAATTAGGGATGATGTTTGATAAGAAATTATCGAGTTCGAGCCTGTTATCGAATCTTCTTATCGAACCGATTCCTTATCGATTCTCTTATCGAGTGCAGATAGGTGGTTGTATATGGAAAAAAACACACAATATTTGGTTTAACAAAAGCTCACTTTTATTATATAAGAAAACAATTTAATCTAATAAATAAATAAATATTGACTGTTACCCCCCTAAAAAAATAAAATAAAATAAATAAATATTGACTGTTGTTACCCAAAGTATATTAAGTGGGATTTTTCAGAAAAACAAATATATACAGTAACACAAAAACAACCTGTCTCTGTGATCACTATAGGTGTATAAATAATAATATAGTGTTAAATAAAATCAGTCCCTTGGGCACAAAACTGAAAATAATACAGCTTTCCAAAAAGTGCAATTCTGCTGCTATTTGACATAACTGTTTGTTATGATGCTTTGACATTTTTGCACTTTATTTCTTTATTGAAAGAAAATTCTATGAAGAGAAAAGTTCTTTGCAAATGTGGATACAATGCTAAAAAAATGAAAAGTTAGAGCTAAAAAAAGAAATACACTTTGAGTTAACATTATTTCCTTATATGGGGAAAGATGTTATGAGCTAGGGAATATAACAACTACACTACCCAGCATACAACGAGAGTGACGAGCATGCGCGGTAGCCCCGAAAAGTGTTGCATATCGTCACCCAGCAGCTAAGAATGAGCACGCTGTGAAAGTAAACGTCAAGAACTCAACCAACACGCCTCGTCTGCATTATTTATAATTAGACAGACAACACATATACAGTGTGATTTGGTTTTGTTTACAAGGAAAGAAAAACGAAAGTTAAAAAAGGGAGATGTCATATATGTATGTGCTGCGGTTGCTTTAAGAACGTTGTGACAGCTGCCGTAAAGGAGGTACGTTGCTAGCCTGGTTGCTATGTTTCCGGTTGGTCGTAAAAGTGTTCGTCATGTGTTTGTACCCTGCTCAAATCTCTCAGTAAAGTTATTCATTTGGATTATACCTTTTGTTTTGAACTTTATTACACCTTGGAGCGCTTTTTCCCGTCCATTTTGTTCCTGCTTTCGCTATCTGCGCCTAATGACTGAGCTACGTGACGCCATTTATTGTGATGTCCCACGGAGCATTTCTGGTCGGGACGGGATTCGTTCCCAGGGATTCGAATAAAGAACCAACTCTTTTTCTTTACTATAGTGGTCTCGATAACGGGTACCGGTTCTCAAAAAGGAATTCGAGTCCGAGGACTCGGTTCTTTTCTTATCGAACAACCGAGAAAACCGGTTTCGAGTATCATCCCTACGTACAATACAAATATCATTCACTCTGTTCAAACGGTTAGTGTTGCTATGTGTCTGCATCTTTATAATGTAATTACAAAAACAAAAGCGAAACCAGATGCAGTTGCACCTAAGTCCTCATTCAGGTGTTGGTACTTCCTTCCGTCTCTTCGTTAGGAAAATCCTAATATTGTATTTTAACATTGCTAAACGAAATAAGACAAAAAGTAACAAATATTAACCTAAAATGAGGGTATACTAAAAAACAAGTATATACCTCTGTATATTAACTATAAGAGTGTGTGGAAAGTGGCAAATAATTTTCAGTAGAGACAATATATACAAAATCAGCAACTGTTTGACAGTTTCGAGAAGCCCAGGGGACGACATTAAGGAAAAAACTTTAGCTGACCTACAGTATCCCACGATCCAATGGTAACCTGTTCTAACCACAAGTTAAACCTTTGACTGCTGTTTGCTCCAATGGACATCTTCTTTTACGCACACACACACGCACACGCAAATGCATTAGAACAAAGTTTGAAAGTTTGAAACATCACGGAGTGAAAAATAGGCTGAAGCCTGAGTTAGTTTAGTTTAGTCTTCATATGTTTTGCACCAGATTATAGCTAAATAGCTAATTTCCATCTGCAGTCACTGGTTACCTAAATTAAAAAGATACAAAAACATGCAATAAAATTATAACAACACAATTATAACAATACAATTATACTATAGCATGTAATCAAATTAAGAAAAGCCATAAAATGCCCTTTCATTGACACATACTTATACTTACTACAACCACGCTTCATTAACATCATCACACATAGGCAATACATGCTTTTGTTCACATCTGTCATCATTTGTAAAAACAACCATGATTTTAACAGACACACCTCACAGCTTACAACATTTTCTCATGCATAAGTATAATACACCCCACCTCAGTGACCATGTGAGCAACTTTGATTGCTCCAAAGCCACTTTCTAAGTTCAATTGTGAATGAAGAATAATATGTTAGACTTTTCAAGTTTGTTGTGAGGTCGTTCCATTCCTTTATTGCTTTATATGAAAAGGCTGATTGTGCAAAAGAGGTTTTACATCAGGGTACGCTACACTGCCCCCTGGTGGAGGCGTGTGTGTTTCTAGTTGTCACAGCAGATGTAAACTAGACAATGTGATTAAGTGGCGCTGGTACAGTGTTATTTAGGATTCGATGGGCCATTCGTATTGATGCTAATCTTTGAATGTTAGCAAAATTTAACAATCTATATTTTTGAAGAACTAAACAGTGATGGTAGTGTTGTGGTTTTCGGTGAAGGATTTTGAGCGATTGTTTGTGCAAGGTTTCCAATGTCCTCAGTGTAATTTTGCTTGACTGGGACCAACATGTTATACAATAATAAAAACGAGACATCATCCATCCATCCATCCATTTCTACCGCTTGTCCCTTTTGGGGTTGCGGGGGGTGCTGGAGCCTATCTCAGCTGCATTCGGGCGGAAGGCGGGGTACACCCGTGTTGGCCACCTCATCACAGGGCCAACACAGATAGACAGACAACATTCACACACTAGGGCCAATTTAGTGTTGCCAATCAACCTATCCCCAGGTGCATGTTTTTGGCAGTGGGAGGAAGCCGGAGTACCCAGAGGGAACCCACACAGTCACGGGGAGAACATGCAAACTCCACACAGAAAGATCCTGAGCACGGGATTGAACTCAGGACTACTCAGGACCTTAGTATTGTGAGGCACATGCACTAACCCCCATCCTTGCATTAAAATAACATTGAGTGCCTCCACTGTTAACAAATTCCTGATACATTTCAACATTTTTATGATGTACTTAAAGGCCTACTGAAACCCACTACTACCGACCACGCAGTCTGATAGTTTATATATCAATGATGAAATCTTAACATTGCAACACATGCCAATACGGCCGGGTTAACTTATAAAGTGCAATTTAAAATTTCCCGGGAAATATCCGGTTGAAAACGTCTCGGTGTGATGACATTTGCGCGTGACGTCACGGAGTGAACGGAAGTATTGGCACACCATTGTGTCCCAATACAAACAGCTCTGCTTTCATCGAACAATTCCACAGTATTCTGGACATCTGTGTTGGTGAATCTTTTGCAATTTTTTTAATGAACAATGAAGACTACAAAGAAGAAAGCTGTAGGTGGGATCGGTGTATTAGCGGCGGACTACAGCAACACAACCAGGAGGACTTTGAGATGGATAGCAGACGCGCTACCGTGAGTACAGCTTTGGCTTCCAAACATTTGATCGCTTGCCTGTACGTGCGTGGGCGCTATGTGCATATCACGTATGTAACTTAGGGGAAATATATGTTTCTTGCCAACTCTGATGGCGGCCGGGGTGTCGTCGAAAGCTACAACGCCCGCCGCCGTCGTCAATGTTCTCTACTAAATAATTTCAGCAAAAATATGGCAATATCGCGAAATGATCAAGTATGACACATAGAATGGATCTGCTATCCCCGTTTAAATAAATAAAAATCATTTCAGTAGGCCTTTAAGTATCTGGCACATCTGTTTGATATGTTTTTTAAAGCCAAGTGTTGGGTCTAAAATGACCCCAAGGTAACGATATCCACTAACATGTTGTATTATTTCCTTATTAACAGTTATATTTGGAAAGGATGACGTTTTATATTTGTTTACAAAATACATTGTTGCTCTTTTCTTATTGTTTAATGTAAGACTAGAGTAGCCATCTTGCCACCTATATATATATATATATATATATATATATATATATATATATATATATATATATATATATATATATATATATATATATATATATATATATATATATATATATTTTTTTTTTATATATACACTACCGTTCAAAAGTTTGGGGTCACCCAAACAATTTTGTGGAATAGCTTTCATTTCCAAGAACAAGAATAGACTGTCGAGTTTCAGATTAAAGTTCTCTTTTTCTGGCCATTTTGAGCGTTTAATTGACCCCACAAATGTGATGCTCCAGAAACTCAATCTGCTCAAAGGAAGGTCAGTTTTGTAGCTTCTGTAACGAGCTAAACTGTTCTCAGATGTGTGAACATGATTGCACAAGGGTTTTCTAATCATCAATTAGCCTTCTGAGCCAATGAGCAAACAAATTTGCAGCTTTTGTGGACAGATGGACCAGTTAACATACTTGGTGTTGTTGTCCCAGAGAACCTGGAAGATCTAGGCTCAGTAAATTATGATAATTGACTAAGAAAGCTGGATAAAATTATGCAATTATGGAAAGGGAAATCCTTAACCTTGTATGGTAAAATATCTATTGTCAACTCGTTAATTATTCCTCAATTTATTTATTTGTTTTTGTCATTACCAGCTCCATCACAAAACTTTTTTAAGATTTATGAGCGGAGGAGGGTCTTCGATTTTGTCTGGGACGGCAAACCAGAAAGGATTAAAAGAAAGGTTTTGTACAATGAATATGAATATGGGGGCCTGAAACTTCTCAACCTTGAAGCTATGTGTCTGTCTTTAAAAGCATCAATTGTTCCAAAGATGTATTTAAACACTGAGTGGTACACAAGTGTTCTGTTAGACAAAAAACATATACTGTATCAAAAGAAATTGTATCCTTTTTTACAAGTGATCCCCTCCCATTTTTCTTATGTAGAGTCTGCTGGGAAACATGACGGGGTTCATAAAGGAAACAATCCACTCATGGTGGTGTTTTCAATTTTATGTACCAAAAAAAAGAGAAGATATTTTGCAGCAGATAATATGGATGAACTCTAATATTGTAATAGATGGAAAGCCTTTCTTTTGGAAAAATATGCTTGAAAGAGGAATCATTTTTGTCAATGACATTATTAATGAGAATGGTAAAATTATGAAATATGAGGAATTTACAACTATGTATGGCGATGCTTGTTCAAGCTTTTCATTTAATCAACTAACTGGAGTCATTGGGAAAAGATGGAAACAAATTAATTATGGAACTACTAAATTATTAGTTTGTAAACCCTTAATAAGAAATTCTAGTTGGCAAAAAGGAACTAAAATAAATAGAAAAATATATACGTTTTATTTAATAAAGAAATCTTTGAAGGCTGCCCCATACAACACATATGGAAAATGGGAGGACTTTTTTGACTGCCCGTTGCCGTGGGATGCAATATTCAAATTAATCTACAAAACCACTATCGATGTGCAAAATCGTTATTTTCAAATTAAAATTATTTATAACTTCCTACCCACGGGAAAAATGTTAAAAATATGGAATATGACAGAGTCAGATGATTGCCGATTTTGTTGTCAGGAGCCTGAATCCACCCTACATTTGTTTTGGTATTGTCATATTGTGTCTTCGTTTTGGGTGGAAGTTGAAAAAATGTGTTTAAAGATTGGTTTGTTTATGAAGCTTGATGAGGTTTCTGTTATTTTAGGAGAGTTCATTGACAGTCATGATTTAGTCAATTTAATTATAGTACTCGGTAAAAGGTTTATTTTTAAGGTCAAAAACAGATATTC
>NC_084749.1:24668675-24701175 GCF_033978785.1 Entelurus aequoreus
ACGTGCAATGCTAAAGGCTCGGAACAAGGCTTTCAAGTCTGGCGACATGGTGGCATTAAAATCAGCCAGAGCTAACCTGAACCGTGCCATTAAGGTTGCAAAGCGTGCTCACAGTCAGAAAGTGCAGGACTTCTTCGAGAACCCTACAAACACTAGACCAGGGGTCGGCAACCTTTACCACTCAAAGAGCCATTTTGGCAAGTTTCACAAATTAAAGAAAGTAATGGGAGCCACAAAAAAAAATTTTAAATTTAAAATGAAAAACACCGCATACAAAGCTTAAATGCTTTGTGCTATGTTAACCAGGGGTCTCCGACACACGCACCGGCACGCACTTTAATGTGGAAATTTGATGTTAGTGCGGCCCGCGAGTTTTGAATGAATGGCGCTTGAGGCGTTTGATAGCGTCATACTTGCCAACCCTCTCATTTTTCCCGGGAGACTCCCGAATATCAGAGCGTGATGACACTGCATTTGGCACCCTCTACAGTCTGCCCTAACGGTGTACCTGCTCGACCACACGTAGAATGCAATTTTAGCTTGCTCACGTAAGTGACAGCAAGGCGTACTAGCTCAGCAGCCACACATCTTACACTGACGGTACCAATACCCAGAATCCCATGCCGCCCTAACTCTTCCGCTCAACCAACGCACGGAGAGGGGGGGGTTGATGTGTGGGGGGATTTGGTGGTAGCGGGGGTGTATAATGTAGACCGGAAGAGTTAGGGCTGCATGGGATTCTGGGTAATGGTTGTGTTGTGTTTATGTTGTGTTACGGTGGGATGTTCTCCAGAAATGTGTTTTTCATTCTTTTTTGGTGTGGGTTCACAGTGTGGCGCATATTTGTAACGTAACAATGTTAAAGTTGTTTGATACGGCTACCGTCAGTGTAAGCTGTGTGGCTGATGAGTAAGTATGCTTTGCTGTCTCCTGTGTGTGCAAGTAATAACAGCATGCAACATGTGGCTGGACTGGCACTCTGTATGTAAATGATATAGAGGACAATTACTGCAGTGCAATTAGGGTACGCCCTTTATTTAGTAATTAGAGTGTAAATAGGAATATTTTTTCCCTGGGAGTAATCTATGAGAGACACTGAGATCCATAAGTCTCCTGGGAAAATCGGGGGTGTCGGCATGTATGTAGCTGAGCCGCATCAGAGTGGTCAAGGAGCCGCATGCGGCTCCGGAGCCGCGGGTTGCCGACCCCTGCACTAGACGAATGTGGCAGGGCATACAGGTCATCACGGACTATAAAGCTGCCCCCTGTCCCTGTGACAACAGTATCATCTTCCTAGATGACCTTAACAACTACTTTGCAAGGTTTGAGGCACTTAACACCACTCCGGCGAGAAAATCCATTCCTCGCCCTGATGAGCAGCCACTCAACCTGGATATAGCGGATGTCCGGAACACCCTGAGGAGAGTGAACCCCCCAAAAGCACCGGGACCTGATGACATTCCGGGCAAGGTGCTTAAGGGATGTGCAGACCAGCTGGCTGGGGTTCTCACAGACATCTTCAACATCTTGCTGACCCAGGCTGTGGTACCATCATGTTTTAAGACGGCCACAATCATTCCAGTGCCAAAAAACCCCACAATCTCCTCCCTCAATGATTACCGCCCCGTTGCACTCACCCCCATCATAATGAAGTGCTTCGAGAGGCTGGTAAAGGAATATATTGTCTCTAGACTCCCCCCCACATTCGACCCATACCAGTTTGCTTATCGCCCTAACCGCTCCACCGAGGACGCCATCTCCTCTGCACTCCACCTGAGCTTAGAACATCTGGAAGGAAAGGACACACACGTGCGGATGTTGTTCCTGGACTTCAGCTCAGCATTCAACATCATCATCCCGCAGCACTTGGTGAGCAAACTGGCCCCCCTTGGATTCAGTACCCCCCTTTGCAACTGGCTACTTGACTTCCTCACAGACAGACCCCAATCTGTGAGAGTGGGCAACAACACCTCCAGTGCCATCTCCCTGAGCACCGGCTCCCCCCAGGGCTGCGTCCTGAGTCCGCTGCTGTTCACGTTGATGACTCATGACTGCTGCGCCAGGTCCACTACCAACCACATTGTGAAGTATGCGGACGACACTACAGTAGTGGGCCTCATCCGTGACAACAACGACATGGACTAAAGGGAGGAGGTGAAACATCTGGTTGACTGGTGCAGAACCAACAACCTGGTCCTGAATGTCAACAAGACCAAGGATATCATTGTTGACTTCAGGAAGCACCAGTCCAGCCACGCTCCACTCTACATCAACGGCACAGCGGTGGAGGTAGTAAGCAGCACCAAGTTCCTGGGGGTGCAGATAACTGACAATATAACCTGGTCCCTACACACTCTTGTAAAAAGAGCTCAGCAGTGCATGCACTTTTTGCGTCGGATGAAAAGAGCACAACTCCCTCCCCCCATTCTCACCACATTCTACAGAGGCACTATAGAGAGCCTGCTGACCAACAGCATCTCTGTCTGGACTGGAGCATGCAATGCCTCAGACTGGATGTCTCTCCAGAGAGTGGTGAGGACGGCGGAAAAGATCATCAGGACTCCTCTTCCTCCTATCCAGGAGATTGCAAAAAGCCGCTGCCTGACCAGGGCTCAGAAAATCTGCAAAGACTCCTCCCACCCCCACCAAGGACTGTTTCCACTGCTGGACTCGAGAAAGAGGTTCCGCAGCCTCCGAAGCAGAACCTCCAGGTTCTGTAACAGCTTCTTCCCTCAAGCTGTAAGACTCTTAAACGCATCATAATTAAATTATCCCCTCAACTCCCCCCAAAATGGATTAACTCGCTGGAATAAAAAAGACAATATAACATACATCCATAAACGTGGACGCATGTGAAAAAGTGAAATATTTATCTGTACAGTAATCTATTTATTTATTTTATATATATATATATATATATATATATATATATATATATATATATATATATATATATATATATATATATATATATATATATATATATATATATATATATATATATGCTATTTATATATTAATTTATTTATATATGCACCTTATTGCTTTTTTTATCCTGCACTACCATGAGCTTATGTAACGAAATTTCGTTCTTATCTGTGCTGTAAAGTTCAAATTTGAATGACAATAAAAAGGAAGTCTAAGTCTAAGTCTAAGAGTTTGAACAGAAATATGTCATATAGGGATTAACACACTAATACATTAACAAAATGATGTGTCAAATATTTTTTAAAGTAATACCTTTGTGACGTGAAAAAAACACAAGTAATGTAAAAAAAAACATAGCGTTTACTTCTTGATATAAAAAAAAAGCATGTTGGTCAATTTTTTAGGGCATTACGGAAGTCGTGGCTTTTGCCGCAGTTGCTGTGGTTAATTTCAAGCCCTGCAGTTAGCTCCATCTTTTGACACTTCTTCCACTCCCTTCCTTGCACGCTACACCGCTACAACAAAGATGACGGGGAGAAGACGCTGCCGAAGGTGAGCCACGTAAATAAGACCGCCCATAAAACGGCGCACCCGGAAGCGACTGTCAGAAAGCGGCTTGAAGATTATCTGTAAAACATAATCTATGCAACATTTTGACCAATAAACCACCATTACATGTTATGTAGACCACAAAGAAGTGTATTCAATTTAGAAAAATAGATTATAATAATAAGACTCCTTTAATGCGCCTTATAATCCGGTGCACCTTATTTATGAAAAAACGAAAATAGACCATTCATTGGCAGTGCACTTTATAATCAGGTGGGCCCCATTATCCGGAAAATACGGTACACATTTCTGGTTCCTACAGGTAGTCTGGTTCAGATTCACTGCTACATTGTCAACTAAAAGGAATTGTACAAGAAAGCCTGAGTTTGTTATGATTGAAATCCTTGTTCCAACACATATATAACATTACAAATCAGATAGAATATAGTACTTTGCAGAAAGTAGCAATATTTAATTGATTTTTAATTTAGTGATGTTATTAAGTGAATATCCCTGGCTATTTAGAGTCTGACAGTAATGTGTTTATTCTTGCCATGCCTAGAAGGTAAATGTTACTCTTGTAACAAAGCTGCACAAAATTGCCGGCATTCAGTGCAATTCATTTGGCAGAGGTAACACAATAACAATATTTTGTGTAATTAGTCCATTAGATTAGTTAAATATTTGAAAAAATAGTCGAAAGATTAGTAGTTAGTGGCAGGACTGCACTTTTGTTCCAACAGCACAACTTCCCCGGTAAGAAGGAACGTGCCATGACATCCAGCATGCAAAATCTACAAAATGAAAAGTAATTCTAAAATAAAATATCAGAGCCAAAATTTTACACCATCACCTAAAACAAATGTTTTTTTGTAGTCAAAAGACTGCCTAATTTAAAATTTAGAGTCATTTAATTTGAATATTGCAAAGCTGCATTTTCTTGAAATGTTCTTTTTAAAAGTACTCTTACAATTTCTGAGCGGTTTGTCTAGCTTATAGAGAAATGTACTGTGATTACTCTTGGAATTGGCACCCTTTGTTAGTGAAAGAACAATGATTATGACTCGAGAATTGGTTTGATCAAAAAAAAAGATTCTATATTGAATCATCATTTCAAGAATCTGAATCACACTGAATCACTTATTAAATATACCCAAAGCATTCATTAGTAATTTTACATTGAACTTTTAAAGTGAAGTCAAGGTTTGAAAAAGTCATGCAGTAGGTGTGCACAATTATTCACCAGGTAAGATATATAAAGCCCAAATTGCGTGCGCTAGCTTTTATAAGGCTGAATATGTTTGTATGTACGCAAATTTGGGGTTCTGACATTTACAGGCTTTTAGTTAGAATTCCAAGCACAGTTTTGAGGCCCTACGTGTGATTGATTCAATGCTCTCAGAACACATGAATAATTCAATATTTTTGGAGGTCTACCAAAAAAGGGACAAGCGGTAGAAAATGGATGGATGGATAATTCAGACCTGCGACAAGTAACTTTTTTCTTAGTCAATACTAAAAGCCTTGATAAGCTTTTTGTGTAAAAAATTGCAACATATTTCGCCTTGGCTCTTCTCCCTTTAAACTAACAGCTGCACCTCCAGTCACCAGTCTGTCAAGCTCTTCAAGTTCATAGAAGACGCCACATTTAATGGACTAATGTCTGGTGGGGATGAGTTTGCCTACTGATCATCTAGTGACCCCGGGGCCTCATGTAACAAGCTTGCATATGCACAAAAACCTGCGTCTTTTTCACAGCAAATTTGAGATGTATCAAGAAGAATATTTGTGCTGTGGATACTTACCGTATTTTTCAAACTATAAGGCGCACTTAAAATCCTTTCATTTTCTCAAAAATCGACAGTGCGCCTTATAACCCGGTGCGCCTAATGTACGGAATAATTCTGTTTGTGCTTAACAACCTCAAAGCGATTTTATTTGGTACATGGTGTAATGATAAGTGTGACCATGGTAGTCACACATATTAGATCCATCCATCCATCCATCCATTTGCTACCGCTTGTCCCTTTCGGGGTCACAGGGGGTCGCTGGAGCCTATCTCAGCTGCGTTTCGGGCGTAAGGTAGGGTACACCCTGGACAAGTCGCCACCTCGCCAATTTTAGTGTTGCCAATCAGCCTATCCCCAGGTGCATGTTTTTGGTGGTGGGAGGAAGTCCACGCAGTCACGGGGAGAACATGCAAACTCCGCACAGAAAGATCCCGAGCCCGGGATTGAACTCAGGACCTGTAGACTGCAATATGACGCCAGTAAACACCAAAACTTTAAATGTTCCATTGAAAATAGAGAACATTACATACGGCACTCAAAAATAAGTCAAAATGTTTTAGTACGACTTTGAAGCCGCACCGCTTGATGGATTGTCGGCCCATTATGGCTACCGTAGTCAGAGATACAAGTATTACTATTGTGTGTGTATATAAGTGTATATAATGTGTCCATTAGCGGACATATTATCTGGTGTTTTGTTTCACAATATTATGCAAAACCAACTTTTCTTACCTTCTGGTACCTGCTGATCTGTATTTGAGATCTGCATAAATCCTGAAAATGTGTGCACATATGCCACTGCAGTCTGTGCAGTCTTCTTCTTTTTAGTTAAAGTTAACAGTTAAAGTACCAATGATTGTCACACACACACTAGGTGTGGTGAAATGTGTCCTCTGCATTTGACCCATCCTGTTATGATCCGCTACCCGGATCATAGTCTGTTTATGTTTTCTAGTCACTTGTGTTTTCAGCACCTCTTGATTTTGTTTGTTTTCAGTTGCCATGACGACAGATTACATTTACCTGCCTCTGGTTAGTGTTCAGAACGCGCACCTGTTGCCCGGGCGCTAATCAGAGGGCTATTTAGTCTATGCCCTGGCCTCACTCGGTCTGGCTTCCTAATTTACTTTATGCTACAGATGACGACTTTTGTTCCTACTCTGTACCTGCTAGCTTCCACGGTAGGCTCTTTTACTTGCTAGCTCCCATGCTAGCCCCCTTTAGTTTTTACCTTAAGTGCTATGAACACGTTTTTCTTTGTTCCCATATGATTTACTTCTTAAATAAATAATTTCCTACCTGCACGCTGTGTCCGAAGCCCGTCTGCATTCCTGGGAAAACAACCCCGCATCACGATGCGACCCGGTCGTCACAGTAGGAAGCCTGCCAGTAACAGTTCTCTCGCTACGGGCGTGGAGGAAGTGGATGAAGGTGCGTGGATGGTGCTCCGAGCTATGGAGGCAGAGACGATCCGCTGTTCTCCAGATGAAGATATGATGTGGGGACCTGGAGGGGTTTTGGTCTCGATCGACTCCATCTGGCCCGGGGATGTCCGCTCACAGCCAGCTCGGATGCGTCAGCGAAGGCGGAAGTCATCGAAGAAGGCTTCGGCTCGTGACAGAGACGTGCCGATCCCACAATTTTTCCCTCCAGAACACTGCAAGTTACATGCAGCCCAAGCTTCCCCTCCTCAGATGTTTGGTAACCCAATCGACCACTTCGCCAAACATTTCTCCGACTGGGCTGTCAGTCACCTGGACAGCGGAAACAATGACGTCATTCCATTGGCGCCCCCTGATGACGTAATTCCGCCCACTTTTGATGACATCATAGACCAAGATATTTTTTTTCTATCTTCTGCTTCTTTTTGTCAGCTGCCAACTAAGGACTTTAATTCCAAGATAAAACATTATCAAGACATTATTTTACAGACCCGCTCACCAGGTTTGTCATTGTCCTCCAGGACTCAAGCTCCACCTCCAGTGATTTTGGTTCCGCCCCCAGTGACTATTGCTCCACCCACTGCACATACTTTTTTCCCCTGTGCTCCCACCCAGTCTCAAGTGGGGGATGTGAATAGACGTTTTGGACAATTTAAAGGGGAGGAGTATACCCCCCTCCTGACCTCCCTCCACCTGAAGACGGTTCCAAACCGCAAAGAGCGCGTCTGGTATCCGCGTCTTGAGGGGGGGGCTAGTGCTGGGAGCTGTGCTAAAGTTAAAGTTAAAGTACCAATGATTGTCACACACACACTAGGTGTGGCGAAATTATTCTCTGCATTTGACCCATCACCCTTGATCACCCCCTGGGAGGTGAGGGGAGCAGTGGGCAGCAGCGGTGGCCGCGCCCGGGAATCATATTTGGTGATTTAACCCCCAATTCCAACCCTTGATGCTGAGTGCCAAGCAGGGAGGTAATGGGTCCCATTATTATAGTCTTTGGTATGACTCAGCTGGGGTTTGAACTCACAACCTATCGATCTCAGGGCAGACACTCTAACCACAAGGCCACTGAGTAGGTGGGGTGGCACAGCTGCGCCCAGCCAAGCCGCAACCCCCGGCCCGGCCACCGCTACCAGTCCTTTGGCGTGCTAAGCCGCAACCCCCGGCCCGGCCACCGCCACCAGTCCTTCAGCGTGCTAAGCCTCAAACCCCGGCCCGGCCACCGCCACCAGTCTTTCGGCATGCTAAGCCGCAACCTCCGGCCCGGCCGCCACCACCGGTCTTTCGGCCTGTTAAGCCGCAACCTCCGGCCCGGCCGCCACCACCGGTCTTTCGGCCTGCTAAGCCGCAATCTCAGGCCCGGCCGCCACCACCGGTCTTTCGCCCTGCTAAGCCGCAACCCCCAGCCAGGCCACCTCCGCCAATGTCACGACCAGCACCGGCTCCAAGACTGGTTTCCACACCAGCACCGACTCCAAGACTGGTTTACGCACCAGCACCGACTCCAAGACTGGTTTCCGCACCAGCCCCGACTCCAAGACTGGTTTCCGCACCAGCACCAAGACTGGTTTCCACACCAGCACTGGCTCCAAGACTGGTTTCCACACCAGCGCCGGCTCCATGACTGGTTTCCACACCAGCGCCGGGTCCAAGACTGGTTTCCACACCAGCGCCGGGTCCAAGACTGGTTTCCACACCAGCACAGGCCTCAAGACTGGTTTTCACACCAGCACATGCTTCACGACCGGTTTCCACACCAGCACAGGCTTCCCGACCAGTTCCTGTCCCTGCTCCGAGGCTAGCACGAGTCACAGCTCCAAGGCTAGCACCAAGGCTAGCACCAGAACCTGCACCACCTGCCGCGTCCACGACAACGTCTCCTGCTTCCATGGCGACAACAACGTCTCCTGTTTCCACGGAGACAACGTCTCTTCCTGCTTCGACGACGTCTCTTCCTGCTTTGACGATGTCTCTTCCTGCTTCCACGGCAACGACAAAGTCTCCTGCTTCCACGGCGATGACGACGTCTCTTCCTGCTCCCACGGCAACGACAACGTATTTTCCTGGTTCCACGGCGACGACGTCTCTTCCCGCTTCCACGGCGACGACGTCTCTTCCCGCTTCCACGGCGACGACAACGTCTCTTCCTGCTTTGACGACGTCTCTTCCTGCTTCCACGACGACGACGTCTCGTGCTCCTGCTTCCACGGCGACGACGTCTCCGGCCTCGTCTCCGGCGAGCCTTCCCCAGGCGCCGCCACCTTCCTCCTCTACGGCGTCGTCGTCTATGCAACCTCGAGCTGTCTGGCTGCGTAAGCGGAAATCAGGGGCCCGCATGCGGCTCTCTCAGAGGTCAGTCAATGGACGCCAGTGGCGCAAGAAGCAGCAACGCCTAGGACGTAAGCGTAGAACTCTATGGCTGCTGATTTTCTGGCGCCACTCACGGCCACCTTCTCGGCGGCCAGAGGTGTGGCCTTACGTGGTCGCCCGCCTCGCCTGCGGCAGCGGCGTTCCGTTCGCCACCACCACCTGACTCGTCCCCGGTGGATTCGGGGCCACGTGGCCTGGCGACCCACCACCAAGTCCTCCCTCCACCCTCCCTTGACTCTTGAACGGTCTCTTAGTTTTTTGGATTTTAGTTTTTTCAAGGGACATCTGGAATCTGTCCTTTAAGGAGGGGGTCCTGTTATGATCCGCTACCCAAATCCTAGTTTGTTTATGTTTTCTAGTCACTTGTGTTTTCAGCACCTCTTAATTTTGTTTGTTTTCAGTTGCCATGACGACAGATTACATTCACCTGCCTCTGGTTAGTGTTCGGGACGCGCACCTGTTGCCCGGGCGCTAATCAGAAAGCGATTTAGTCTATGTCCTAGCCTCACTCGGTCTGGCTTCCTAATTTGCTTTATGCTATAGATGACGACCTTTGTTCCTGCTCTGTACCTGCTAGCTTCCACGCTAGGCTCTGTTACTTGCTAGCTCCCACACTAGCCCCCTTTAGTTTTTACCTTAAGTGCTATGAGCACGTTTTTCTTTGTTCTCGTATGATTTACTTCTGGAATAAATCATTTCCTACCTGCACGCTGTGTCCGAAGCCTGTCTGCATTTATGGGAGAACAACCCCGCATCACGATGCGACCCGGTCGTCACACATCCCCTTGTTCACCCCCTGGGAGGTGAGGGGAGCAGTGGGCAGCAGCGGTGGCCGCGCCCGGGAATAATTTTTGGTGATTTAACCCCCAATTCCAACCCTTGATGCCGAGTGCCAAGCAGGGAGGTAATGGGTCCCATTTTTATAGTCTTTGGTATGACTCGGCCGGGGTTTGAACTCACAACCTACCAATCTCAGGGCGGACACTCTAACCACTAGGCCACTGAGTAGGCAGTATGTAGGCAGTTTTCCCTATCTTCTTGTTATGGGACATTCACACTCTGCTGTTGTCATTTCTAATATAAAGTAGTGTAACTTATATCTCACCATGGAAGCGCTAAAAACTACCAGTGTAATGAGTTTACATAATTCACCCACGGAACTTTAGTTATTAGAGAGTTCCAGCGTTGTTGCATTAGTGAGCCACGGATGAGAAGATGCTGCTCCGTTATTGATTTAAGTAAAGTCTGTGTTGTGGGCCTGATTTTCTGTGTTGTCTGCACCTTCCCTCTCTTCCTGCAGTGATTGCCGAGGGTGGGGCGATCTCTGGGAGCACAAAACTCCACACACACCTGCAGCTCGTTTGGGCTAATCAGCCGGTTTCTTAAGCCACCCTCTCTTTGTCTCTAGTGCTGGATTATTGTCTTTGACTCCAGTGTCTCACTAGTGCTCTCCGAGATCTCCTGCCTTTCGCCAAGTGTTCACACGCTTGTGTTGGAACCCCGCTTTTGTGAGTTTGGTGCCTTGTCACCTTTTTTGTTGTACTTTTTGCTCTCGCCTTTTTCCCATATTAATGGTGATTTTCTGTTCAGCCATTCTCTGTTGTCACTTTTCCCTAGCATAGTTTTCGGTTGGTACTTTGTTGCTATATTTTTCGATGGACTGCATTTTTGCTGTTACTTTGTAAATAAACCCTTTTTTTTAAATTGTACTCTGCAACTGGGTCCCGGCCTCCTTGTCTGAACCCTGACATAGGCTGGATTATTATGTCAGGGTTCAGACAAGGAGGTCAGGACCCAGTTCTCCCCTTTTTCCCATATTAATGGTGATTTTCTGCTCAGCCATTTTCTGTTGTCACTTTTCCGTAAGATAGTTTTCAGTTGGTACTTTGTTGCTTTATTTCTCGACGGACTGTATTTTTGTTGTTACTTTGTAATTAAACCCTTTTTTGGAATTATACTCTGCAACTGGGTCCCGGCCTCCTTGTCTGAACATAGGATGGATTATTATGTCATTATGCCTTTTTCCCATACTAATGGTGATTTTCTGTTCAGCCATTTTCTGTTCTCACTTTTCCCTAGGATAGTTTCATGGTTTAATAGTATTGTTGATCTTCTGTCTGTCCTTCCGGTCAGGGTTTTTTAAAATGTTGTTTCTATCTGCTTTTGAGCCTGATGCTATCACGTTAGCTCCGTAGCTAAGTTAGCTTCAATTGTTAAGTTTCACCAAGCTGGAAATTATTAACCGTGTATTTACATGTTCATGGTTTAATAGTATTGTAGATCTTCTGTCTATCCTTCCATCAGGGTTTTTAAAAAAATTTTGTTTCTATCTGCATTTGAGCCCGATGCTATCACGTTAGCTCCGTAGCTAAAGTGCGTCAACGATGTATTGTCGTGGAGATAAAAGTCACTGTGAATGTCCATTTTGCGTTCTCGACTCTCATTTTCAAGAGGATATAGTATCCGAGGTGGTTTAAAATACAAATCCGTGATCCACAATAGAAAAAGGAGAGTGTGTGGAATCCAATGAGACCTTGTACCTAAGTTACGGTCAGAGCGAAAAAAGATACACCCTGCACTGCCTCTCTAGTCCTTCACTCTAACGTTCCTCATCCACAAATCTTTCATCCTCGCTCAAATTAATGGGGTAATCGTCTCGCTCCATTGTAAACAATGGGGAATTGTGAGGAATCCTTCCTCCTGTGACGTCACACTACTTCCGGTATAGGCAAGGCTTTTTTTTATCAGCGACCAAAAGTTGCGAACTTTATCGTCGTTGTTCTATACTAAATCCTTTCAGCAAAAATATGGCAATATAGCGCAATGATCAAGTATGACACATAGAATGGATCTGCAATCCACTTTTAAATAAAAAAAAATCATTTCAGTAGGCCTTTAAGACCAATGTCTTGAAAAAATATATCACTCTTGAATCAACACTGTAGTTAATACTATGATCAATGTTAATTAAAAACTAAATGTGAGATATAAACAATAATGGAAGTATAATTGTTTGTATATAGTATATAATTGGTGCAAAGGTACAAGGATATTTCACATGCCTTTACTGTGTATATAATTTAACTGTGTTTATGTCGTGTATAATGTGTATTTATAATATGTTGTACAAAGGACATTTCATCATTTTCGGAAGTTCATCTTGTACTTGACATATTTTATAGGGTTAGGCGCAATAAGTGTTCAACTTCAGCCTAAACCCTTTCGGTCTGCAACATTTCCTTTTTCAATCTATGAATGTACAACTGTTCGTTTATTTTGTTGACCATTGACCGAAGAAGAAGAATAAACTAAACTAAACTAAAAACTAGGCGAGAAGAATAGTGGAATTTCGCTTTTTCAGTGGACGTCTGGGATCCCTGCAAAAGACAAATGCAGGCTACAACAAATAATCTGCTCTACAGAGAAGGTGATTGGCTGCAATCTACCATCACTCCATGTGAACACGTCCAGGACCCTGAGGCGTGTAGGCAAGATTGTGGCAGACCCCTCTCACTCTGCACATGGATGCTGCTGTTCATCAGAGCCAAAACCACTCGACTCAAAACAGTTTCTTCCCCTCCGATGTCAGCCTAAGCAACAATTTCCCTCGCCCCACATAACAACTCTCATCAGCTCCACAGTCGCAAAACATCCCAGCATTGTGAAGGCTGTTTCTTTTATGTAAATGTACATTAACACTCACTAGACTTTATTTTTTCTTACTTTAACTCAATTATACCGTTTGTACATTTTGTGTGGTATGTTGTTTGTTTTTCTTTTGTAATTATGCTTATATTTAAAATGTTTTAAATTTCATTTTATTATATGTATACATTGTCAAATGCTTCGAACATTTTATTTTACTTAGGTTCTTGCTAATTTGGCTATATTTCATCTGTTAGCTGTTTTTTCACCAACAGACCAAGATACATTTCTCGTACGTGTAAATGTACTTGCCAATAAAACGATTTTGATTCTGAACAAAAACAAACCCAGACGATACACATAAACTAAACAAGTGGCGGTAATTGTTCAAAATGCTCACTGACTGACTTTAAATGCAACTGTTAAGTATGGGATTAAGAGGCGAGAGAGCAGGATCATGCTACCTTGACATGACTCTGAGCACCCAGGTTGTAAATCTCTGTTGGCTTGACTTGGTTGATAATCTTCACTAGACATGTGCTGTCTGTCAAGTCACCATAGTGTAGCTTCATATCTGAGGAAGAAAAGGGATACAGGCATTGACGTATTAATCATAATATACGAGTCACATTATATTGTGTATCAATGATTTGGAATTCATGAAAATGAGACTGTAAACAATTTTTGCAGACGGACATAGGTATTGGAGATGGGAGTAAGTGATTTTCTGTGTGAAAAAATATCTGTAAATTGTTACGTACGGTAAATACGGTATATATATATATATATATATATATATATATATATATATATATATATATATATATATATATATATATATATATATATATATACACCGTATTTTTCGTATGCACTTATAACCCGGTGTGCCTAATGGAAGGAATAAGTTTGGTTACCCACCTCGAAGCTAATTTATTTGGTACATGGTGTAATGATAAGTGTGACCAGTAGATGGCAGTCAAACATAACAGATAAGTGTAGGCTGCGCTATGATGGCAATAGTAAATAAGACCAACATTTTACATGTTCTATTGAAAATATAGAACATTACACACGGCGCTCAAAAATCCATCAAAATGTTTTAGTACAACTTTGGTAAGCTATGAAGCCGCACCGCTTGAAGGATTGTCGGCGCATTAAACATAGGAATTTTATTATGGTGTGTGTATAAGGTAAGAGATTATCTGCCGTTTTGCTTCGCAATATTATGCAAAAGCAACTTTTCTTACCTTCTGGTACCTACTGATCTGTATTTGGGATCTGCATAAATCCTGAAAAATTTCCCGGATCCGCCTTTATAGTCCGTGCGGACACCGTAGTCGATAAACTTCTTCTTTTTCTCTATCTTCTTGTTATGGGACATTCATCCTCCGCTGTTGCCATATCTAATATAAAGTTGTGTAAAGTTCTTACATATATCTGTCAGTAAACTCGCCATGAAAGCGCGAAAACATACCTACACCCATGTAGTGGGTTTATATTATTCACATGAGGTGATGCTGCTCTGTTGTTGATTTAAGTAAGGTCTGAATGTCATTAAAACAGTTAGCGTCATCTTTTGACAATTCTTCCACGCTACACCGGTACAACAAAGATGACGGGGAGAAGACGCTGCCGAAGGTGAGCCACGTAAATAAGACCGCCCACAAAATGGCGCAACCGGAAGCGACTGTCAGAAAGGGGCTTGAAGATGATCTGTAAAACACAATCTGTGCAACATTTTGACCAAAGAACCACCTTTACATTTTATGGAGACCACAAGGAAGTCTTTTCAATTTAGAAAAAAAATAATAATATGACTAATTTAACGTGGCCTATAATCCGGTGCGCCTAATATACGTATGGAAAATACGTATGTGTGTTTATTGGTTTGTTTATCTCCTCATTCCTTCCTCTCACACTTCTGTTTCCTCCCCTCCTCTTACCAGTACTCTCTGCAGTTGGCAGTTATCGTGCATCAGTCCCCCTCCGATCTGCTGGTACACATCAGCTTGTTCTGCTCTCCTAGTTGGACATGGTAAAATATGACCAGCACCAGTAATACACTTAGATTTGTTTCATGGAACGTGAGGGGAGTGGGGAGCGCCACTAAAATTGGTAGGGTCTTGACCCATTTGCAACACCTCAAAGGAGATATATTTTTAATTCAGGAGACCCACCTTCGCAAGAGAGAGATTTCACGACTTAAAAGAGGCTGGATTAGCCATATTTTCCATTCAAAATTCAAACAAAGGGCCAGGGGCACAGCTATCCTTATTCGTAAAAATATTTCATTCGAACTCGGCCAAACTGTAGCAGACTCGGCTGGCCGTTATATTATTGTGTCTGGAAAGCTGCAAGGCACCCCAGTCATACTCGCTAGTGTTTATGGACCCAACTGGGATGACAATTATTTTGTGACTAAATTGTTTATATAATGTCCGAACATTGAAAATAATTTTATCATTATGGGCGGGGACTTTAACCTGGTGCAGGATCCTGTACTGGATCGATTATCTAACAAACTGGCTCTTATTTAATTCAGCTAAAATGCTGGATACTCTCGCTAAACAGTTGGGTCTTACAGACCCGTGGAGACATGCCTCCCCTACAATTAAACAATTGTCTTATTTCTCCCATGTACATCACACTTACACTCGGATAGACTTCTTTCTTCTCGACAATAGACTACTTTCCAAAATCAACACATGTAATTACCATAGTATTGTAATCTCTGATCATGCCCCCACCTCAGTCAACATCAACATGGACACTCAACCTAGACCCCTTAAACAATGGTGATTCAACTCAGCCTCACTAGCAGAAGACCGTTACAGGAATTTCTTACACGATCAAATTATGTTTTTCTTCGAACTGAAGGATTCACCAAAAATTGGAAGAGGTATACTATGGGAGGCATCTAAAGCCTATATTAGAGGTAAATTTATATATTTTGTTTCAAATCTAAATAAGACAGAGACCATTCAAATCACTGGGCTGCTCCGCAAGATTAAGGATCTTGATATAAAGGACGCTTTCGCCTACAAACTGACTTTGACCTTATGTCTGTCAATAGAGCGAAATTACAACTACTCAAATCCAGACAACAATTTTTTTAATCTGGGGAGAAAGCTGGGAAGCTCTTAGCCCACCAGGTCAGGGAGGAAGCATCCACGAGGCTAATCACATCTTATTCGCTCTAACACGGGAGAACTACATACTGATGCAGCTAAGAATAATGAAACATTTGCTGCATTTTATACAATATTATATACTTCAGACTGCCCCCCTTCCTCAGATAAACTGTTTAGCGATACAACATTCCCCCAGATAGAACATGGGGCTGCGAGGGGCCTGGGCCAGCCCATTAGTGTCATTGAGATCACAGAAGCCATCAAATCCTTACAGAGCAATAAGTCACCCGGCTCGGATGGCTTCAGTGCAGAATATTACAAGACTTTCTCCAGTGTTCTTGCTCCGGCTCTAAGAGACATGTATAAGAAGCATTCTTGCACCATCGCCTCCCAGAAACCTCATCGAGGGCCACCATTTCTCAAATCCTAAAAAAAGAGAAAGACCCCCTGCTTTGCAATTGCAATTTCGCTCTTAAATGTAGATCTAAAAATTATATCCAAGGTTCTCGCTCTTTGTCTCCAAAGGGTGATGCCTTCCATCATCTCGTTGGATCACACAGGTTTTATGTTAGGCCGGCAATCCTCACACAACACTTGGCGCCTCCTAAACATTATCCATTCGCCAAACCCCACGACCGCGGAGGTGGTGGTGTCCCTCGATGCGGAGAAAGCCTTTGACAGGGTGGAATGGGAATATCTAATTGAAGTGATGGGTCTGTCTGGTTTTAATGAAGATTTCATTCTCCGGGTTAAACTTTTGTACTCGTCCACAGTAGCTTCGGTACGTACAAATAATACACTATCCTCCCCAATTTTTCTTAAAAGAGGCACTAGACAAGGTTGCATGTTGTCTCCACTCATGTTTGCTATTGCGACAAAACCCCTTGCTCTTTGGCTGCGAGCAGAGAGGGGCTTTAAAGGTATCACCCGGTCGAACACATTGCACAAAGTGTACCCTTTATGCAGAGGACTTGCTCTTGTACATCTCGGATCCTGCTAGCTCACTCCCGGTAATCTTTGACATTCTGGAGCGGTTTGGCACACACTCTGGTTACAAACTCAACTACCAAAAAAGTGAGCTGTTTCCGATTAATTCCTTAGCTAAACAGTTACCACGATCTTTAGTGGCATTCAAATGGGCACATAACGGGATTCATTACTTGGGAATCCTTATTACTCCAGCTATGTCTGATATGCTCCGGGCAAATTTTTTACCTCTAATTGAAAAGATGGAGAAGGATTTTGCCCGCTGGTCTGTTTTACCATTCTTTCTTGCTGGCCGGGTCAATCTGATCAAGATGATCACTCTGCCTAAATTCCTTTACCTTTTTCAACATATTCCCATATTTATTACTAAATAATTTTCCGATAAATTAGACAAATCAATATCCACATTTTTATGGGGGGCCGGATCGGTCTGAATCCGCAAGTCGGTCCTACGATCTCCCAAATCTGAAGGAGGGCTTGCACTCCCCAATTTTAGACAATACTATTGGGCGGCTGATGTACAGAAACTCCTATACTGGATGGATGGAGGCTCTCCAGCCCTCCCGGCCTGGGTAAACATTGAAATGGCAATCCCACACTTCTCATTACGTTCTTGCTGATGCTCATCACTCCCTTTTCCATTTAAACTTGAAGGCACAAACACCATTGCATCGATCTCCATGAAAATATGGAACCAACTACGGAAACACTTGGGTTTTCAGGGCCCGTCTATATTGACCCCGCTACTTAAAAAAAACATTATTTAAACCTTCCCCTACTGACCCTGCATTCATGACTTGGCACGATCATGGTATCACCAATGTGAAAGACCTCTATGCAGACGGAGTGTTCTCATCCTTCGCCGAACTCTCTTCCAAATACGATTTGCCGAACTTCCACCTTTTTTGTTTTTTTCAGGCGAGAGACTTCTTAAAAAGCAGTTCCCACACTTTCCAAATCATCATCCGGAAACTCTGATAGATATATTGTTATCTATGAGCCCTAATCATAAAAAAATGCATCTCTGTGCTATATACTTCCTTAAGTTCAGTTGCTCCAAATTCTCTATCAGTAATAAGAGCCTCGTGGGAGAGCGATCTTAATACCAACATATCCGATCAACACTGGAACTCTGCCCTGAATCTGGTCCACTCCTTCTCGATATGGGCCCGTCATAGTCTCATCCAATGCAAAGTAATCCATAAAATTCACTACACTAATTCAAAACTATCCACAATCTACCCCACTGTTAGCAATACCTGCAATTGATGCAAACAATCTCAGGCTGATCATATCCATATGTTCTGGTCCTGCTCTAAACTATGTTCCTTTTGGAAAGACATTTTTGACACAATCGGAGAGGCATATGGTCAAAACTTTTCCCCCAACCCATTATCAGCCATTTTCGGCATATGCCCTGATAACACGTGCTCGGTACCACTAAAATGAGCTGTTTCTTTTACGACCTTACTGGCCAGGCGATTGATCTTGTTTAATTGGCAGTTGGCTCGCCCCCCATCACATGGCCGTTGGATTAGAGAGGTTCTGTACAATGTAAAACTGGAAAAACTTAGGTGCTCAAGCGTTTCAAAGCTCATGGAGTCCCTTCTTGCTGTATGTCAACTCTCTTGACTTATCCCCAGCGGCAGATGAGGAATAATGCCCCCTTTATTTATTTATTTATTTTTATTATTTTCTCTCTCCTTTAAGCCTCTAATGTCTGTCTCTGGCTTTGTATGAGTGTGTGTGTGAATGTGTTGTCATCTTACTTGTATGTTTGTGCCAAATGTCCCTTGTTGGTTTGACCTGAGTGGGGTAGGAGGGTGGTTGGGTGGTTGGGTGGTTTGGGTTTCAAGGGAAGGGGTGTGAAGAATTCACTGACTTTGAAATTGTACTGTTTCGACTTGCACTCTTTTCTGTTTATTTTAAAATGTCAATAAAAAAAGAGTAGGATTAATATATGTATGAAAAAAGATCAAAAATACACCATTCATCGGCAAAGCGCCTTATAATCCGGTTTGCCCTATGGTCCGGAAAATAAGGTATATATATTTTTTTTAAATATATATATATATATATATATATATATATATATATATATATATATATATATATATATATATATATATATATATATATATATATATATATATATATACATAACACACATATAATAATAATAATTAATTTGATGTATTTTTTGATTTAGCGCTTTTCTATTAACTATATATTCAAAGCGCTCACAGACAAGTGAGAACCCATCATTCATTCACTCCACTTTCACACTTAGTGGTGGTAAGCCACACACACACACAACCACACACGCCAAAAGTATTTGGCCACCCATCCAAATGATCAGAATCCGGTGTCCTAATCACTTAGCCCGGCCACAGGTGTATAAAATCAAACACTTAGGCATGGAGACTGTTTCTACAAACATTTGTGAAAGAATGGGCCGCTCCCAGGAGCTCAGTGATTTCCAGCGTGGAACTGTCATAGGCTGTCACCTGTGCAACAAATCCAGTCGTGAAATTGTCTCGCTCCTAAATATTCCAAAGTCAACTGTCGGCTTTATTATAAGAAAATGAAAGACTTTGGGAACAACAGCAACTCAGCCACCAAGTGGTAGGCCACATAAACTGACAGAGAGGGGTCAGCGGATGCTGAAGCACATAGTGCAAAGAGGTCACCGACTTTCTGCACAGTCAGATGCTACAAAGCTCCAAACTTCATGTGACCTTCCAATCAGCCCATATACAATACGCAGAGAGCTTCATGTAATGGGCAGCTGCATCTAAGCCATACATCACCAAGTCCAATGCAAAGCGTGGGATGCAGTGGTGTAAAGCATGTCGGCACTGGACTCTAGAGCAGTGGAAACACGCTCTCTGGAGTGATAATTTACGCTTTTCCATCTGGCAATCTGATGGACGAGTCTGAGTTTGGAGGTGGCCAGGAGAACGGTACATTTCCGACTGCATTGTGCCGAGTGTGAAACTTGGTGGAGGAGGAATTATGGTGTTGGGTTGTTTTTCAGGAGTTGGGCTTGGCCCCTATGTTCCAGTGAAAGGAACTTAGGATACCAAAACATTTTGGAAAATTCTATGCTCCCAACCTTGTGGGAACAGTTTGGAGCGGGCCCCTTCCTCCTCCAACATGACTGTACACCAGTGCACAAAGAAAGGTCCATAAAGACATGGATGACAGAGTTTGGTGTAGATGAACTTGACTGGCCTGCACAGAGTCCTGACCTGAACCCGATAGAACACCTTTGGGATGAATTAGAACGGAGACTGAGAGCCAGGCCTTCTTGACCAACATCAGTGTGTGACCTCACCAATGCGCTTCTGGAAGAATGGTCGAAAATTCCTATAAACACACTCCGCAATCTTGTGGACAGTCTTCCCAAAACAGTTGAAGCTGTAATAGCTGCAAAAGGTGGACCGACATCATATCGAACACTATGGGTTAGGAATGGGATGGCACTTCAAGTTCATATGTGAGTCAAGGCAGGTGGCCAAATACTTTTGGCAATATAGTGTACATACATACATATACATATTTATATATATACTGTATATATATACTGTATATATATATATATATATATATATATATATATATATATATATATATATATATATATATATATATATATATATATATATATATATATATATATATATAAACTACCGTTCAAAAGTTTGGGGTCACCCAAACAATTTTGTGGAATAGCCTTCATTTCTAAGAACAAGAATAGTCTGTCGAGTTTCAGATGAAAGTTCTCTTTTTCTGGCCATTTTGAGCGTTTAATTGACCCCACAAATGTGATGCTCCAGAAACTCAATCTGCTCAAAGGAAGGTCAGTTTTGTAGCTTCTGTAACGAGCTTAACTGTTTTCAGATGTGTGAACATGATTGCACAAGGGTTTTCTAATCATCAATTAGCCTTCTGAGCCAATGAGCAAACACATTGTACCATTAGAACACTGGAGTGATAGTTGCTGGAAATGGGCCTCTATACACCTATGTAGATATTGCACCAAAAACCAGACATTTGCAGCTAGAATAGTCATTTACCACATTAGCAATGTATAGAGTGTATTTCTTCAAAGTTAAGACTAGTTTAAAGTTATCTTCATTGAAAAGTACAGTGCTTTTCCTTCAAAAATAAGGACATTTCAATGTGACCCCAAACTTTTGAACGGTAGTGTACATATTTATACATTTATATATATACATATTTATACATTTATATATAATAATAAAAAATAACGGATTAGATTTTATATTGCGCTTTTCTATTATTAGATACTCAAAGCGCTCACAGAGAAGTGGGAACCCATCATTCATTCACACCTGGTGGTTGTAAGCTACATTTGTAGCTACAGCTGCCCTGGGGTAGACTGACGGAAGCGAGGCTGCCAGTTTGCACCTACAGGCCCTCCGACCACCACCTATCATTCATTCACCAGGGGCAAGGGTGAAGTGTCCTGCCCAAGGACACAACGGCAGCGATTTGGATGTCAAGAGGCGGGGAGCGTACCTGCAACCCTCAGGTTTCTGGCACAGCCACTCTACCCACTACGCCATGGGTGTCAAACTCAGGCCCGCGGGCCAAATTAATTTCACTTGGCCCTTGAGGCGATATCAAATTAACACTAGAGCTGGCCCGCCGAGGTAATCGGCGGTGCCGTGGTAACACCGCATTCACCGCTAAGTCTCATAATTGACAACTCTCATACTTGACAACCCTTCCGGGAGACTCAAAATTTTCAGTGCCCCTCCCGAAAATCTTCATCCAGTCCAACGAGTGCTGGCCCAGTCACATGATATGTGCGGCTTCTGTCCGCACACACAAGTTAATGCAACGCATACTTGATCAACAGCGATACAGGTTACATTGAGGGTGCCCGAATAAACAACCTTAACATTGTTAGAAATATACGCCACACTGTGAATCCACACCAAACAAGAATGACAAACACATTTCGGGAGAATATCCGCACCGTAACACAACATAAACACAACAGAATAGATACCCAGAACCCTTTGCAGAACTAACTCTTCCGGGACGCTACAAGGAATGTGTTTGGGGGTGGGGTGGGGTGGAGGGGGGGGGGGGGGTTGTTAGCGGGGGGATGTATTTTGTAGCGTCCCTGAAGAGTTAGTGCTGCAAAGGGTTCTGGGTATTCTGTTATGTTTATGTTGTGTTACAGTGCAGATATTCTCCCGAAATGTGTTTGTCATTCTTGTTTGGTGTGGATTCACAGTGTGGCGTATATTTCTAACAATGTTAAAGTTGTTTATTCGGGAACCCTCAGTGTAACCTGTATCGCTGTTGATCAAGTATGCGTTGCATTAACTTGTGTGTGCGGACAGAAGTCGCACATATCCCTGTGACTGGGCCGGCACGTTGTTAGAATGGATGAAAAGCGGACGTTAATGGCAGTGCCTTTAAGGCACTGCCCCCAAGACTGTAGTCCGGGTTGACTACGGGATATAATGACTGATGAACACCTTTGTTCGATAATGAAGGTTGCCTCAGCTCAAAGCCTGAGCCCCGACATTAATGAACTAGCATCCAAGAAAAGATGGCAGGTATCTGGCTTGGGCACATCAGATTAGATCAGTGTGTTGCAAACTGAGCATTAAAGGCCTACTGAAATGAATTTTTTTTATTTAAACGGGGATAGCAGATCTATTCTATGTGTCATACTTGATCATTTCGCGATATTGCCATATTTTTGCTGAAAGGATTTAGTATAGAACAACGACGATAAAGATTGCAACTTTTGTTATCTGATAAAAAAAAAGGCTTGCACCTACCGGAAGTAGCGTGACGTAGTCAGTTGAACATATACGCAAAGTTCCCTATTGTTTACAATGATGGCCGCATGAAGTGAGAGAGATTCGGACCGAGAAAGCGACAATTTCCCCATTAATTTGAGCGAGGATGAAAGATTTGTGGATGAGTAAAGTGCAAGTGAAGGACTAGTGGGGAGTTGAAGCTATTCAGATAGGGAAGATGCTGTGAGAGCCGGGGGTGACCTGATATTCAGCTGGGAATGACTACAACAGTAAATAAACACAAGACATATATATACTCTATTAGCCACAACACAACCAGGCTTATATTTAATATGCCACAAATTAATCCTGCATAAAAACACCTGCGTGTTTGTTATGCTAGCTCCTAGCTCCTCTGCTAGCTCCTAGCTCCATAGAACACGCCAATACAATTCAAACACCTGATCAACACACACAATCACTCAGCCCAAAAGACCGTTTACCTAACCCAAGGTTCATAAAGCTTATATATTTTTTAAAAAGTTACGTACGTGACGCGCACATACGGTCAAGTTATCGAATGTTTAGCAGCCAAGGCTGCATACTCACGGTACCTGATATTCAGCTGGGAATGACTACAACAGTAAATAAACACAAGACATATATATACTCTATTAGCCACAACACAACCAGGCTTATATTTAATATGCCACAAATTAATCCTGCATAATAACACCTGCGTGTTTGTTATGCTAGCTCCTAGCTCCTCTGCTAGCTCCTAGCTCCATAGAACACGCCAATACAATTCAAACACCTGATCAACACACACAATCACTCAGCCCAAAAGACCGTTCACCTAACCCAAGGTTCATAAAGCTTATATATTTTTAAAAAGTTACGTACGTGACGCGCACGTAGGTACGGTACGTGTTATGCTAGCTCCTCTGCTAGCTCCTAGCTCCATAGAACACGCCAATACAATTCAAACACATGATCAACACACACAATCACTCAGCCCAAAAGACCGTTCACCTAACCCAAGGTTCATAAAGCTTATATATTTTAAAAAAGTTACGTACATACGCAAAAAAAAGCCAAAGCTGCATACTCACAGTAGCACGTCTGCGTCTTTGTCATTCAAATCAAAGTAATCCTGGTAAGAGTCTGTGTTGTCCCAGTTCTCTACAGGCGTCTGTGTATCCAAGTCAAATGTCCTCCTGGTTAGAGTCTCTGTTATCCGAGTTCTTCCATCTTGACTGCATCTTTCGGGAATGTAAACAAAGAAGCGCCGGCTGTGTACTGTTGTGGCTGACTACGTTCGAAAAATACGTCCATTTCGCACCGACAACTTTCTTCTTTGCTTGCTCAGCTTCCTTCTTCATAATGCAATGAACATGATTGAAACAGATTCACGAACACAGATGTCCAGAATACTGTGGAATTATGAAATGAAAACAGAGCTTTTTCGTATTGGCTTCAATGTGGAAGGCATACCCGTGTTCGCCGGAATACGTCACGCGCATACGTCATCCTCAGAGGCGTTTCGAACCGGAACTTTAGCGGCAAATTTAAAATGTCACTTTATAAGTTAACCCGGCCGTATTGGCATGTGTTATAATGTTAAGATTTCATCATTGATATATAAACTATCAGACTGCGTGGTCGGTAGTAGTGGGTTTCAGTAGGCCTTTAAATTCCTGAATGGTTGGTTTATTCATTGTTATTTTATTTTCAAATTTATTAACCTGTGGAAAAAGTTAATGTTGATACTTACCTCAGAAGGCTGCAAATAGAAAAGAGGCATTTAATTTTTATTTAAATTGTATTTGATATGCCATTGATATTTTTTATTATTATTATTATTATTTGAAACTCGATTTTGCATGTCACTATGAAGTTATATAACCCTTGCTTGTTCAATATTCAATGCAAAACTTGTTTGGGTCCCTATTAAAAGGTTAATTTGTTCAACCTTGGCCCGCGGCTTTGTTCAGTTTTAAATTTTGGCCCACTCTGTATTTGAGTTTGACACCCTTGCACTACGCCATACCGCCCCTGCATACATACATACATACATACATACATACATACATACATACATACATACATACATACATACATACATACATACATACATACATACATACATATATATATATATATATATATATATATATATATATATATATATATATATATACATATATATATATGTGTATATATACATATATATATATATACATATATATATATACATATATGTATATGTATATATATATATGTGTATATATACATATATATATATATACATATATATATATACATATATGTATATGTATATATATATATATATATATATATATATATATATATATATATATATATACATATACATATATGTATATATATATATGTATATATATATATATATATATATATATATATATATATATATACATATATGTATATATATATATATATATATATATATATATATATATATATATATATATATATATATATATATATACATATACATATATGTATATATATATATGTATATATATATATATGTATATATATATATATATATATATATATATATATATATATATATATATATACACATGTATATATATATATATATATATATATATATATATATATATATATATATATATATATATATATATATATATATATATATACATACACATACATACACACAAAAAAAACATACAGTATGTATACACATATATGTGTATATTAGGGGTGTAACGGTACGTGTATTTGTATTGAACCGTTTTGGTACGGGGGTTCGGTTTGGTTCGGAGGTGTACCGAACGAGTTTCCACAAAAAAATAAAGTAGCCGCCTAAGCTAAAGTCTTAATAAGCTGCTCCGCTTCCTTCTGCCTGTGAAGTGAATTGAAGTGAAGTGAATTATATTTATATAGCGCTTTTCTCTAGAGACTCAAAGCGCTTTACATAGTGAAACCCAATATCTAAGTTACATTTAAACCAGTGTGGGTGGCACTGGGAGCAGGTGGGTAAAGTGTCTTGCCCAAGGACACAACGGCAGTGACTAGGATGGCGGAAGCGGGGATCGAACCTGGAACCCTCAAGTTGCTGGCACGGCCGCTCTACCAACCGAGCTATACCGCCCCTGTCTGTCAGTACTCTACACAGCACCCAGCATTGTCCCACCCACACAACCATCTGATTGGTTACAAACAGAGCGGTAACAGCCAATCAGCAGTGCGTATTCAGAGCAGTAACAGCCAATCAGCAGTGCGTATTCAGAGCGCATGTAGTCAGTGCTTAGCGTTTAGCAGGTAAGCATCAGGCTGCGGACTCTCCCCAAATCATAATAAACACCTCCCAGTCAACTACTAGTAACATCACTATGAGCCCGCTGACGTTCTAGAAACATAAACGGCAGCTTCAGCTCGCTCGCAGTCCTGGCTTGAGGTGAAGGCTAATTCGCTTTTAGTGTAATGTTAGCTCATTTTGCGGTGTGTGTGTGTGTGTGTGTGTGTGTGTGTGTGTGTGTGTGGGTGTGTGTGTGTGTGTGCGTGTGTGTGTGTGTGTTAAGGACAGCAAAGCCCTGTCTGTCTGTTATTTCACTTGATTGAGCTGTGTTGAAGCAGCAAAAAAGGACATTATGTTAAATGAAGAGTTTCTGTCTCTGATAGTTGATATAATAATGTAACTGCATCATTAAGCCTACATGAACTCCATGGTGTCAGGGATGAATAGTCTCTCCTATTGCTATTTCAGCTAAAGTTACATTAATCATTAGTAATGGAGCAGCCTAGTTTTGAATGGCAGGGTCCCTGCTATCACATGTTGATAAAAATATAACATTTACATAATAAAAATCAACTACAGGCTTCCCAAATGCTGTAATAACTTAAGCATGATGAGTTGACTTGAAACTGTTTAATGTTGCACTTTTTATATGTAGAAGAAAAGTTTTGTGATTTATTTTAATCTGAGCAAAAACTTGAGGCAGTTTAATGTTGATTAACGTGGGAAGAATTATTATAGTGTTCCCAATAGTAAAAGGATAAAGCCATTGTTTACAAATTTGGTAAATAAATAACCAAAAAATTTATATTTTGTTGTTTTCTTACTGTACCGAAAATTAACCGAACCGTGACCTCTAAACCGAGGTACGTACTGAACCGAAATTTTTGTGTACCGTTACACCCCTAGTGTATATACATATACACTGAAGAATCATTTACATTTCCGTCTAAGTATTGGGGGTAATCCCTTTTAGTGCCATTTTTAATAATGCTATTGAGGACGTCCCTTATTGCTCTCATATTGTTTTTGTTCCCATTTAATAATTTACTATAATATTATCTTCTACATGTTCGTAGTATGCTAATTAGCTTGTTTTTAACTTATTTTCTCCCTCTGTAGTTGTTTGTGTTTTAAATGTTCTATATAATGTAGTATTTTTATTACAAGCATGTTTGAATCCTTTTGTCATTCAAGGTTGATTGTTCTTTCTCTGTTTTCTACGGAGTTGTTTCCATGTACAATGTTTGTTATAAAGTATTATGAACGTGTTTAAAAATGTTCCATATGCTTCATCAACATAACTGTCTACTAACAGATATAATTTAGAACTGTATGCTACTTTGTATTAGAAATGGCAACTGCGAAGAATCAATGCCCCATAAGAAGATAGAGGGAAAAAAAGAGCTTATCGACTACAGGGGCACGTACTACAATGGCGGACACACGCACATTTTCAGGACTTATGCAGATCCCAGATACACATCAGCAGGTACGCTTTGTTCACACCAATGGCGCTTGACAAAAATGACGGCGCTTTGCTCGCCGCTTTACAGCGCGGCAAGCGCCGTCATTTTTGTCTATTTTTCCACGAATATCCCGATCTCCGAAGTAATGTTATGCTTTGATACGCTCTGATACGAATTAGTTGCCGCTTTGTTACCGTTCTTCACGACTTGATCCCGCTTTGATACGCTTTAAATCACGCTTTGATACGTTTTATTACGCTTTATTGAACTTTATTATGCTTTGATGCGATCATAACGCTTTAAATCAGGCTCTGACACGATTATCAAGCTCTGTTGTGCATTGTTACAACAAAAATAAGAAAAAAATGTGAAAAACTCAGTATACTGTTTTCCACACATGTTTTATATTCATTTATTTTTTCAATGTCTCTTTTTTTTTCCTTATATTATGTTTATTATTTATTATGTTTTATATCTTTATTTTTTTTTATTTCTTTGTCATCTTAATAAATATCTATCTTTCATTTCTTATTCTAGTTGACAATAATAAAAGGCATTGCTTTTATTTTTTATATTCATTTATTTTTTCAATTTCTCTTTTTTTCGTTATATTATGTTTTATATCTTCATTTCTTTTATTTCTTTGTCATCTTAAAAAATATCTATCTTTCATTTCTTATGCTAGTTGACAATAATAAAAGGCATTTCTTTTATTTTTTATATTCATTTATTTTTTCAATTTCTCTTTTTTTTCGTTATATTATGTTTTATATCTTCATTTCTTTTATTTCTTTGTCATCTTAATAAATATCTATCTTTCATTTCTTATGCTAGTTGACAATAATAAAAGGCATTTCTTTTATTTTTTATATTCATTTATTTTTTCAATTTCTCTTTTTTTTCTTTATATCATGTTTTATATCTTCATTTCTTTTATTTCTTTGTCATCTTAATAAATATCTATCTTTCATTTCTTATACTAGTTGACAATAATAAAAGGCATTTCTTTTATTTTTTATATTCATTTATTTTTTCAATTTCTCTTTTTTTTTCTCGTTATGTTTTATATCTTCATTTCTTTTATTTCTTTGTCATCTTAATAAATATATATCTTTAATTTCGTATGCTAGTTGACAATAATAAAAGGCATTTCTTTTATTTTTTATATTCATTTATTTTTTCAATGTATCTTTTTTTTCGTTATATTATGTTTTATATCTTCATTTCTTTTATTTCTTTGTCATCTTAATAATTATCTATCTTTAATTTCTTATGCTAGTTGACAATAATAAAAGGCATTTCTTTAATTTTTTATAATCATTTATTTTTTCAATTTCTCTTTTTTTTTCGTTATATTATGTTTTATATCTTAATTTCTTTTATTTCTTTGTCATCTTAATAAATATCTATCTTTCATTTCTTATGCTAGTTGACAATAATAAAAGGCATTTCTTTTATTTTTTATATTCATTTATTTTTTATATTTCTCTTTTTTTCCGTTATATTATGTTTTATATCTTCATTTCTTTTATTTCTTTGTCATCTTAATAAATATCTATCTTTAATTTCTTATGCTAGTTGACAATAATAAAAGGCATTTCTTTTATTTTTTATATTCATTTATTTTTTCAATTTCTCTTTTTTTTCGTTATATTATGTTTTATATCTTCATTTCTTTTATTTCTTTGTCATCTTAATAAATATAATCTATCTTTAATTTCTTATGCTAGTTGACAATAATAAAAGGCATTTCTTTTATTTTTTATATTCATTTATTTTTTCAATTTCTCTTTTTTTTCGTTATATTATGTTTTATATCTTCATTTCTTTTATTTCTTTGTCATCTTAATGATTATCTATCTTTAATTTCTTATGCTAGTTGACAATAATAAAAGGCATTTCTTTAATTTTTTATAATCATTTATTTTTTCAATTTCTCTTTTTTTTTCGTTATATTATGTTTTATATCTTCATTTCTTTTATTTCTTTGTCATCTTAATAAATATCTATCTTTCATTTCTTATGCTAGTTGACAATAATAAAAGGCATTTCTTTTATTTTTTATATTCATTTATTTTTTATATTTCTCTTTTTTTCCGTTATATTATGTTTTATATCTTCATTTCTTTTATTTCTTTGTCATCTTAATAAATATCTATCTTTAATTTCTTATGCTAGTTGACAATAATAAAAGGCATTTCTTTTATTTTTTATATTCATTTATTTTTTCAATTTCTCTTTTTTTTCGTTATATTATGTTTTATATCTTCATTTCTTTTATTTCTTTGTCATCTTAATAAATATAATCTATCTTTAATTTCTTATGCTAGTTGACAATAATAAAAGGCATTTCTTTTATTTTTTATATTCATTTATTTTTTCAATTTCTCTTTTTTTTCGTTATATTATGTTTTATATCTTCATTTCTTTTATTTCTTTGTCATCTTAATAAATATATATCTTTCATTTCTTATGCTAGTTGACAATAATAAAAGGCATTTCTTTTAAACGTAACATATTCTCTTTATTATTAACATTTTCATACAGAAAAATTATAGACAGTAATGTCAAACTGCAACATCAAACAGCAGAAGTACAGAAACAATGATCATCGTATAAAAAAGGCAATGATGCAAAAGAGAATGGATTTGTAATCCTGTGTTGGTTTTACATAAAGTTTCAATGTCACTAGTCAATATCACAGTCACTTCCTATTGCGCTTTGAACCAAGATCTGTTAAGCTTTCCTACGCTTTGAGTCAAGCTTTGACACACTTTGATATACTCTCTGCACTTTATTCCATTCTTGACAGAGCGCAGAATTTTTTTAAACCGTTTAAAAAATTTTGGCGAACTTGCCGCATGTCCCGCTTCACTTCAAGCTTTCCCACGATCCATTAGGACCCTCACGCTTTAATCAGGCTTTGTTACGCTTTAACGCCGCTTTGCATGCCGCTTTAAAGTGCCGTCAAAGCGCCGTTGGTTTGAACCTAGCATAACAGAAGGTAAGAAAAGTTTGTTTTGCACAATATTAAGAAACAAAACACCAGACAATATGTATGCTAATAGGTGCCATTTTGCGGTCCTTGTACACACACCATAATAATACCGTATGTTGAAGCACAGCACGTCTGACTACGGTAGCTGTAATACACCGACAATCCATCAAGCAGTGCGGCTTCATAGCTTACCAAAATTGTACTGAGACATTTTGACAGATTTTTGAGCGCCGTGTGTAATGTGTGTAACGTGTAATTCTCAATGAAACATCAAGGTTTTGGTGTTGCTTGCTGGCGTCATCTTGCAGTCTACACGTATCTCTTATGTTTGACTGCCATCTACTGGTCACACTTGTCATTACACAATGTACCAAATAAAATAGCTTCGAGGTCGGTAAGCACAATAATTATTCCGTACATTAGACGCACTGGGTTATAAGGCGCACTGTAAATTTTTGGGAAAATGAAAGGATTTTAAGTGCACCTTATAGTCTGAAAAATACGGTAATGCGTATATGTGTAAAATGTATTACAGTTTAATGAATACATGTTAATATTTATTTCATGAGTTATAATTATTTCTTTTCCATCAGAAGTAAGGCTCTGCCTAACCTGCCTCCCCCGACAGAATGTTCTTGTGCGAAACAGAGAGGAACCAGTCAAGTGGGCTATTTTGAGTCTGCCCCTTGTTTGTAATTATGAAAAAAGAAAAACAACCACAAAGATGTTTTCAAATGTAAAATGTAACCTACTGCCTTCAGTGTGTGCCTGTGGGTTCTGGTAAAGATGTTCAATGCGTCCAGTGTTGAAGGAGCTGGAACGTCTCAAAATACCATGAACCTGGGGATTAAGACAGGAGGTTAGTGCCGACAGAGCTTTATCTTATTTGTGATTCTATGTTTTAAGCTCGACATTTTTACTCAGCAGTTTACATAAATCCCTTAAAGGGGAACTGTACTTTTTGGAGGAATTGTGACTATGGTTTACAAATTCTTGTTTGAGAGAAGAACACACGTTTTTTTTGGGGGGGAGGGGGGGTTGAAAATGATAAAAATGCTTGCAAGATGTGGCTAATAGGAGTCACAATTGTAGCTTTCAAAGCCCTCTGAAACAACTTTAAAACCCTCCATCAACATTTAAATACATGCTGCAAGTATATATATGGGGCGGCGTGGCGAAGTTGGTAGAGTGGCCGTGCCAGCAATCGGAGGGTTGCTGGTTACTGGGGTTCAATCCCCACCTTCTACCATCCAAGTCACGTCCGTTGTGTCCTTGGGCAAGACACTTCACCCTTGCTCCTGATGGGTGCTGGTAGCGCCTTGCATGGCAGCTCCCTCCATCAGTGTGTGAATGTGTGTGTGAATGGGTGAATGTGGAAATACTGTCAAAGCGCTTTGAGTACCTTGAAGGTAGAAAAGGGCTATACAAGTATAACCCATTTATCATTATTATTTATATATACACATACAATATAATAACAGACAGGTTCAAACTAATAGGTAATATGAACAATATTTACTGTATTTTGTTCATTTTAAGCAATACCGGATATTTGATTTTTTTTTTCCAGGGTGCAATATGTCTGGGCCAACAATCAATAGATTAATTTCCTGAAATATAAATGAAAAAACACGATCATTTTGACGGCATTGATAAATTGTAAGGTCCATTTGTATTTGTTTTCTTTGTCTCTCGCTTTGAAACAGGGTGCAAGCGGGTCCAGTCCGAGCATTCCTTTCAGCACTTTAGCATGTGTGTCCAATAGCAGAAATGAAGAAACAGAGTGAAAACTTTATTGAGTCCATTTAATTTGTATCGGGGATATAAATATAAATATAAATATATATATATATATAAATATATATATCTATATATATATATATATATATATATATATATATATAGATATCTATATATATATATATATCTATATATATATATATATATATATATAGATATCTATATATATATATATATATATATATATAGATATCTATATATATATATATATCTATATATATATATATATATATATATATATATATATATATATATATATATATATATATATATATATATATATATATATATA